>NC_081569.1:64480525-64605647 GCF_022355385.1 Mustela nigripes | reverse complement strand
ATAAATACACAAAAAGTAGAATCAGACTTATAAATACAGAGAACAAATCCCAGTTGAGGGACATTCTTCAAAATACCTGACTAGTACTCCTCAAAACTGTCAAAGTCAAAAATAAGAAAAGTCTGAGAAACTGTCACAACCAGGGGGAGCCTATGGAAACATGGTGGCTAAATGTATTCTCTATGGGATCTAGAACACTAGAACAAGGGGTGCCTGGGTGGCTCAGTGGATTAAGCCGCTGCCTTCGGCTCAGGTCATGATCTCAGTGTCCTGGGATCGAGCCCCACATCGGGCCCTCTGCTCAGCAGGGAGCCTGCTTCCCCCTCTATCTCTGCCTGCCTCTCTGTCTACTTGTGATCTCTCTCTCTGTCAAATAAAATAAATAAAATCTTTAAAAAAAATTCAAAAAAACCACTAGAACAGAGAATGGATAGTAAGCAAGTAAATAAGTAAAAACTAAGAACTGAATATACTATGAAGTTTAATGATAATGATAATGTATCAATGTTGGTTCATTAGCTATATAATAGGTACCCTAATGTAAGATACTAATAATAGAGATAACTGGGATAGATCAGAAGTCTCTAGATTATTTTCATGACTTCTTTGTAAATCTAAAATCTACCCTAAGATGGAAAATTTATTTAAAATTTACACACCCATACAAAGGAACCTTGTACACACAGTGTCTCCCCCGGTGCTGACACAACTGACACCCCATCCTCAATGACAAGCTCTTGAAACAAGGATATTGTCTTTATCCACCTTTGTATTTCCTACAACAACTTAAAGCATGTCTTTTATGCAATTACAGGATAAATGTCTACAGAATTGAAAGACAAGAAGATCCAATGTCCAGCTGACGGCACAGTAAGAAAACAAAAGTTTATGTTAAGATGCACTTTTTCCACTCCTAGCAATTATTGCAGAATTTAAACTTGTTTTGAGAAAAAGACTCATACTAGTGGGCTGAAATTGAAAGAAAGAAATGAACACAGGATAGCAGCCTTGGCGCTAACAACAACATATAGGAACCTTGTAGAATCTATAGGCATCTTCGTTTACAAAATTACCTAACAACATCATTGCTTCACACTTGAAAGTCAAAACAGGGAAAACATATCAAAGAAGAAAATGCATAAGGCCTGCATTTTGAAGGTCGTTCTGAGAATTAGATGAGAAAAATACATGTGAACATCCTTTGAAAATCACCACACAAACAGCAGTTCTTAAATTTCCTCAGGTGTGCAACACCTGAAAGTCATAGTGCTCCTTGGAGAACACAATGAATGCTAATATGCTGAATTGCATCAGAGGAACCATTCTAATGGCAGAAAATATGACACTGTAATGCAGTATGAGATCACAAGTGTAAGTACACATAACACACCCAGACATGCACAAACACAAACTATTAGACTCAGCTTAATCGTGCCTTAATGATTTCTTCCATTATTATTCATTTGGCATTTTGTTCTTTCTTTTTCCTGTATCTGCTTGTTAATTGTATGTCTTCCACACTAAACTATAAGCCAACATTGTTAATTCTTGTGTATCATAGGGTTTGGCACATAATAGGCTTTCATTTATTCAACACACGTTTCTGGAGCACTTATTAAAAGTTGTGAAATACAGTTAAAGACCAAGAGTTCTGTTCTCCTGGTACTGGTGTGGTGATTCTCATAGGTCAGATGCTGGGAGGTAATAGCTGTGGTGGGGAGAAAGGAGAGTTAGGGTAAGAGGGGATGGGAGTTGGAAGGGGAAACAGCGCAGGATTAAGTGGGGTGGCTGCAGGCTGCACTGAAAAATGAGATTTGAGCAAAAACTTGAAAGAAGTAATGGTTGTAGCCAAGCAGATATCTGGCAACAAAGCATCCCAGGCAGAAAAATCAGGCAGTGGTTCTAAGGTTCAGCTTTCACTGGCATGTTCAAAAAACAGCCAGCCGGCCTGAGTGCACGGAACAGTGTGAAAGAGAAGAAGGGGGTGGGCAAAATCAGGGAGGGCCAGGCCACATAGGTTATAGGACCTTATAAAGATTTGTGCTTTACTCTAGTCAAATGGGGAAACCTTGCTGAGTTTTTAGCAAGAGTCACATCATGTAACTGACATTTTCAAAGGCTCACTCTGGCCGCAGTGTGGATAACAGACTATGTAGTAGCAACGGCAGAAGCAAACAGACCTCTTGGGAGGTGAGTGCCATAATTTTTGGTGGCTCTGACCAAAGCAGTAACTGTGAATGTGATGAAAATTAGTTGAATGCTGGCTACATCAAAGTAGAATCAATAGGATTTTATGAGGGATTCGACAAATAGTTTAAATAGATAAATACTGGCCAATATTCATTTGTAGGCAAATGTTATCAGGTGCCAAAGCCTTAATAAATGTTTATGGACAAAGAAGCTTAAAAAAAACATATCTGCTCTATTAATACTATATCTATTACATTTCTGCTATTTTGACAATGACTAATTATTGGTCTTTAGGCTTAGAATATTGGCACCCGGCTTACAGACTCTGAGGGCTTCTTAGGGACAGAGCTTGAGAACCACTGAGCTGCACAAAAGTGAGGAATGATGATGATGATATTGAAATTACCTTTCATGGTTGCGGTGAGAGGCATCTAATTTGTTGAAAAGGATGTCGTCATCTGATTGCAGCCCAACGTTGGGGAGTACGCCTGGAGCTAGGCATGTGGCAAGGCTCATAGTGCTAGTCCTGGATCTGATTCTGCTTACCAATCAATACCATTTTCTGGTGCTCATTATTTTGATAAAGATATTAGCAAAGCAACAGTAAAAATTAAAGTGCTCCATAATCCTCAGCACCCACCATTAACTTCTGAAATATTATTGCACGTTAGCTTTTACTGTTTTACTGTTACTTTACAAAAGCACTTACTGAAAGGCAGGGGAAGCCAAAAAAATAAAAAAATAAAAAAAATAAATCTGCTGGTAGTAAAGGGCAGGATGATTGCCTCTTTGCAGACTGTGACAATCCCTTCCGCAAGGCAATAGGGGGCACAGAGATCTTCTGAGTCTCCCTTTTTCTGAACTTGACTAGAAAACTGGTAGATATGTGGGGGACAGAACATGTCCCTCCAAAGATCCAAAAGGCGTGAGACATCTCCCCATATCTTTCTTCTCTCTGCCTTCAGTGGCCTCCCAGGGATCCAAGCTAGCTCACAGAAAAGTCACTGAGATGAGCTGCATACATGTCATGGGCTCTCTGTTGTGGAGATGCCCGCTACCGACCTATGGTGCAGAATGGCCCTTGGTCCACCTGTTAGCTGTCAGGTGGGGACATTTTTATTTCCTTGGGAGATACAGGAAGCGTATTTCCTCAGGAGGGAGGGGGAGGATCTTGGCATTTGGGGTATGTTCAGTTTCCCCACATCAGCCACCAGCAGCCGAAGCAGCCTCCCTCTCTCATTCCGTGCCTGATTCTCGGTCATGCTGAGAATGTAAGGCCCCAGTTTTTCTCTCAACAAAATGGTATCCCTCTATATAAACTCCTCCTCACAGGGCCTTTCTGCAGACAAATGAAATAATGTCATCTGTTCAATACAAGCCTGTCCCCACCCCCCACCCCCAACAACTCAATGAAAGATGCTATGTGTTATGACCGAGCTTTCTCTTCCGCTGAATTCAGAAACCGCTGCTCACAGTGCTTCCTATGTTTATTCACGGTGCTATCACATGGGAAAGTCGAGGCCTGGGCATTTGCATTTCTCCTGTGGTTCCACTCTTCTGGCCAAGAAACACATGAAGAAGGGTCTTCACTGGCCCAGCGCCCCTGCGAGGATGGCATTCATGCCCACCCATCGCGGACAGAGAAAGCTCGGCACAAGAAGGCTCGGCTCTCATAAAGAGTTCTGCCAGATTCAGGAAGACGCGGCTTTTTGTTCGGCACCATAGGACCCTGTGTGACACTCCACGGCCTGGGCTCGGGACTGTCACAGCAGCCTTTCACAATTCAAAGAGGAAAGGAAAAGAGCCTGCCTTTGAGCATCAGAGATGTGGGAGAGGCAGGAATCAAATCATGAATAAATAAATAAAAACACCAACAGCTGTGATATTTAAAACAGACAATCACTATAACAGCAAATGACAACCCTGCAGCCCGCAGAATCTGCTAATAAACTGTCTGCTGTGACTGTTATTAAAGATAAACTTATGAGCCATGATTATTCAACCATTAAACCTAAGTGGAAATCAAAGAAAGAACGGTGTCAGATGATAGATTTGGTGCTGCGTGGCCTAGGAAAATTACTCATCAAATTTGAATCCTGATGTCTCTGTCCTCTAAGGATTGGTCCCTTGAAATCTGGGCACTATTTATACAGAAGCTTTCTTCTCTTTTTCCTTTAATTATAATTTTAGTTTGCTAATGTGCGGCTTTTTGTTTCCAATAAATTGCCATGATAAACACATCTCTCTCATTATCCCTAGAATAATGGGAATGCCATTCAGTTCAGCAAGGGCACAGCTATTAGAAGGCAAGACTCTAAGACCTTCCTCAGAGCCCTCTACTGACAGGAACACTTACAGTTTCAAGACCGATGTTCAGAAAGCTGCCAAGGAGTCTGGATTATGAGGGGCTTGTCGATGTATTAGCTAATTTAACCTAACAAGAATCCCGCAGAAGTCAGCCAATTCCCATTTCACTGGGATCTCCATCACTGGCACGGCTATTACAGTCAGTGACACGGTTAATAGGAAGAGTGGCATATTATGGCAGAAACAATATTATGGAATAAGATTATTATATGAGTGTGCCATTTTGAAGACATAAAAGGATGACCCAGATTGAAAATAATCTCCAGTTAATGTCCTATATTATTATTATACACAGGATGTGGCAGAGCCTAACGATGGAATCAGAGCGATTCAATCTGCTAGGATTTTCAAGGGTTGCCTTTCAAATCTCTTTTTGATATTAATACTTCCTAAGAGCTTTGAATGAGGAATTTGAAGTTATCCTCAATAATCAGGGTAATGGTATTTTTTTTAAAAAAATAAGAAACACAACATAGCTACTAAATTGGCACAGTCTAGAAAGGTACAAAGTGTATGATAGGTCAAGGGGATAAAGAGACCGAAAAATTCATCTTTTTTTAATATCCTGCAGTTTTGTTCTGTCTTTGACCTTTTCCCCTCACCCACCTGAGTGTCTCCATATGATGCTTCCCGTCTCTGAGAAACTTGCTGTGGGTGGAGATCCCTCTCCTTCGCACTCTCACATGCGAAGTCAATGTGCTTGCTGGGCCCACACCACGTACTCAACAGATGTTGAAAGAATAAATTAATAAATGGCCTAAGCACTTAGATACAGGCCTGATTCTCAAATTATTCCTGGTGAAGGAACCAACTGGGAAAATAAATGATGTTTATAGCACATATGAAATAGAAGTCAAAGGGCCAGCGACCAGCTGCCTCCAAGGAGCATGAGGATGAAATAAACCCACAAGAAGTGTGGACCAGGGATGCAAAACTATGGGGTGACAATCACACAAGTAGCATTTATCCTGAATTCATGGACACCTTCAGGAAACTGGAAGACAGTGATTCTCATACATGGTTGGACTTTAGAATCACCTGCAAAGTTGTTTTTGGTGTTTTTTTTTTTTAATTTTTTTTCCTTTCCCATTCAAATTCCCAGATCATCTCCCCAGCCAGAAAAATAAGAATGTCCAAGAGAGGGCACCCATGAATCTCTCTTTATCTCTGATGACAACTACTGAAGAGGTGACTTGCTCTTCACCTGAATGTCACCTACTCTGTGGGCCCCCTTGTGAGAGGAATGAGTTCCCTGAAGTAGTCTGCTATCGTGATTGCAGCAAAACTAAGCTTAACCTAAACATCTACCTAATAACATGGCTGAAGTAGTACTCAGAACGATGGATCTCAGTCATACACTCAATCCCTGAATATCACAAAATAAAAAGTGGAGCTGAAATAAGCCTCTTTCGATTCAATAGGTAAATGCTATAGTATGATGTAGGAAATAACCAAAAGCTTATCTTTTATACATTGGGCATTTTATAATGAAAATTTGCTCAGAAGTAGAGCTACATGCTGCCTCTAAAGAGACCCTCCTGCTCCCAGGGACCCTGCAGCAATCTGAAATGCTATTTTCCTTTTGTGATCTAAGAGCAGAATGTGCCCTGTTCTCATGACAGATGGGTTTCTTTAAAGCTGCGTGAACTTGGAATTTTTTAAGTAGTGGAGCTGATGAGTTCACTAAAGAAAACATGGCATGAGTTTTGTTTGCATTAAAAATATATGTTTAAGCTTTTATTTAAATTCCATTTAGATAATATACCATGTGCATTAAAAAAAAATATTTAGAGTTTCTGAAACTGCCTCTGAAAGTATCTGTTTTATCTGGGCTTTTAATACTGTAGAACTGTGTAATAACTAACTTGTTTTTATGTGGGCTTAGACATTATGCTATCCTCGGAGACACAAAATCACATGTAACAAAACTCTGCTGTAGCCTAGAAATTATTAGAAAACTAGTCACATTGAAATTTTGGAAAAAGGACACATCGGCTTTATGAGAAAACCATGTTTCTAAAAACATAATTTAATCATGGTTATTACATGCTAAAGTCAACAGTTTCTAACATGGATGCATCATTATTCTAAAAATGAAAAAATATGATGTGTTATACTTCATACCAAATTTTTAGAAATGTCTAAGTTCCTTAACATGAGTCATGCCATTAAACTTGCATTTAGATGAAAGTTTTCTTTCCCAACTTCTATTTGTATGAGCCATTTAATTGTATCCTCCTCATTAAGAAGAAAGACTTTTTAAAATTATGTATGGGAAATTAAGCAATAAAGCAAATATACACTATTGTTGTTATCCCCATTTTACAGATGGAGAAAATGGGCTCAGGGATATAAAGAGTTCTGTCCAAGGTCACACAAGGAGTCAATGACATAAATGGAAATTCAATTCACATTTTCTGTCTCCCAAGTCATTTTCATCAGACCATGAATACAAAGAAACAGCTTGCAAATGTTAATGAACAATTCCCTTTGGTTCCATATAAAGTAGAGCCAAAAATGTCATTTCGTAGGGACCAGAAATGAATTCTTGACCCAAAATAGAATTGCCATAAATTTCTATCCAAAATTTAGAGTATATTTAGACCAAAGACAGAAATAATGGCATTTTTGCCTATAGTGGTTAAAAAAAAAAGGAAAAGAAAAGAAAAAAGTTTCCCAACAAAGCTATCCTTTGCTTTGAGCAAGATTTATGAGTCAATTGGTCTTTGGGTGAAAGGAAATGAAAAATTCATCACCTGGGATGACTGACTGTTCATAGGAAAGTCCTTACAATCAAGAAGCAATTACAGTCTGTATGTGGTAAACCCTCATCTTAAAGCTATAAGTAAACAAGGTGAGAATCAGATTCTTCTCACTGAATAACTTGGGAAAGTGGAATGGGGAGGGAAGCAGAAAAGAATTAAGACCTGCACCAGAGCAGGGTACTTTGCCAGAGATATTTGGTACATGGTTTGGGGGAAGATGCTTATTCTCTCCCTCTTTATGTTTCTTTTCATATAGATGACTCTGAGTTAGTGCTAAACCCTGGTCTCCTTATATCCCTTCATTCACTCCACTCTCATTTGGTGAGTCTGGAAAGAGAAATTGGGCAAGCTTAGCTAGTCAGTCTTCTTCTTCTCTGTCTTTTTTTTTTAAACATGTAGTGTATTATTTGTTTCAGGGGTACATATCTGTGATTCATTCACACAGCACCCACCATAGCACATACCATCCCCAGTGTCCATCACCCAGCCACCTGTCTCTCCCACTCCCCTCCCCTCCAGCAATCCTCAGTTTGTTTCCCAAGATTAAGAGTTTCTTATGGTTTGTTGGCTTCTCTGGTTTCATCTCATTTCATTTTCCCTCTCTTCCACTATGATCCTCTGTATTGTTTCTCGAATTCCTCATATCAGTGAGATCATATGATAATTGTCTTTCTTTGATTGACTTATTTCACTTAGCATAATACCCTCAAGTTCCAGCCACGTTGTTGCAAATGGCAAGATTTTGTTTCTTTTAATGGCTACATAGTATTCTATATATATATATATACATATATATATATATTATATTCCATTATATGTGTATCATATATATATACATATTTGTGTGTGTGTCTATCACATCTTCTTTATCCATTCATCTGTTGATGGACATCTATGCTCTCTCCATAGTTTGGCTATTGTGGACATTGCTGCTATGAACATTCAAGTGCATGTGCCCCTTTGGATCACTACATTTGTATCTTTAGGGTAAATACCCAGTAGTGCAATTGCTGGGTCGTAGGGTAGCTCTATTTTCAAATTTTTGAGGAACCTCCATGCTGTTTTCCAGAGCGGCTTCACCAGCTTGCATTCCCACCAACACTGTAGGAGAGTTCCCCTTTCTCCACATCCTCACCAACATCTGTTGTTTCCTGACTGGTTAGTTTTAGCCATTCTGACTGGTGTGAGGTGGTATCTCCCTGTGGTTTTGATTTGTATTTCCCTGGTACTGAGTAATGTTGAGCACTTTTTCATGTGTCTGTTTGCCACTTGGATGCCTTCTTGCAGAAATGTCTGTTCATGTCCTCTGCCCATTTCTTGATTGGATTATTTGTTCTTTGGATGTTGAGTTTGATAACTTCTTTATACATTTTGGATACTAGCCCTTTCTCTGATATTGTCACTTGCAAATATCTTCTCCCATTCTGTCACTTTTCTTTTGGTCTTGTTGACTGTTTCCTTTACTGTGCAAAAGCTTTTTTATCTTGATGAAGTCCCAATACTTCATTTTGCCCTTGCTTCCCTTGCCTTTGGCAATGTTTCTGGGAAGAATCTGCTGTGGCTGATGTAGAAGACATTGCTGCCTGGGTTTTTTTCAAGGACTTTGATGGATCTCACATTGAGGTCTTTCATCCATTTTGAGTCTATTTTTTGTATGGTATAATGAAATGGTGCAGTTTCATTCTTCTACATGTGTCTGTCCAATTTTCCCAATGCCTTTTGTTGAAGAGACTTTTTTTTTTTGAGACTGTCTTTTTTTTTCCATTGGACATTCTTCCTGCTTTGTCAAAGATTAGTTGACCATACAGTTGAGGATCCATTTCTGTGCTCTCTATTATGCTCCATTGGTCTATGTGTCTGTTTTTGTGCCAGTACTGTACTGTCTTGATGATTACAGCCTTGTAATAGAGCTTAACATCTGGAATTGTGGAGCCGTCAGCTTTGGGTTTTTGTTTTTGTTTTTGTTTTTGTTTTTCAACATTCCTCTGGCTATTTGGGGTCTTTTCTGGTTCCAAAAATCTGTCCACAGTGATCATGAGCTCCTAACTGTACTCTATCATGAATAGACCTCTCTACTAAGAGGCCTTGTCCCCTGATTAGAGATGTCTCAGGTGAATTCTCTGAGAAGCAGACTCAGAAATAGAGATTAGTCTCGGAATTTGAATAGGGACCCTTTTCATAATCTGATGACAAGACCGGATTTTTATGTCAATTTCTAAGACTACCAAATTTATAAATAAGAAATTAATCCTTCTATATTTCCTATAATTATTCACTTGGGAAATAATATATATTTTTAATTTTTTTAAAGATTTTATTTATTAGAGAGAGAGAGCAGGAGTAGGGGCAGAGGGAGAGGGAAAAGCAGACTCCCTGCTGCCTCAGGATGAGCCTGACATTTCCTCATCCCAGGAAATGTGATTATGACCTGAGCCAAAGACAGATGCTTAACTAACTGAGCCACAGAGGTTCTCTGAACAATAGTATATTTAATCTAAAACCTGAAGAAAGAATTTAGTAAAGGATAAGTATGTATTCAAACATGTATGGTAACCATTAAAACACATTTGTGTCTGTGGTCCCAAGACAATTCAATGGAAAAAGGATAATCTATTCAAAAATGGTGCTGGGAAAACTAGATATCAACATGCAAAGGAATGAAGTTGGATCCCAATCTTATACCAATATACAAAATTTATATGAAAAAGATCACAGGTCTAAATATAAGAGCTAAAACCATAAAACTCTCAGAAGAAAATGTGAGAATAAATCTTTTTTACCTTAGGCTATGCAACGGTTTCTTAGACATGACACCAAAAGCACAATTGACAAGAAAAAAATAGATAAATTAGACATCATCAAAATGTAAAACTTTTGTGCTTCAAAAGACATCATAGAGAAAGTGAGAACATAACCCACAAGTCACATATCTGATAAGGAGCTTAGATGCAGAATATACAAAGAAATCAAAAAATCATACAACTCAAAAATAAAAAAAGACAACCCAATTTTAAAAAATGAACAAGTGATTTGGAAAGATTTCTTGAAAGCATATATAAAATGGCAAAATAACCACTTGAAAAGATACTGTCATTAGTCATTAGAGAAATGTAAATGAAAACTATGGCAAGATAGCACTTTACATATACTGGGAAGACTAAAACAAAAACCACCAGCAATAGCAAGTATTGATGATATGAAGAAAATTAAACCCTCATATATTGCACATTCTTGGTGGGATTATATAATAGTGCAGCCACTTTGGAAAACAGTGGAAAGTTCCTCAAAATGTTAAAGACAGAGTTACCATGACACAGCACTTTCATTCCTAGATATATACCCATGAGAAATGAAACATACAAACGAAAATGTGTCTGTGAATATTTTGAACAGCATCATTCATAATAGAGAAAAGGTGAAAAAAAAACCCAAATATCTATTAACTGATGAATAGATAAGCAAATTGTAATATGCTCAGTTAATGAAATATTACTCAACCATAAAAATAAAATGAAGTACTGATAACTTCTACAACATGGATGAACATTGAAAGTGGAAGAAGGTATACTCAAAAGGCTGCTGTGATTATTAACTGTATGTGTCAACTTGACTCACCTAAAGGATGCCCAGATAGCTGGTAAAATATTATTTCTGGGTGTGTCTGAGAGAGCATTCTGGAAGAGGTTAGCATTTGATTCAGTAGACTGAGTGAAGAGATCCACCCTCACCAACCTTGGTAGCCAGCATCCTCACCACCAGAGACTCAAATGGAACAAAAACATGAAGAAAGGTAGATTCTCTCTTACTGAGAGGGGACATCCATCTTTGCTCCTGGATGTAGGTGCTCCTGATTCTTGGGTCTTTGGACTTGGACTGAATTTTACCACTGGCTTTCCTTGTTCTCCAGTTGTAGCTAGCAGATTGTGGAATTTCTGAGCCTCCATAACCACAAGTCAATTCCTATAACACACACACACAAACACATATACACGTGTAATGTGTATACAACCTGTTCTATTTCTCTGGAGAACCCTGACCAACACAGCCACATATTTTATAATTCTATTTTTATGAAATGTCCACAATAGATAAAGCTACAGAGACAGAATGTAGATCAGTGGTTTCTTGAGACTGGGGGGTTGGAAGAATGGAGAACTGATAGCTACTAGGTATGGGTTTCTTTTTAGGGTGATAAAAATGTTCTAAAATTAGATATTGGTAATGATAGCACAACAACTCTGTAAATGTGCCAAAACTCATTGCATTGTACAATTTAAAAGAGGAAATCTTATGGTATGTGAATTATATTTAAATAAATCTGTTAGAGTGATCACAGCTTTGTAGTAAAGCTTAAAATCAGGCAATGTGATGCCCCCAGTTTTGTTTTTCTTTTTCAACATTTCCTTAGCAATGTGGGATCTCTTCTAGTTCCATACAAATTTTAGGATTGTTTGTTAAACCAGCTTTTTGAAAAATGTCAGTGGAATTTTGATCTTGATGGCACTGAAAGTATAGATTGCTCTAAGCAGTATAGACATTTTAACAATGTTTATTCTTCCAATCCATGAGCATGGAATGCTTTTCTATCTTTTTGTGTCTTTTTCAATTTCTTTCATGAGTGTTCTGTAGTTCCTCAAGTATAGATCCTTTACCTCTTTGGTTAGGATTATTCCCAAGGGTTCTTGGTGCTATAGTAAATGGAATTGATTCTCTAATTTTCCTTTCTATATTCTCATTGTTAGTGTATAAGAAAGCAACTGATTTCTGTACATTGATTTTATATCCTGCCACATTACTGAATTGCTGTACAAGTTCTAGTAGTTTGGGGGTGGAGTCTTTGGGGTTCTCCATGTAAGGTATCATGTTTTCTGCAACGAGAGAGAGTTCGACTTCTTTGTCAATTTGAATACCTTTTATTTTTTTTGTTTTCTGATTGCTATTGCTAGGACTTCTAGTACTATGTTGAACAACAGTGGTGAGAGTGGACATCCTTGTTGTGTTCCTGATCTCAAAGGGAAGGCTGTCAGCTTTTCCCCATTGAGGATGATATTTGCTGTGGGTTTTTCATCGATAGCTTTTATGAAGTTGAGGTATGTTCCCTCTAGCCCTATACTTTGAAGAGTTTTAATCAGGAACAGATGCTATATCTTGTCAAATGCTTTTTCTGCATCAATTGAGAGGACCATGCATCCTTCTCTCTTCTCTTTTTGATTTATTCTGTCACATTGATTGATTTGCAAATGTTGAACCACCCTTGCATCCCAGGGATAAATCCCACCTGGACATGTTGGATAATCTTTTCAATGTACTGTTGGATCCTATTAGCTAGGATCTTGTTGAGAATCTTGGCATTCATCTTCATCTAGGATACTGGTCTGAAATTCTCCTTTTTGGTGGAGTCTTTGCCTGGAAGTTTTCCTTCTGTTTCTATTTTTTGAAACAGCTTCAGGAGAATAGGTATTATTTCTTCTTTGAATTTTTGGTAGAATTCTCCAGGGAATCAATCTGTCAGGTCCTGGGCTCTTGTTTTTTGGGAGACTTTTGATCACTGCTTCAATCTCTGTGATCACCAAGACAGCATGGTACTGGCACAAAAACAGACACACAGACCAGTGGAACAGAGCAGAAAGCCCAGATAGGACTCTAAACTCTATGGTCAAATAATATTCAACAAAGCAGGAAGACATATATAGTGGAAAAAAGACAGTCTCTTCAAAACATGGTCTGGGAAAATTGGACAGCTCTGTGTAGAAGAATGAAACTCAACCATTCTCTTACACCATACATGAAGATAAACTCAAAATGGATAAAAGATCTCAACATGAGGCAGGAATCTATCAGAATCTTAGAGGAGAACATAAGTAGTGACCTCTGACATCAGCCACAGCAACTTCTTTCAAGACATGTCTCCAAAGGCAAAGGAGACAAAAGTGAAAATGAACTTTTGGGACTTCATCAAGATCAAAACTTCTGTACAAAAAAAGGAAAGAGTCAACAAAACAAGAGGCAACCCACAGAATGGAATGGGAGAAGATATTCACAAATGACAATACAGACAAAGGGCTGAAATCAAGATCTATAAATAACTCCTTAAACTCAACACCCAAAAAATGGATAATCAAGTCCAAAAATGGACAGAAGACACGGTCAGACACTTGTCCAAAGAAGACATACAGATGGCTAACAGACGCATGAAAAAAATGTTCATTATTAGCCATCAGGGAGATTCAAATCAAAACCACATTGAGATACTACCTTATACCAGTTAGAATGCCCAAAATCAACAAGACAATAAACACAAGTGTTGGAGAGGATGTGGAGAAAGGGGAACCCTCTTACACTGTTGGTGGGAATGCAAGTTGGTGCAGCCACTTTGGAAAACAGTGTGGAGATTCCTTAAGAAATTAAAAATAGAGTTTCCCTAAGACCCTGAAATTGCACTACTGGGTATTTACCCCAAAGATACTGATGTAGTGAAAAGAAGGTCATCTGTATCCCAATGTTCATAGCACCAATAGCCACAGTCACAGAACTGTGGAAAGAGCCAAGATGCCCTTCAACAGATGAATGGATAAAGAAGATATGGCCCATATATTCAATGGAGTATTATGCCTCCTTCAGAAAGGATGAATTCCTGACTTTTGTATCAACATGGATGGAACTGGAAGAAATTATGCTGAGTGAAATAAGTCAAGCAGAGAGAGTCCATTATCATATGGTTTCACTTACTTGTGGGACATAAGGAATAACACAGAGGACAGTGGGAGATGGAGAGGAGAAGTGAGTTGGGGGAAACTGGAGGGGGAGACAAACCATGAGAGGCTGTGGACTCTGAGAAACAAACTGAGGTTTTTTGCGGGGGGGCATTAGGGGAGCCTGGTGGTGGGTATTGTGGAGGGCACATATTGCATGGAGCATTGGGTGTGGTGCATAAAAAATTAATTTTGGATCACTGGAAAAATAAATAAATAAATCTGTTATAAAAATGCTTGCATTCATAAGCAGTTACAGAGTGTCCCTGGAGCACCTATTGAATAGGACGTAAATCATCAAAGAAAAAAGTAGTTTGCTCATATGCATTTAAGAAGACTAGAATTCAAGAAAACCTGGTCTGACAGATCTCCAAGGATTTTGCTGAAGACTCTGAGATCCAGGTCATTTGTACTCTCTAGCCTCTGGTCTAGGCCAGATTGCATAGCGAAACAAGCATGTTTTACACGAAAGGTATACAGAAGTCTGAGTCTGGCATTCAGAGCCTAAGAATCTTACATCCATCTAACTCACCCTTATCTACCAGTTTCCCTATTTAATATCTATTTGAAATAACTCAGCATTTTCCCCAAACCCATCTCATTCTTTACCACCTGCTTGTGCTGTTACGATCTCTAAAATACCCTACGACCTTATCTCCTTACAGGTTGATTCTATCTTTCAAAATCCTTCTTAAATGCCATCTTCTCTCTGGAGCTGTTGCTAATTTTCTCCAGTTTAATGTTCTTTCTGGTTGCTTTGTGTCCCAATTTCCTCTTCTTTGTGTTAGTTATAATTTTATATTATTTTCTCTCCTCCTGGGGCCATTGTAATGGCTGTCCACCAAGTGAATCTGTGAGCACAGGGGCTAGATAGCATGCCACCCTATGGCATCTGCAGCATTTATGGTTAGTGGCAGAGACACAAAGAATTGTTGAATGAAAGAGGCTATCTGTCTATTCACAGTTTTTCAATTTTATGTGTGTGTGTAGAGATTAAACATTACATTTGATTACTCGACACTTAAATAATCAGAACTTTAACCTATTAAAACTGTCCCTTTCTACTGAATATTCTAACACAGAAACATCGTGTATATTTATATATTTATATTGGATTTTATCTTAAAATTTAAAAAGAAGATGAAAGGTGAAATTTGTTTCCTCGTACAGTAACATCCAATTTATTCAGCATCATAATGAAAGAGAATTTTCCAGGTAATAAAAGCTTACCCCCTGAAGCTCCAGAATTGTAAATACTTTTTATGTATTTAGGAATGAATATTTTACTAAATCATACCGCATAGAAAGAACTACTTAATTGGAATATTTTTACCTTAAACTGTACTTTGATTGAGGAGTTATCCTCAGAATCATGATGTTGTATCAAACATAGAACCTCTACTATCACTTACCATCTATGTTGACTAACAAACAATAAACTAGTTTTCAATTGAAGACTGAGGCAGGTGGTCCAGTGAGCTGGATGCCCACAACCTATGTGTCCTTATATCACGATTGCAATATATTTCTTCTCCATAGACTGCCATGTCTCTGAGAATAGGGCCTGTGCCTTCCATTTCTCTCTGTCAATTTTATTGTGTTTCCATGTATGCAGAACACCGGTTATCGCTGACTTTCATTTTGTAAAAAAAGAAATATATTGCCCATTAAAAGGAAAATCCTGCTTTGAAAAAGGTTGAATAAGAGAGTAGTTTTTTAAAACTTTAAATAAAAATCCAGCTGGCTAAACCAAAGTCATTGAAAAGAAGCTTAATTGAGGGATTTTTTTTTTTTTTTGGCTCTAAGCCCACTATCTTTTCATTTGATTGTAAATTGGATACAGTTTTATTCACTTCAATCTCCTGTCCTTCAGTATTTTATTCCACTGAGACCAGTAAATAAGTGTTAATGGCCATGTTGAGCTCAGTTAGACTACTTTCTCTACTTAAATTACCCATTTTGGTTGTATTATTGCCAGCCAGCCTTTTGCTTGTTGATGGTTTTATTGAATGATTGTGCAAGAAATGTTGATATCTTCATATATTGTTTTGACCCTTCACTAATCCTCTTTATCTGTCATTTCTTTCATCTAAAATTTCTTCTTCTTCCCCCACACTTTTATTATCCATCCATCAAAGCATGCCCTTTCTTTCCTCCTGTAAAATCATACAGTCTTGTGTCCTTCTGGAATCTTCCCAGAGGATGTGTCCTCTTATATTTTAAGAGTCACATAAGCCAAGAGGATACCTAGTTTCAATCATGGTAGAGTTATATCTTCTTTCTTTTCTATAATGTTGTGCTGTTTTTTGGAAGGAGTGGACAAAATTGGTGACGTATAGAAACATTTGAAAGCAATGGAAGACTGCTTGTTGAGAAAACTGCCTTTTCTAAGACCTTCTGAATAATTTGTGCTTTGTTAATACAAAGCATTTGCTAAGTAAAGCAGCTGTGAAATAATGTCAACAATTGAGATCCAATTCTCCTGCCCACATTCTTTTCCTTACAATTCCAATAGCATTTCTATGTAAATTTATAACCTTGGAGTCATACTCAAAATCCAGCTCCTTCATTGCTCTTACCTAGTCTTTATTCATATGAAATATTCACATACTAATATATTTGAGCATATGCTATGTGGCTAACAATATGGAGATACACTGGTAAAAATGTTGAGGCAGGTGCACCTGAGTGGCTCAGTCATGAAGCATCTGCCTTCAGCTCAGGTCATGATCCCCGGGTCCTGGGATCGAGCCCTGAATCAGGCTCCCTGCTCAGCAGGAAACCTGCTTCCCCCTCTCTCACTCCCCCTGCTTGTGTTCCCTCTCTCACTGTCTCTCTCTCTCTCAAATAAATAAATAAAATCTTTGAAAAAAATGTTGAAGCATATTCAGTAGGCTGAATAAAAAGGAAACAGCACAAGGAAGGTTAGGGTAAAGAGAGAAAAATTCTAGACCCGTTGAGCTTGAGGTTTCTTTGGGTATTTGGATGGAGATAGCCAAAATGCAGATAGATATACAAATTTTGATGGAGAATGAATAGGTGTTGGTAGACATATAATAGCTAACATTTACTGAGTACATACTTTACCACTATATGATATTTTTATTACTTCTAGATAAGAATTATAAACATATAGGGGTACCTGGGTGGCTCAGTCCATTAACCATCTGCATTAAGCTCAGGTCATGATCTTGAGGTCCTAGGATCAAGCCGGAGTTGGGCTCCCTGCTCAGTGGGGAGTCTGCCTCTCCCTCTGCCCATCCCCCAACTTGTGCATGTGCTTTCTCTCTCTTTTTCTCTCTCCCAAATAAATAAAATATTTTTTTTTCTTTTATTTGACACAGAGAGAGAAAAAACAAGCAGGGGGAGTGGCAAGCAAAAGGAGAGGGGGAAGCAAGCTCCTTCTGAGCAAGAAGCCACATGTGAGGTTCCATCCTAGGATCCCAGGATCCTGGGATTATGACCTGGGCTGAAATCAGCTGCTTAACCGACTGAGCCACACACGTGCCCCAATAAATAAAATATTTTTAAAAAAGAATTATAAACATATAGATGGTAGTTGGCATTATCGCAGTGGATATGATCACTGAAATAATCAAAGTACCTCAGATAGAAATCCTAAGAATCTCCAATCTACTGATTCTTCCCTGTAATCGTTAGGATTCAATTTTTCTTCAGGCAGTTCCAAGGCCTCCATGTCTGTACCAAACATTTTTGGAGCTCCTCCTTATCCAACCTACCTTACAAACAAATCCAGGAACTGTATTTCTGAGCCTGCCTTTTGAGAACCTAAATGGATTTGAAGCTGCACTTTAACCATATAAAAATTCCTGGTCATAAGCTTTATCACTCTGATTTTTAGAACATTATTCTCCCTGCTACTTTACATTATATACTCCTCTCTAGCCACAAAACACAATTAATATGACCAAGCTCATACATCTGTTTCTAAATTACCTCATATCTTTCTCTGAGATGCTTCCCCACCTTATCTCCCTATGCACCAAAATACCTCTCACCTCTACTGCAAAACATACTCATCTTTCTTCAGATAGCCTTTTATATAATCTCCTACTTAACCCAATTCCATCTTACTTCCATTATAAATCAGCATGATTGCTCAATATGCATAAGCAATTCTGTGCAGATGTTGCTAGAAACAAATGTTTATCTGTTTCTCTAATTTTGTTTATAAAAGATCAGAGAATGGGGTACTCTAGTTCATCACAGCTTCAAGTTACTAGAGATATGTAATATATATGGTGCATGAATGGCTAATTGTCTAATAGTAAAATTCAATAATAGCCTCAAACCTAAACTGTACTGAAAATATTTTAATATTTCTTTAATGATTTTAAAAGCACTTCAGGGTTTTGCAGAATCTCAAGGTTATCACTATCATTGTCTTATATATGTAGGGAAGTAATAAAAAGTTCCAGTTCAGAGGTTATCAGATTGATCAGTTTTTACTGCATTTCTTTAGGTTTGCCTCACCTCCCCATTATATTGCATGATCTTTAAGAGCCAGAATAATATCTTCTATTTATTTTGCATCTCACATAGGACTTTATAAAGATGGGTGCAAAATTGACTGTATTAGAGATTAGAATGCACAGGAGACTCTTATTTTAATGGTTTTCTACATTTTTCTTTTACTGTATATGTCAGGACTTATTTTTCTGTGTCAAAACTAGACGAAAATACTAGCAGTAGTCACTCGGCCCTCTACTACTAACTGATGAGTGACCCATGGTCTTTTAACTATACCACTATCACAAAGCATACATACATACTGTAGGAGTCAACACTTTTCACCAGTACTAGTTTTCCTCTCTTTACCTGCCACAGAATTAAGCCATACATCTTACTTAGGCAGTGAAATATGAGTGGAAGTGATAGGTGTCATTTCCTGGTAGAATATTTAATTTTGATGCTCTTCTCTCTAGCTCTCTCTTCCTCTGTCATGATGATTTTCAAATCACCTGCTAATGTGAGATTGTCAGAAGACTGAAGTAGCTTGAACAATAAACCAACATATGGAGACACTCAGACCCACAGCAGGCAATGCATGAAAAAGAAATAAAAATGTGTTGTGCAAAGCCACTTAGACTTTGGAGTTGTGGTTCTACCACTGCCTAACCTGATATAGTACTTAGCTTATAAATGTTTATTATGTATTCATTTCCATAAAAAGTACATTGCTTGATGGTAGGGACCATGTCTGAATCACTGACTTGCCCTCAGTATTCTGCCAAGTAGTTTTTGGTAAGTTGTCATAGTATCTTGTAGCGTGAGTACATGAAAAGTAAATAATCTTTACCTTTGTAAGAAATATAGTATTTTCCACCTCACCCCTTTTTTACTCCTATGTTTTAGAGTTTAGCCTGAGAAATATGAAGTTCTATTGTCTGTCTACCTGAAGTTTCTCCACGCTATCAAATGATCACAAATTGCCTCTAGATAACAGTCCTCCCCAAATCTAAAATATCTCCTCAGTCTCATCTTGACTCACTTTGTATCTCTTTCTTCTTTTTTCCTGAAGCTAATTTTCTCATTTTTAAAGTTATTGTTTGCATTATTGTGTAGGTTATTACCCTCCAAGTCTAGCTTCATAGTAGACCATTTTCTCATCTCCTTCTTCTATCTTGACCCATTCCACAAGCCTGGTGGAACATTTCACAGGAAAGGCCTCACTCTAACTCTATATAGAAATATATGAAAGTGCTGGATGTAATTAATGTGGCAAAGTCACATTTGTCCCTGAAGTTTCTAGAGCTTGCATGTCTCCTATTTTATATCTTCCTACTAAGTGATTCAAGGAAGATTTCCCAGGATTCTTCTGAAATCTGATGCAAGCAATTTATATTTTTATACAAGCAATTTATAGTATAATCCAGGGTAGATTTGAGATGATTCCGACCCATCTCTCCTACCTAGCTAAGAGCACATGGTATTTATTAGGAAGGAACTAGACAAAGGTCAACATATTGGGTCAACATCAATTGATCCAGGTTATGAGACCAATGTGTCATTCTTTTGCAGTGCAACAAGCCAGAAATTATTGATACTTGGGCATTACTTAAGCATACTAAGTAGACACAGACAGGTGATATCATGAATTAGAAATAATAGGACTTGGAAGTATGACAAAACTGGATTCAGATTTCAAATCTAACCTTTCCTGTGTTAGATCCTGGGAAATATTCCTTGAATCACTTAGTAGGAACTGCTTATATGAAACAAGGAGAATTTTCCTTTTTGAATTTGTTTGCTTTAAACACACAAGCATACAATGTGCACATGCAACACATGCACAAAACATGTGATTCCAGTTGAATATGTGCACGATATATCTTTTTATTTATTTTAGTATTTCCATTTTTTCCTCCATAAGGTTTTATAGTTCTTACTATACAAATTTTATACATATTTTGTTAAATGTAATCCCAAATATTTTATATTTTTGATGCTACTACAAATGCTATCTTAAAATTTCAATTGTTGGACAGAATATTTCAACCAAAAGGCAGGGGTTATCAGACTAGCTCAAAAAGCAATACCAATTATATTCTGTCTCTAAAAAATGCAATTTAAATACAAAGACACAAGAGTCAAAAATAAAGGAAGAAAACAGGTGTGTACAGTCAAGATAAGAATGTCAAGGTGGTTACATTAATATTAGACAAAATAAGGAAAGGAGAACCTTTTTAATAAATGATGTTGGAACAACTAGATGTCCTTATACGAAAAAAAGAACATCAATCCTTACCTCACAGCATAAACAAAAACTATTTAAAAATAGAACTAAATGTAAAACTACAACTCTAACACTTATACAGGAGATTATAGAAGAAAATCTATGATATCAAAATAGTATTTAGATAACATTCAAAATTCATGAACCATAAGTTTGATAAATCCAACTTCACAGAAATTAAAAACTTCTGTTCTTTGAATATGATGGTTAAGAACTTGAAAAACAAGCCAAATAATGGAGATTATATATATAATATAAAATTACATATACAATATTTATTTATATATACTTATTTATAAAATAATTTATTTATAAATGTATACATTTTTATATATAAAATAATGAATACACTGGTATCCAGAACATATAAAAAATTCTTTTAGAATTTTTAATATGTTCTTTCAGAACATATACAAAGTTCTTTTCAATAAGAAAACAAAAAATTAAAACTGGGTAGAAATATTTGAACAGACACTTCATGAAAGAAGATATTCAGATGGCCAATAAGCACAGGAAAATGCTCAACAGCATTAACTTCAATGGAAATGCAAATTAAAACCACAGTCAAACATTTTTAAATGAATAGTATTTAAAAAACTGATAATGCTAAATGTCAATAAAGATAAACAACTAGAATGCTCATACAATTTTGGAAGGAATATAAAATAATAAACCACTTCTTTAAAAGCTTGGCAATGTCTTCTAAGGTATACTTACTATATAATCCAGAAAGTCTCTTCCTGTTTATTTCCTGAAAAAAATAAAAACATGTCTACACAAAGACACATACAAGAATGTTCATAGGAACTTTTTTTTATAATACCCCAAACTTGGAAACTACATAAATGTCCGTAAACTTAGAAACTACATAAGTGTCAATAAATGTGATGGGTAAACAAGTTTTGATATCTTGACACAATAGAAAAATACTCAAAAGAAGAATAAATTTCTGATATATAAACCAAAATAGATGAATCTTTAAAAAGAAAAAAAAGTCCAGATGCCAAAGAGTAAATACTTTATGATTCATTTTTGTAAAAGTATAGAAAACATAAAAATAATCTATATTGACACTAATTAGATCCGTGGTTGACTGGGACGAGAGAGTGGAGGAATTGCCAAGGAAAAGACATAAGAGAACTAACTCTTCAGGAATTGAAAAATGATGGAAAATGTTCTATATCTTGTACGTAGGCATTCATACCTAGTATATAAATTTGTGAAAACTTATCAAAATGAAGTTAAGATAGATGCATTTTATCATATACAAATTGTACCTCTACAAAGTTAAAGAAATAAAAATAAATACTGATATCTTAAATATCAAAATGTAAAAACATACCTTATTATGTCTCTGTTAATTGAAGATGGAAATGAAATGGCTCTTCATGACCCCTATTGATGAGGTAGCAAAATATTTTCATCCCAAACGCACAACTTTGAGTCTACTAGTCCAGAGGACTTAGTTCCCAAAGGAAGAACACCTCCACCAGACAACACAGCCATTGCTCCGTTAAAACTGACAGGTGATACTATCACCAGCCACTTTGAGCTCCTTAATGCCTGTGGGTCAACAAAGAAGGGAATTACCTTGTCAGCTGGAGTGCTTGATCTTGAATTTCAAGGGATGAAGTGGAGTGCTATTCTACAATGAGAATATGAATGAGTATGTTTGGCATACAGGAGATACCCTGAGGAACATATGAATAATTCCATGTCCTGTCATACAAGTTAATGTAAAACTACAAACCAATAAAAGTTGGACTGCTACTGGCTCACACCATTCTGGAATTAAGTCTTGGGTCACCCCACCAGGAAAGGAAACACTATCAGCTAAAGTGCTTTCTGAGAACAAAAGGATTACAGAATGGATAATGGAAAGAGATAGTTTTAAATACCAGCAGTGGCAATGTGACCAGTAATAGAAACAAAAACTGATAGTTACTAATTTCCTCTCTATTTTAATATGAAGAAAGGTTGTGGGATAATCACCATTTTTCTTACCTTTTTACATTTCTTTAAGATATGTGAAAAACAGTCAAGCTTTTATCTTAGTAATTAAATGCAAGTATGCTCAGTTAGGAGGAATGAACACCCTCCTAACATAGATAGAGGGACTTGTACCTTATTTTGGAAGACAGCTAGTGAGGAAGTTAAATATGAATAAAAGGTGTATATGGCTGCCAGACTGACTGAGTGAACTGTGATAGCTTTGTGCTGTATCAGTGTGCCTCCGCAGCAATGACGTGTCCCAGACTTTTCTTCCCTCTATAATTCTGGATTAGCTACTTACCTTGTGTAAAAATCTATATGGAATTTTGCAAGCCGAGGTAAAAAAGCAGTAATTTCCACGTCCTGAAGGCTAACGCAGAGCTCTAAGCACCACGGCTGCTCTTGTACATGTTCCCTTTGTAAGACTCACTTGTTCACCCAAATGCACAACTCCTCAATCTCCTGTAGGATCATTTTCCTTAGCTTCTCCAAGTCCTGGTCCAGACACATGTGTAATACTGTGTCAGGATATACCAGCATTACTGAAACTGGAAGTGAAGAAAAACACGAGTTCTAATTTGCCCTCACGGCTTCCTACTTCTCTTTCTCCTTCCATGTGACATCCAGCTTTCCTTCCTAACAGTCACCCCCCTGACCCAAAGCTACTCTCTACCATCAGCAGGCTTCTTGTTCCCTAGAAACTTCCTTTTAATAACGTAAAATTTGATTAATTTAATTACATAATAAAAGCCCCTTTTTATATCCAGGAAGAGATTTCACAGTTATCTGGTGTCATTTATCACTTGGAAAGTTGGCATGCATTTCAAGTGTTGTGATATAACCTGTGTATAGAACGGCTTTAGGAAGGGTTAGGAAAAGAGACAAGGAGTATGTGGATGAGTAATCGATATCCTGCTCTAAATATGGGAGACAAGACAAGAGTCACTACAGAAGAGTGGCTACCAGGCCAGGACTATGGTGAAACACATAGAAATCAAATGAAATAGAAATGTATATAATTGCCATATAAATTAGTATTGCATTTACCATGTGGATATAGCTAATGACATTTACCAATAAATGACCCAATGATTATTTGAGAAGAGGCACTCAAAAAATACAATTCAGACCAAAGTCCAAGGGAAAAAATGTTTTTCCTCAAAAACTGCCATAGCTTTTTTGTCCTTACTAAGAATAAAATTATATAATCAATCATATCTCCATTTCTTTTGTTCCAGCCACTTGGAAGCTCTAAGTCAGTTGTTAAAAATTAATTTTAGAAAGTATTTTTCTCCCTGTTCCATATTTTTCCTGGTCTCTCTTGGGGCAATGAATTATATTTTTCTAAATTATGATTTACGGCAGTCTTTTAAGCTGCTAGAAATACTTACTTTAAAAACTTGAAAAAGAAATCAGTGCATGAATGAATGAAAAACAAACAAATTTAGTAGACATTTCCTAGATAAATATTTCAATATAAATGATAGGATTTATACTGTTATTAATATTAAGTACATATCTGCTTACTTCATTTATTACTAGTTGAGTGTCATTTAAGACCATTTTATCTCATCTGAAATTACATTGGATGGTATATATATTTAACACTCGATCTTTTTCTATGTCAATAGTCTATATTTCTTTCCTATAGCAACATAATAGAATTATTTCAACTAATATATTATCTTCATGAAGGTCAATTCTAGGCTCTTATGGAACAACTTACAGTACAGACCCCTTTTCCTAATTTACAGAAAATTTAACATATTAATTTTTAGATATTACTCAGCTTTGGCTTATTACATGGTATGGTTTAAGTCAATATCTGAAATTGAAGAAAATATTAATATGTAGTTGGGTCCTACAGTCAGTTCATGTTAAGCCACCGATCACAGGGGTTACCTGAATGTTCCACAGTGAGAATACACTCATATTTTCCACATCAGTGTTATGTTAGCACATAGGACCTAACAAGAGATGTCACAGCCCTTCCCAAGTCCACTTGTCCTAGTGCCATTAGTGTTCATGCTAAATGAATGCCATTTCATTTAATAAGAAGTCCATTTCCTCTGTCCATTTACTGCCCCTTTGAGTGCCTATTTTCCTATCTAAACCTGCCACAAGGCATGTGTGCAACCAGTAAATTGAGGATTTAAAAAGATTTTTACTTTCTATGCCTTGAACTGAATTGCTCTTTATTGGCAGTCTAAAAGTAGATGGGCTCTATGGCTGTGTCACCCTCTTTGTCTTCTTCCCTCACCTCTTCGTGACTTCCATAATGTTCCCATAAAGTGGCATATTCAGTAACTAATCATTTGAGTACCAACCTTTTAGTCTCATTTATTTTTGGATGAACTATTTGGATTTTCTTTTTAAGAACGAATGTTTGGGTACCATTCTTAGGGCTGAAAGATTAATAGAGCCTTATGAATTTCAGGTAGATGTTATTTTTAAGTGTTTGAATTTGAATGCCTTTTTGTATTTAGATGATTGAAGTTCACAATAAGAAAGCACAAATTCTAAGAAATTATGTGGCTGTTGAAATCGAGCTGCCATTTTCTAAAGTATAACACCTATTTGTTATATGAATTTTTATTCAAGATGCTGAACTGCAAAACACAGAGAATGAGATATTGGCAAAGGAGATGCTATAGAAAGAACGACAACAAAAAATCCTGATAGGTTCCTTAATCATATAAGTCACTGGTGAACAATAAAGCACTGTTAAGATTGCTTTAGAAATTAGGTCTTGACCTGACTTTTTGAAAAATAGAACAAAGTAAATTGAAAACATAAATGGATATGTGTTTCTGAGACAGGATGGGAGAACTTCGGTATAATGAAGATGAAGGATGTTTGTTCTATCAAAGACAAATATTAAAATTAATGATACCCATCCTCAGAAAGGATGAATTATTTAATTTTAGAGTAGGTAGCGTATATTCATGTCTTAGATATGTATCCAAGGGTGTACCTCTACTCACAAAATAATTTGACTAAGATGAGGAAAATCAGGCCAAGAAAACACACAGTTCGTTCAGCGGAGCATGTCACTGCCTTGCAGGTTTCGGGACACATGGGAGCTATGGTATGTCCATGGCTGCTCATGGACAGGGCATGTCGTCCTCTCGGGTCCTAACACGGTGTATTATTCTCCCCAGAGTCTTTGTTCTCCTTTACTTCTTTGCTTCACTGAGCTTTCTTTCCCTGGTGCTGGCCCTCTCCTTTTCGGCCCTTTTCACCACCTGTCTGGCTCTAGATTTATGGACGTTCACTTCCAGAGCCTGCCAGGGACTGCTGAGCTGGCTAGATGCTGTGGCCTTCAGTTCAGTCGTTAAGATTCAGCACTGCTTACCCCAAGGGCCAACTGCTGCATTATTAATCATTGTTTTGACCATTTTTTTGCTTCTTGTGAGGTGAAGTTTCAGAAGCCAAAATGGAAACAATACCTGACCCCTTGGGCACCATCCTCAACAGGTGCTGGTAGGAGCCAGGAGCGTCACAGCAGAAGCACAGCTGCCTGGTGACTCCTGTGTTTGCATGAACAGGGTTCACAAAGAAAATATTCATTAAAGCAGGCATAGTTTGGGTCGACAAACAAAAGTTAGACAGTTTACAAACCAAGAATATTCTGGTCCACTTAACGATAATGAAACCTAAAATATCAAGCAGGAAAGAATCACAACATTGCCTGGTATGCATAATTTTTATAAACTTTACACTATTTAAACTTTTCTGGATGGCTCAGTGCTGTACAGATTGCATGGTTTTGGTTTGTTTGTTTGTTTGTTCCAGTCCAGTTGTAGAATAGTGACACCATCCTGGGATTCTGTCACTTAGAGTTGGCTCACGTCACTAAGCACGGAGGTACAGTGGCTATATCACTGAAACTAAAACATCTATCTTGCAGAGTTACTTTGAGTATTTTAGATAACAATAAACCAGCATACACTAGGCACTCAGTAATTTACTTATATGTATATGTAGAATATATATATAATATTTACCATTATAAAACTAAAATTACTATAGAATCCATAAGTATGCATGTATGTAACATTCTTATGATTACTCCAAATATATT
Organism: Mustela nigripes; assembly: GCF_022355385.1. Lineage (NCBI taxonomy): Eukaryota > Metazoa > Chordata > Mammalia > Carnivora > Mustelidae > Mustela > Mustela nigripes. Next base: position 64,578,740 of record NC_081569.1, on the reverse strand, counting down.
TACATATACATGTGCATATATAGTACATAAATACTATAATTGGTGATATTTTAAATGCTTCAAATATAACAATGGGCTTTCCCTACAAAGTCACAGTCTCTGATACTCTGGCCGTTGGCCTTATTTCCTTCTCTTCCTCTTCCTCCTCTCAGCCCCTAGGGTCTTCCTCTCTGTTCAAGTTACTAAGGAAGCTACATGTCTATCAGGTCCCTCAATTCTTATGAAGGAGAAGAAAGAGATGGGGAAATCACCACATTTTAAAATACATCTTGTGAAGTATAAATATTTTTCAGAATATGTACTATCTCTTCCAGTCTGTTTATATTCAACCTATAGAGAGATTAACCTACACAGACCAGAAAGAGGTATCTTTTCACTTAAAAAGCAACTTGCCCACCTGACTACTCTTCACTTAAAATGCTATTGTCTCTTTCTTTCTACTTCTGTTTCAAATTTCACTCTGCCTTTCTCCTTTTAGGCAGACTGTGCTGCCCCAGGAACAACTGTGCTCATGTCCGTTTGTGTCCCATTGGCTAAATTCTTTTGGTGAAACAGCCACATCATAAAATTGGAATAGTCAGGTAAGGGTTACCCTCGTTTTTCTTGCACTGAGGGATGTGTCTATTTCTAAGCTGATTGTTAATTGTACCCTCTCTTCATCTTCCTTAAGAAGCCCCTTGCCCCTCAAATTCCCTTCACTGTGTTTGAATTTCCTGCTCAACTAACACCACTTCCAAGCCTTTTTTAGTTGAAGGCTTTAATGCTCTTAAGTAATTTTAGGTATGCAATATACTGGGTGTCAGTATATTTGTATAGTTTGAAATTACTCCAGAATCAAATAGGCCTCAATAGTATAAAGATGGTTATACAAATTGACTTGTTTTCAAGATGGTCTAAGAGGACTTTGGAATTTCTCAGACAAGGAGGTGCATTTCCATAGATAAAAAGTCCCAGATAGAATCAGAAAATGTAGAAAACCTGACTATATCAAATGAGAATTTTAGCTTCGAGAATTGAAGATCTGTGTGTGATGTGAAAAAAAAAAAAAAGGCTCAAAAAGTTAAGTAAATTGCCTTAGGTCAAATAATTAACATACAGCACGGCCAGAATTTGAACTGAGGGCCATGTAGGGCCTAACCATTTATTAATCCTATAAAGCAGTAATTCTCCAGGGAACATCATGGAAAAGTTGATTTTGTTCATCTAGAGGAACCAAAAAGTGGGAAAGGGGCTTTAAAGGAGTGTATAATATTGACATTCACAGATGGAGAAAAATACATTAAAAAACAGAGTATAAGCAGAAAAACAACCATGGAAAGATTTGAGCCATAAATGAAGACTAGCAAACCATTGTTCTGTTATTTTGTCTAACACAGAGGGAGAGAATTAGATATCTGTTTGGAAAGGGAGGCTGGAGACAACCCGAAGGCCTTAAACCCCAGGCTAAGGAGTTTGGATTCCTTGCATGGCCCTTGGGGCATCTGAAAAGAGGAATGTTTTTCAACAAAAGTAACATGAAAGCATTTCACAAGGAAGAAACATGGGGAAGGAGACTTAAGCTGGGGAGACCAGTTATCCAGTGATCAGAGTACTTGAGGCACAGTGAGGGCTTACAATGGAGTTAAGCCTTGGGAAAGAGGGGAGAGAACAGCTGGGATGTTAGGGCAGAGTTGAACAGGCTGTGGGAGGCTATTCTGAAGAACCCAACCCACGTGTTTTTCTCAATAGCTCATGATTTGCATGCAAGGCCTTGTCAAAATCCAACTGTTGTGAAAAAATAGAAACTGTAAATTTTGGATCAGGAAATAATTGGGAAGTGTGGTTCAACACTGTGAAGAGATAGCACAGATCCAACTCAACTACTGGCACTAAAAGTAAATATTATCCTGGAAAGATTTGGTAAACTCGGAGACAATGATGTTGACCAGTGAATCTACATAATTAGCTTAACATATTTTATGTTGAAATTTCATTATTAGAAAGAAAAAAAGAGGAAGAGCACAAAGGAGAACTTAAAGGACTAGTTAATGAGATATTTAGAAGGACAGAAGAATCCAATGGTTCTCCCTTAGGTTAGGGAATGTCCTCCAGCTAGTCACCTCAGGTCTTTCTCTTGCTACTAAAAATAAAGTGTAAATAAAATTGAAAACACACATAGAAAGCAAATACATGCAATTTAGATAAGAGGTGATAACAGTATAAAATAAGTTTTAGTTTTAGCAGACTAAAAGTTCAGACTAGATAAGATATAATAAACAGATAAGGAAATAAAACAAAAAGGGTTAAAGAAGTTTAAATAAGTAAATATTCATAAAAAAGAGTACCCTAGAAGATAGACTATGGTCAAAGAATTCAGCTAAAAAAAACAGTCTTTTAAAAAGAAGAGAGAAATGCAGTCCTACAGAGCTCAGAATTAACCCTTGGGACAAATCGAGCCATCCATTTGCAGTAGTCAGCGGACCACACATCTCCCTTCTGAGGCTGGGCTTCACTCCAGAAAGTCCATCCCCAAGAGTGGAAGGCCCCAGGGGCAAACTTACTCCTGTAAGGAAATCCTGAGAGATTTGTCCTTTAGAAAGAAGGATTTCATTTCGAACACCTGGCCTTCTTTACATATTGACAAACCATTTCAATGCCACAACTCCTGCCAATTTTCCTGTCTAGGACCTGCAAGTTAGCAAAATCTCTCCTATACAAGATAAGAAAAGGAACTGAGAATATGCAGCAGCTAATTGAATGTGGGAATACAAAGAAATGTAAGAAACAAAGAACATTCCAGTGTTACAAATTTTCATCCAAGGCTATAGAAGGCACCAAGGGGTTTTAAAAATGTGAGATTCGTTCCTCAGATGTGAAGCCATCAGTACTGAAAGGGAGCAGCTCACAGTTAAATCACATGGAGACAAATCAGCAAAAATCACTATCAGTGAAATGTTTGTGCCTCTACTTAATTTGATTATTGAAAAGAATCACACTTCTGATCAATTTTACTAATCTCTTAGAGTCACTGATGAGCCAGTAGCTCAAAAAGTCTGATTGGTTACCAACCTCCTGATAAGGCTGGACCTCTTATATTGGCCAAAGGAAAACCAAAGGCAGTCAACTTGATGTTGGCTAGTTGTGGTTACAGCAGAGAAGGTGAAGGTGTGGCCCTGGAGCCAGTCTGCCAGGCTTTGCTGCTGGCTCTGCCATTTCCCAGCTGGGCAATCTCTGACAAGATGCTTCAACCTTTATGAACTGCAAGTTCATCTGTCAAATGGGAATCATGCTAGACAGTTGTTGTGAGGAACAAAAGCATTAATCCATATAAAGCACTTAGAACTCTGAGTTTAAAATAGTCTCAGTAAATGGTCTCAGTAACTTGCCAAGGGTCATGCAAGCCAGGATCCAAACTTAGGCCTGGAGCTCCAGGGTCTGCTTATCTAACAACTAAACCCAAAATAATTCTATTCTTCCAATGAAGTAAAATTAAATTTTCTCCTCTTCCCAGAAAGTCACATTTATTATGTGGATAGTCTTTCCTATAACTTACCGTCCTTTGAGATTCTTTAGTTAAAACTTCTGTTTCTATGACCTTTCTTGGTGTGAACCCTGGTTTCTTTCCCCCTCTCCCATTCTTTCTTCCCGGGCTGTGTGTGAATCACAGATAGAGTGAGAGACCTGAGAGAGAGAGAGAGAAGGCTAACTTTAGATTCAGATCTACATACCAAACAAGTGACCGTCTTTATAGCAAAGCCTGTTAGATTAAAGCTTTTGTTTACTTTGAAATGCATTTGGATTATACATATATACATACATTTGGATATAAATATGTAATTATATACATAATTATATACATAATATACATATAATTACATATCTAATTAGATATAAGGGTTAAATAACTTATATTTTCATATTTGGTTGTGGTTTTTGTTAGGCTACCTGGATGTCCTTGTTGTTACTGTTAAAGGCTTTACTCTCCTTTGAATTATTCTAAAAAATTCTAAGGAGTTCCTGTCTACCTGGAGTATTTTTAAATATAGGTATATTACTCACTTAAGCTTCATTAAACCTGTAAATATCTATAAGGTATATTAAAGCTATATGGAACTCTTCATTGTTGATTGTTGAAAAAGATTATTCTGAAATCAAAACCATATTGTTTACAATATGGTTTTAGTATTGTTCAGAAATGAATTCTGAGTAGTCAGCCACAGACTTCACTTGACATTTATTTTTCCTCTAATTGAGATATCATTGACATGTAACATTATATTAGTTTCAAGTATAGGACATAGTGGTTTGATATTTGTATAGACGGCAAAATGATCACCATAAGTCTAGTTAACATTTGTTACGACACGTAGTTACATTTTCTTCATGTAACGAGAAATTTAAGATCTATTCTTCTCTTTTTAATTGGCATTTCTAATAGTTCAACCCATTTGCCTTCCCTACTTCTCCCACCATTCCATTCTCTGAGCATAAAACTATAAAACCATCTGGAATAAAACCCTGGGGGAGATAATGGCCTCAAACTGAGCAAAGAACTATGAGCAAGATACCTTTGAGAAGTGTACAGAAAAACCAGACTGGGGGATAATGCACCAATTTGGAATGAGACAAAAAGGTGACTATATCACACAGAGGAGCTCTAGCACAGAAATAGCAAAGGAATATTGTAATTATCATCCCTGCCCACTGATTTATGGAACCAGGGTTCCAGGGGCCCGCAGAACTAGTATCCCAAAGGCACTACACGGCACTACCTAATCAATTCATGGGTGACCCCACAGCATATCTGTCAGTGGAGGTTAGTGGTCATTTAAAATTCACTGTGAAAGAAGAGCTTTTAAGGAAGCCCTTAATCAAATGTAATTAGTGTAGAGGGTGATAGAGGACCCATTTAGACATGCCTGTGTGAAGTAATATAAAGTAACCCTAAGTAGAGTTGGCCTTAGGGCATCTTATTTACCAAATCAAATTTAGTTTGATTTTATGCTTTGTTCAAAATGGCATCTGAGCAATCTCTTTTCATTACTTACTGAACCCAATCCTGGCCCACTGTGATGACCAAAGAGGTCCTTGTGGTTTATCACTCCACACTCTTCCTTATAGTTGCAAAGAGAAGCACAGTCATTATCACAGACAACATGTGTCATTGTCTTTCTGATTCATTGTGATTAAAATAAATTTGAAAAATGCAAAGACTCACATGGAAAAAAAATCAATACTCATCAGTAACTACTGTTAATATTGTGCTATGCAGCCTTCCAGTCATTTTTTCTTTGTCTTTGTGTAGACTGATGATATCTTGAGCTTTCCTTTCCTGTGCTTTCTAAGTTTGAGCCTTCCCTCAGAGAAATCCACATGGCCTCCAGAAGAAGTGGGGTTCCTATAGCAGAAAAGCAAAAAAGACAGTAAACTAGCAAATTTTAGTCTGCTTGACCTATAAAAGTGGCAGTTACAAGGAAGGCGAAGACCCAGAGGGGAGCCAGGCATAGAATTTACACAAAATAATAGACTGGAGGAGGGAAGAATAGAACATCTGTGTTTTCGGTCCTGGGGAGTGGGGCCATCTTGATTTGGGACAAGTCAGGGGTGGGTGGGATGGTGAGCAGGTGACCAGATAGGAGGGACCACATACAGGGCAGTCATCTGAAGATCTAGGAACTGCTGAGAGCCGTCCTGTCTCAGCATCTCTGAGAAACTGAGGCAAGGTCCAAAGTCTTCTTAAGCAGGTATCACTCATCTTCTTTGCTGAGGAGACCTGTTAACCAGTCTTTCATTTGAGAGAGGGCCTCCCAATCACACTAGAGAGCAGGTGAGCTAACTGACAGGAACCCCGAAAGGAAACGGGGAAAGTGTGTATTTTCAACCCCCCAGACAAGGATGAATAACTTACATTTTTGTATTTGATTGTGTTTTTCGTTAGGCTGCCTGGATGTCCTTGCTGTCCCTAGGAAAAGGCTTTAGTCTCCTTGGAAAAACAAATCCTAAGGAGTCCCTTTCTATCCGAGGTATTTTGAAATCATTGCTTAGACCTAAGATCACTGGATTAGGACTTTAATTAGCATGAGAAGGATGACTCACAACTTCACAGCTTTTTGCCACCATGATCATATTGTATCCAAGCCTATTGTTCTGAGAGCTGCAAAAAAGATTTTCGATGTATTTGACATATAATAGCAAACACGAGGCTGCCAAGGCATATGCTAAAGATAGATGTATAGTGCATACAGAAAGGGTCAAAGTCATCATTTTTTCGGCCCTAAGCCCCTTAGGGAACAGTCAGTCCAGTTCTCCTTTCAGCTCAGGCACCTTGGTGCTCGGTGTGAAGGAAGAAGAGCTTCCTCCGTCCTGATCCATGTTGCTATAGCAATCCCATCTGCCAACTCCCATTCATGTCCCTGGAAGATGCCCATGGGAGTGGAGGGGACTTGCCTATTGCAACTTTGCTCCTTCCCAGAGGGCTGGTCTGGCAACAAGTTGCTACCTAACCAAGAGAGAGCTTGCCTCTAGGAAGATAAGTAAGCTTATTCTCCAGCTTGAAAAAGAGAGAGCCAGATTTTATTTTTCTGATTTATACGCAGGAACAAATGCTACTTTTCTTACTTTACTAATGATGGCTTGATAGCAGCACCAGATCTCCAGACTTCTCCATAGCCTATGGAGCATTGGAGTGTGAATTCAGAAATTCTCAAAGCCTGGTTTCCAGTGGATATGTTGGAATTTCCTGCCAGTTAGACCCATGGCACCCCTCCCAACCTTCATTTCCTTCTTTCACATTCTGTTCCTCTGTGTAACTCTTGCACATGGCAGCCGACTAAATAGCAAATCACAGTCGAGCCCTGGACATACCACACTGTCTTTGGGACTCATTTCCCATCAGAAAATGTAGGGTTAAACTAGGTCAATTCTAAGTTCCAAAGCTCCAAAATCTCCTAAGCTTTTGCCGCTACCATTTTACCTGTACTCTCTGTTTTTCTGCCAGAGCTGCTGTCCTCCCTGGACCAGAGTGGAGGGTACTCTCAAATGGCTCATGAGCCCCCAAATCTGGGGCTTATACATCCAAAAAGAGAATTTACCAGCTGCGGAAGGGGAACGGTACAGAACATGAATGTCTAAGAGCACGTGATGGCAGTGTAAGCTAGGCCAGAGCAGAGGAGAGCGGCTCTGGGTCACATGAGCGATCTGGTGCAACAAGGGGCTGCTGTGGGTCTTCCTTGAGGCTCACTGGGGCTCACACAGTCTAGCCACTTCCCTATGCATTCATTCTCTATTTTCCAAGTCACTTTCTGATATGATTTTGACTTCCCAATATCAAGAAAGATATTAGGCTGCTCTAATGAATGGAAGAGCATATTTTGTTATCTGTTCATTAGCATCCTGATTCAAACACTGTTAGACTGGATACTGGACCCCTAAAACCATATGGACCTGATCCCTGGACCCCACAAATGTTACTTTCTATGGAGAAAAAGGGGCCTTGGAGATGTGACTAAGCTAAGAATCCTGAGATGAGGAGGTGAGCCTTCATTATCGGGGTGGGACCTAAATGTCATCACAAGTGTATTTAAAAGAGGGAAACAGAGAAAGATTTGGGTTGACACAGAAGAGGAAGGCAACGTGATAAGCACAGAATTAAGATGCTATGCTGTTGGTTTCAAAGATGGAAGAAAGGGCCATGTGCCAGGGAGAGCAATGGATGCCAGTGGAAGCCTCTGGAAGCTGGAAGAGACTAAGAACAGATTCTCCTCTGGATCCTCTAGAAAAAAACAGCCCTGCTGGAACCTTGACTTTGGCCCAGCAAAAATGAGTTTGGACTTCTGACCTCCAGAATTGTAAGAGAATACATTTAAGTTGTTTCAAGTTTGTGGCAATTCGTTACAGCAGCAATAACAAACTAATACAAACATAAACCCCCTTTAATGTTAGTATTAATGGTCCCTTGTCTAAAAGTCTAATTGCTTTTAGTTACCTTAGAAAATAATATTTTAAAAATCTAGGTTTGGGGCATGTAGTCTCTGGGCCACATTTAGCAAAAATCTAATTTTTTAAAAAGATTTTATTATTTACTTGAGAGAGAGAAAGAGAGAAAGTATGAGCAGGGGCAAGAGGGAGATACAAGCTCCCTGCTGAGCTGGGAGCCTGACATGGTGCTGGATCCCAGGACCATGGGACCATGTCCCAAGCTAAAGGCAGATGCTTAACCAACTGACTCAGCCAGGTACCCATAGAGCAAAAATCTTCTAGAAACTTCCTGGTCACCTCAGGCAATGCCTTCAACTTTGATCGACACCCTTCTTCAGTCTGTAGTAGGATATAGTTTTCCCTGAAGAAAGATATTGGTTGGTTGACTTTGCATGTAACTATAAGGAACTTAATAGGGTTTAAGAAAAATAAACCCAAAGAAAGTACCAATAGTTCATTACTTATTGGTTATATTACCTATTGGCACCTACTTTCATTCAAATACAGACTTTGTCCCTCACTTCCTTATTACAGGATGCCCTTATTCATCTTCTGTAGGCATCAGTGCCACCCAGCCCTGTCTGGACTTGCTGCTAGATTGGTATTTCTCAAGCTTTAATATATGCATAATATGCATAGGAATCACCTTGTTAAATCTTGTTAAAATCTTGTTAAAATGCAAATTCTGATTCGGGTCGGAGGTGGGATCTGAAATTCTAAATTCTAATAAGCTCCCAAGTGATGCCTGTGCTGCTGGTCTGCAGACCACACTTTAAGGAGTAAGGTGCTAAACTACATCCTAGAAGTTTTGGTCTAAGGTGGATTCAAACTGGCATTACCAATAATAACAATATCTCATGGCATTTTCAAGCCCTTGCAGAACTGACTGGGAAAGGCCTCTTCTTACTGTGTGGCTCTAGCTTACCTGCCCCGGGCCTACCCTGAACGCTAAATTCGCCTCGTGTGACTCTACCCACGTAACACCCCTAGGTCCTGTCATGTCCTTCTAAAGGTGTCCTTCCCTGAGGGTGTAAGCACTGACCTTGCAGGAATCTCTTATGCTCTTCTTGAATGTAAGGACCTCTCTAGTTCTTTAGAATCTTTACCCCAAATTGTCTTCTCTCTGCATTGTCTTCACATGCATCGCTAGGTTGTTAAGAGTATGATCAGCCTTTCAATAAAGGCTTGTTTTCTTGATCTGGATTTGTATCTGGACCTAGACTCACTAGGGCCTTTGGGCTCATGAGCAGTCAGGGATTCCCCATCGCCCCCACAAGATGCCTTGCCTTTGTAGGTTTCCTGCAATATCTCAGAGCCTCTTTTCATCTCTTCCTGTGTTAAAACTGCCACTCCCTATTGCATCCCCTATCGATTTCAGTTTTTCGTCTGAATAATGACTCTGGTCTTTGGTTAATTTATGGAGCCCAGACAACTGGCATACCCTGCACCTCATAAAGGATCGCCTATTTCCTCCTTCACCGGCTTCTGGTTCTCACGCTCAGCCAGTTTCCTCTGGCCTCTACCAAAGGGCTTCCCGGCTCTCTGCTGCCCTCTACTGGCGTCCTGTAGCAGTGTGCACACATCAGTCCCTGGAGGGCCCAACCAATTCCAGATCATCACAGACCCTGAATGACCTGAGTTCTAGGAAGTAAACTGGATGTCTACTACCTTTGTCTGTGTGTGTGTGTTTGCTTGTTTTAAATAAGAATTTAAACAGAGATATCAAAAGAGAATATCCCCACCGGAATGAAAATCACAAGAACAGTCATAGAGGAGTGAAACTTCGGAGCATAATTAAAGAAAGAGAACCCCCGTCTAACTAAGGCAATCCTAGCTCCCCATCCCGGCTGGAAGAATAACAAGAAATATTGTTCTCTGGGTCCCACTCCAGTCTGACTAAATAAGAATCTCTGAGGGTCTCCCTGATTACTTATACTTTTAATAACCTCCCTCAGTGATTCCAGTGAATAGGAAGACCTCCTTGCTTAGACTATAAAGTGTAAGGGAATTGGGAACTGAGACCTGGGTCATATTATGGAAAAGATTAAGTGACATACTCATAATCTGTAGATAATTTTGTAATATTTTTTTTTCTTAAGTAGCTGTCCCCAGCAGACCACCTCCACACATAATGAAAGAGTGCCTTGGTACTTACCTTTAATTTACAAACCAGTTCCTGAACTACCTGACGGGGCCCTTTCCTCAGGCCTGACCCTGTTATCTCTGTAGCTGCCCAGTCTTTCCACTGCATTAGGTATTGTGCCCTACATCTTCAGGGTCAGCCTGCAGGGAATAAATGACTCCTCCTTGCTGGGCATGGCCCCTCCATTCCAGCAGCGCTCAACCAGCTCAGGGAAGCCCCCTCCAGCTGAACACACTCTGAGGAGTGTAAGTGTACCTTTTCCCCACAACCAGTGCCCCTGCTCCATGGGCTGTCCTATATGGTGAAGGGCTTGGCCGGATAGACACACGGAATTATACTAAGGAGAGATAGCGCAGGGTTCTCTGGCATTGTTGTCACCTCTAATGAGGCTCCCATAGTGTTCCGAATCTATAAAAGCAATCGTCTCCCACCTCCACCATGATCTTTCCCGTCTTTCATTTCTATCCCACTCCTCAAAATCACCATCCTTTCCCAAAAGACTTCCTGACCACCCCACTTCTCTCGTGCACCATTATTTTCATGTCCCCTAGTGCTTCTCTTGTGCACCATTATTTTCCATTGATATGCTACCATTTTCTTCAAGGTGTGTACATTCTCTATCTTACTTAACTTTTTGTATGTTTAGTTGTTATATTGTAAGGTTATCTCATCTTCTTTATACATCTTTGTTACCTGGGAAATGCATATCAGGAGGCCTTGCACATATTGGGTGTCCAGTTAGAATGGCAGATTGGATTTCCTCCAAGCATCATTGGCTCAATCCATGGAGATAAAACCTAAACTCTGCTAAGCATACTTCTGCGGAACTTGCCTCCCCCTCCCTCCCAGTCACCAGCATTTACCCAGTTTCTCTATTCTACAGAGGCCAGATTCTATGTTCCTTACCTCCTTCAGCACACACAATCATTTCAATTATCTAACCAACCTCAAGCTGCCTTTTCTCCTTCCCTGTGTTTACTCTGCTTAGCTAGAAGATCGCTGGCAAATTCAAATTTGCATTTTTAATCAGGCATTGCATCAGATTTTTATTCTATTATTCTGAGTTCCTCTTACATTTACGCTACTGCTGGGTGGAGGGGTGACAGAATAAAGGTAAATAAGAAAGTAATTTGCTTTTCTTCATCTTTAAAAAAAATGCCTAAGCCATAGAGAATCTCATATGAAGCAATACCACTTTTTCTTCCTTGCATGGAAGTGCTGCTAATTATTTTTAAGGTAAAAACAAAGGTTCTTCTAGGCAAAACCCTCCTGATTCCAAGCCCCTTCTAGGAACAAGCATTATTAAAATCGAGTTAGAGCTCTTGCCCAGGGTGCATTTAGAGAAGGGATGGAATCAGTGCAGTTCACTTTGCTCCTTTCTGCTCTGTCCCACAATGTTCCTCCTCTATGCTCTTGTCCATCACAGCTGTCCCTGATCCTGGAATGAGGTGTCTGTCACACAGAGCTTCTGTAGCCTTCCAGGTTTCTCTATTAGCTTTATTTCCTATACAACTTGGTTCCCCCCACCCTCAGGTATCTGGCCTTCCGTGTCACCCAAGTGCACCACACAACCAACTGAAAACCCACCAACATTTCCTGCCTTTAGTCTCATTGTTGCCCTCTTTGGATGTCTGGCTCTGATATACCATCCCACAAACACCCAAAGTGAGCCTTTGTTGCTCCCTTCTCTCTTCTATCCCACTCCCAAGTCTGATGGCCCTTGAATGATCGATCTTGGGGTGAACCTGAGAATCTGATTGTTTTAGATGGAATACAGATGATCTCTGCTCTTCAAATTAACTGAGTATATGAAGTGGACCCCAAAACCATAAACAGAAAGGCGGTGAGATACCCAACAATGTGGGAAGTTGATGAGGTCTACAGGGAGCCGCTCTGCAGGAGCTGAGGGAGGAAATGAATATTAAGACACAGACCCTACAGCTCTGCCAGTTACTAGCGGTAGTTCCTTGAGCCAAGTTATTTAGCCACTTAGGCTCCATTTTTCTTCCATCCAAAAAATGAAGATACTATTACCTCTGGGCTATCCTAGTAAACAAATAACAAAAGGAGTTGACACTCATATTGTGTGTCAAGCACTGTGCTGAGTGTTACATATATTTTATCTTTCACTCCTCACAGTATCCACAGGAGGTAGAAAGGTGGATACTATCCTTATCCCACTTTACAGATGGAAAGGCTGGCATGTGGAGGCACTTTTTCAAAGGTGGTGCTCTGTCAGATTTGACCAAAATATTGACTTAAGAGTCATGAAAAGTGAAGCTAAGAAAGAATCGCCATGTGGTAAATACGTTACAAGAACAATAAAGAGAACAAGGCCAACAGAGCCAGGACCGGAGCCAGCAGATCCTGAAGGGTTGGGCGGAGGGAAGTGCCAGTTGGGCAGACTGAAACTCAGGACAGGCAACTGTGGGAGAGTGCAAAGAAGGGTGTGAGGGTAGAGCTGAAGAACACAGCTGTGGCTTCAGGCTTGCTCTGTCTCAGTCTTATTTTGGTCAATTATCAGCTACTTCCAGGCCCTTCACCTTTATTAGATGGAGAAAATAAAACCTACTTCATTAGATGATTACGGATAAAATGCTTGGTAGGATGCCTGATATACAGTAAGTGCTCAATAAATGCTTAATCATGTGACTCTACACAGTTTTTCTCTCAGCAGGGAAGATCAAGAGTCACAGCAGCCACAAGTCATTGATGTGGAAATGAAACTGAGCTGTAGGGTTGTGAGATTTGTAACAGTCCAAAGGAAATAGCAGACAGACAGAAGTGCAGGTCAGGGTTCCTGGAATGCGAGCTGACATATTAAAGGACATTTGCAGATGGCTCCCAGGGTGACCTCAAACTAGGAGAAAGTCCAGGGGAAAAAACTGCAGTTTCCTTTCTCTTCTGTCCTTTTACTACACACACACATACATACCACGTATGAATGTGTATTGAAATTTTCTCCTTCTGTGACTGAACAGATTTGCTTCCCACCTCCTCCCATGGGCTGTCTTCATGTTTGAGACAGAGCTCTAACCCTTTCCTCTACCCCGAAACATGCCTGGATTATTGGTTTGCAACCCTGGCAAAGCAGAAGGTCCCAAACAGCCGATAAACAACAGGCAGGGCCGCTTTGCTCATGGGTATTAGAGCCAATAATCAGTAGTTGCAATGGTGCAGAACGCTGGATGGAAACCATCTGTCTAGCAGGTAGGGTTTAATGGGTCTGATTCTTAAAGCACAAGTTAGCCTGTCTTTGATGGCTCAAAGCTGGCTAGCTCCCTCTCCTTTCCATTTCAGAACAGGGACAAAGACCATAAGGATTTGAAGATTTCTTGAAGATGAACTTGGCCAGTGTGGTTATTTTTGTTCCTCCCCAGCTATTTTTCTGTAGTGTTTGGCAATAGAATCCTTAAAAGAAAATGGACACGGTGTTTATTTCAAACATAGAAGGAAAGAGAGGGAGAGTGGGACATTTGGATTTACCTCACATCCAGTCTACTCCTTAGAGGAATTCCTTAGGTAACACCAAGCCTCACCAACCAAGGAGTGCTTGGGGACCCAGTCTGAGGACGTCATGTGAGGAAGAAGATGAAGGTGGGTTTAAGGTGCAAAGGAGGAACTTCTCTGAATTTTAACAAAGAAGATGGAGATAGCAGAACTTTCTCTGGTCACAGCTCAAACTAGCTACCAAATTTGCTGTCTCTATTCTTCCTGCCAACATTTTAGGGTTTTTTCTTTTTTCTTTTTTTTTTTTTTTTTTTTTTTTAAATTCCAGATAGACAGGCTCTAAAGTTCTGAAGAAAGAGTTTCTCTCCACTCTGGATCTCTACTGGGTTGAAGCTGTACAGACAGCTAGAAATTTGCATCTCTATCATTCCTCTCCGATGCCTTCTTCAAAAACTCTTGGACTCATTGCCTCTGGCCGACTTCTTACATTTCAGCTGGAACTTCATTTTAGGAAAGACTATCATTTCTTGTGAACAGGAGACTTTGTTCTTTCCGTGTGTATGCCTTTTTACCTTTCCTGGTGAACGATCTGTAGGTGACAGGAAGACTTCGTTTTCCCTCCAGCTAAGTTAAATCATTAGGAGCAACTTCAAATTTAGAAAGCCCTGATTCCTTACAATTTCTAAAACGATTTATTTTTCTGAGTATTCTGAGTAAAATCATTTTTTAAAGTCACTCAAAAGTTATATTCATTCAATACTGTTTCCTCTGGTTTTAGAGTTTTTAAACTGTATTGGACTACATATACACCTCCAGGAGTTGGGATGTCTTAAATATTAAGGGTAATTTTCTACCTCAAGTAAGGGGAGAGTACTAAGCCAGATCATTGCCTCTCTGACTTTGCACCCAGGGTCCCAGAGGCTGCCTTTATTCCAGAAATTAACTGTGACTGAGTCTGAAATGTAAGCCTAACTAGACTGGAGTTAGGATTGCCTGTAAGAAGAGTACAGGGTTGGGGAGTGCTTGGAGGTGAGCTATTCTGGTGGGTTATGGACTGAGGACCATCATAGAGGCACATGGCTCTCTGAGGGGACACGATGAGGTGGGCCACCACCAAAGGAAGTCTTGCTCAGAGGTTTAGAAGGGCACCTTTCATGCTGAGTCCCTTTGTAGTTGACCATTTCAATGTAGAGACATGGTGATGATTCAAAAATGCCAATTATTAAATACTCAGTTACTTTAAACAGATATGATCATTCTTTCCTCATTCTATTGATAAAAGATAAACTGAGGCACATTAATATTTTCAAGAGTTGATTTGAGGTTCGAAGGAGACAGCACCAAACTCAAAGGGGTGAGGAGTGCTCTACCAGTAGGATCTAAGAGACAGGTTTCTGTAGAAAAGACGTGGAGGAAGCAAGGAAATGATTTGATTGGCTATAGCTTAAGCACTTGCCCTATTTTAAGAAAGCCTTGTTGGCTGTTTGCGAGTGGCTGTCCTCAAGTGCATGATGCTGGCTAGCTTTCTGGTTTGCTTCCACAGGCTCCCAAGTCACGAGAGCCACTTCAGTCTAATGACCTCCCCGTCTGATAACTTTAAAAGTATTCAGAGATGATGTGACACTCAGGGATGCTTGTTGTGCCTATTTTTCAGTAATTAGAAAAGATACCTTTTTAAAAATAGTGGCATGAAATTGGTTCTATTAAGATGCCTTGCTTTGCTTTAGCAATTACCCAACGAGGGTGAACCCAGAGGGACCATGCCTTTGTGGAAACAGCTCAAACGGGACCAGTGGTGAAGGGGAAGGAGAAGACTGACTCGACAGCTTGAGACAGGTCATCCCTCCTGCATTTGCCCTCACTAAGTCATCTGTCGGGGGAGGATGTTCCCAATTCTCCTTTCACTTTTATACCACCTCTCATTCCTGGCTCTTTCCCTATGGCTCTGACCACTTCTCAGTCTTCTTGAATGGTTCGTCCTCTTTTTTAGAGAACGTAAACATTGACGTCCCCAGGGTTCTGTCCTCATGATGCTTCTTTTTCGCTGTGGAGACTTCTCAAAGCAATCTGACACCGCAGGGATTGTTCTATCAAGCACACACCTGTAACTCCCAGTTCCGTCTCTCGCTCGACTTTCCATCCAGCCTCATACTTGTAATTCCTAGAAGACAGCTCCACCTGAATCATTTGAAAAGAACTCTTTCTCCAAACTAAAACTATCATACTCCCTTCACATGTTTCTTTTTCTTTGTCATCAGTATTTGCTCAAGTATTTGTTCCCCAAAGTCTGTGGATTCTTGACCCCATTGGGCATCCCCCCCCCGGCTTTCCATCTCTAGAATTCCCAAATCTAACCCTTCACCTCTATTCCTACCTCCGTGGTGTAAGGTTTTATTTTCGTTATCTCTCACCTCAGTTAATTCAGTGACTACATCCATGAGTTTCATGCTATCAAAAACAATTTCTTTAGGAAGAATAACTTTTGGTTTTACTCTTGTTACAAGAATAATGGGAGTCAACTGTTGACATTTTAGAAAACAAAGATTAAAAGAAAATGAAAGAGAAAAACCACTTAATATCCCATCACGCAGAAACAATCACTAGCTATTTTAATATGCATATAGAAAAAGAGATATACAACACAAGCTGGTGTCTTCGGTTGAATTACCCCAGCAGTGGATTGTGAGAAAAGATTTGAGTAGGAGTATTTTATTTAGGAGGGGATTCCAGGAAGCAGCAGTATGAGCCAGGGCATGTGAGCCAGAGAAGAAAATAGAACCAAATGGGTGCAGTAAGGAACAAATTACTGGTATGGACCCTGGGGCTCCATTCCACCAGAAATGTCTGGGGATCATAAAGAACATGTTTGAGTTGCTTAGCCCAGGGGCAAGAATATTTATCCATCAACTCCTTTGTTCCCATTTAGCTGAGATCTGCTTCTGAGAGGTTAGCTCTCTGGAACTCTGACCTGTTCTGTATGTGGGCCATGCACACTCAGGTAGCCTTAAATTCCTTGGGTGGAGAGTGGCAGGTGCCACTGGCACATAGAGAAAGGATATGGCAGTGGGAAACAGAAAGGACTTTAACAACATCTGCTGGATAGTCTTCTGCTTAAAATCTTTTTGCAGTTTTCCATGGTTTATCCAAGGTCCTTCTCTTAGCTCACAACCTCTGCCCTCTATCTATCCTTGGAAAATTATCTTCTGCCTCTGAATCCCAGTCAGCCACACACACTATGTCACACTCTCTCCCACCTCTGCTCACCTGTTTGTGCAGTTGCTCCCACCTGGGTTACCGGCCTTTATTCAGCCTAACAAACAGATCTTCTCCTGCAAGACTCAGTTCATGACATATCTCTTCCATGATCCTTCCCAGCAGTCACCTCCATATGCTCCCAACAAACATTACATATACTGTATTATAACCTTCTTCTTTTCTATTTTTTCCAAAGAAAATATATGTCTGTAAATTATAAAAATGATACTTCTCAAATTTAAACAGAAAAAGAAATGAAAGACAAAAAGTGCAACGAAACTCCACCTGAAGAGAGAAACATCTTGAATATCTTGACAAACATCTTAGTAGACATTTTAAAAATTTTCCACAAACACACATGCAATTACACAATTTTATCTAAATAAGACCATTCTCTACTATACTTTTTTATAATCTATTTTTTTACTCAACAGTATATCATAACTTATCTCTCCAAGCCAGTAAATGTAGATCTATACCCTCATGTGCAATGTTTGAGTATAAATATGTACTCCTATTTATTTAAGCCTCTATTTGTGGGTCATTTCAGCTGTTTCCAATAGTTTGCTATTATAAGCAACCCTGTAATGGCTAGACCCCATGGGTTAATAGCTTATTTATTTGTGTGTTTCTGTCTATTGGCCTACAGTTTCTCCAGGACATGCCGTCGACTGCTCACTCTTCCACTTTTTTCCTCTAAGAGGAGAGCATTTTCTCCTTTGCTTCATAGTTTTCATGCCTTTTGAAAATCTTTTTCTACAAGGTGAAAATAGGCATTCACAATCCATCAAAGCATATCCCTCATCTTGTATTACCCAATTAAATCAAGGAAAGCCTCACAACACTTTAGGGCAGTGGACTTTAAACGTTTTTTGATCATGACCTACATTAAGAAATACGTTTTTTATCATGAATCGAGACATACTTCTATATAAATAAAAGTTCACAAAACAATATTCTTACATGTGCAATGTGTCTGATATTTTTTGTTCTATTTAATTTAAACATTATTTTAAATGAATATACTATCATATTTATTTCTTTAAACCCAGATGTAGTCCTCTAAATTGATTTCATGAGTCACTAACGGGTTGTGACCCCTTGTGTAAAACTCTCATGTAGGGTACCAGCAGGACCGCGGAGGTGTACTTGTCCTGATAAGGGAAGTCTGTGTTCTGAGGTGGCTGACCAATCAAGCAGGAGAATCCCAGTCCCAGCCCCTGGGCCATTCCAAGTTTCTTCCCTACCCCCTGCCCCACCCACTGGGGCCATAAAAGTGGCACAGATATGGAAGTACAAGTATATAAACTACCACCTTTCTTTGAGCTAGGGGCTCAGGCCTTGGGAGATTACTTTCCGCTAAGCCCCCCCCCCCCCCAGTCCAAGTTCCTTAACAGTCCTGCTGCCTTTTTCCTTTCTTTTTGCTTTATAGATTCACTCTAAGTATGCAACTCTGAAACTCTGAAATAATATTTTTTTCTCTTTACTGCCTGAAGTTGTGTGTGTGTTTTCAGATTTTATTTACTTATTTGAGAGAGAACGAGAGCACAAGCAGGGGTGGGGGCAGAGGGAGAGAGAAAAGCAGACTTCCTGCTGAGCAGGGAGCCTGAATCATGGCTCAATCCAAGGACCCCAGGATCATGACCTGAGCCAAAGGCAAATGCTAATTGACAAGCCACACAGGTGCCCCTAAAGTTTTGTGCTTTATTTTTTATTTTTTTACTTTAAAGATTTTATTTCTTTATTTGACAGAGACACAGCAAAAGGGGGAACACAAGCAGGGGGAGTGGGAGAGGGAGAAGCAGGCTCCCTGCCAATCAGGGAGCCCAATGTAGGGCTCTATCCAGGACTCTGGGACCATGACCCAAGCCGAAGGCAGCCTCTGAACGACTGAACCCTCCAGGCAGCCCAAGTTTTGTGTTTTAAACACTAATCTCCACTATCCTTGAAGCCACCTACAATGCATTGTCATTGACAGAAATGGCTTCTGGCAATGAACTTTTCAGGGGTCATCCACATATGCCAATCAAAATTATGGCTTCATAGGTGTACACACATGCATGTGTATGCACACATGCGCACGTGTGCGTGCACACGCACACACACACACACACACACACACACACACACAGGGTGGTCCAGGTGAGACAGAAACTAAGGCATAGGAAATAAGAGTCCCTACCCATGAAGTAAGTACATTCTAATGGGAAAGGAAGAATAAACCAATTTCAGAATGCTTGAAACCTCAGGTACTCTAGAGTCTGGGAGTGAGATTTGTGCTGATGTCAGAGGCTTCAATTCAAGTCAGGCTTCCAAGGTCCTAGGTTGGCCAAACTTCCTCCCACCTAAAGGGCAACCACTGCTTGGACCCAGTTTTCCTTCATTGTTGAGAATCTTCCTCAACTTCCTCTCACCCCTAGCATGGGAAAGCTCATCCTCCAGCAAGTCCTCTTTATGAGGACCGAGGGGTATCCAAGCCTCCTTCCCGTCTTCCCCACCAACCAGGTGAGCCTGATGGGTTTCCCTCCCACTGGAGAGAAACTTTTCTATTCTGCTTTCTCACCTTAACCTACTCATTAACAATTACTTTCCATAAGAGGCATCTGAAAAAGTTATGAGGGTGGCAATCACAGGTCCTTTTTGGCCATTTCCTTTAGCTTTCATTTTGAATGAGAGCCCTTGGAGCTAAGAGTTGCAGGTGAATAACCTTCAAAAGGGCCTTCAAAAAGAGCCACGATTCAGATGTTGGGTGCCAACAGAAGTGAAGCCTTAGGAGAAAAAGTGCTCTCCCGTTATAGGAGCTTTTAAAAATATTTTGTTTTTATTTTTTGCTGATTTATGCATCTTCTTGCTTTTAGCAATTTTAATCAGGTACATAGCTGGTATGTATGTATAAACCGATCTTTTAATGTAATCAATTTATAATTGAGCATCTGCTGTGCTTCTAGTAGTTACAGGGCATTATTCAAGGTTCTGAGAGAAATACAAAGAAATGAAGAATGTGTTCCTGGCCCTCAAGCAAAAAAATGATTCTGTGGGAAGGGAAATGTACATAAATATAAAAAGAAAATGTGCCGCAGTTAAAACCAAAGGCAAATTAAGAGATTTAGGAAATCATTTCTTTAGCAATCCAAAAGCAGGTATTATCAAGGCAGGCTCCGTCTGGGGAGATAAAATTGGATCTGAAAGATGGGAAGTGTTCCAATAGTTGATGGCCTAGAGAATAGGTCCTGGGCAGCAAATAGAAGCAAAATAGCAAAGAGGAACTCTGGTGGAGTTTGGGGGAGCAGCGGTTAAATCCTGCAGGCGGCAGCGGGCTCCATAACTACTCTGAAGACCAGGTTGGGGGCTGGGCCACAGAAATCTGCTTAAGGCCTAATTTTCCTGCCCACTTGGGTTATAAAGACCTAAATAAATCTTTTGGATTTGCAGTTCGTCATCCTGTCCCCCATTTTTGATGGCTTTTTGAGTGCCATCTCTAAGCATGTATTTCCACAAGCTCTCCAGACAGCAATCCATGTTCGGGTGGCTCAGTGCGGAGCATTCCTTGGAATCCACAGCGAATGAGAGTGGAGAGCAAACGTGAACAGTGCTTAAATGGCAGTCACGTACAGGTTCACTTGATACTGCTTCAGGGACCCATGGTGTTGTTTTTAAATCCCTCAGCTTTTCCTGATAAATTAGTTACACTATTTATAATATGCAGCCAATAGTCTAATTATAAGAATGTTTACCTCTTGCTTGGGGAAGGCAACATAATATAAAGGAAAACACATCTACATAGGGCTTGGAACAGATCGGGGTTTTGCAGTCAACTCCCTGTGCAACCTTGGGCAGGTCACTTTCCCTGAGCCAAATAATCTCACCTATAAAATGGGGATAATGCTCTCGATCTCATAGTGAGCATAAGGCTCAATTTGAGGAAAAGAGAGACAAAAGAAGTTTGTAAACTCTCAATCACTAAGTGTCAGTATGATTGCTTTTGTTCCCTTGCTGCAAGGCTAGTTTTTTCCAATGGCGAATAGGGGATGCTACAGAATTCCATTGTTAACATTTTGTTTCCTTAAGTACAAAACAGTGAATCTGAACTTTATTTGGTTATAGATATAACTGCAAATGTTAATAAAAATGAGATAACTATGATTTATTAGTGCTAGCTGTATGACAGGCACTGGTTACGAGACTTGCACATTCTTATGTCATTAATCCTCATAACTCCAGCAGGTGGGTACTATTATTATCCCCACTTTGCAGATGGGAAAAGTGAGGCTCCGAGGAGTTGGGTAATTTGTCCATTAAGTCAATGAGCCAAGATCCCAACCCAGGCCATTTGGCTGTGAAGTCCGTGTTCTCAACCACATCTCTTCCCTAAGTAAAAGAGATACCCACATTTCAAGTTTCCCTAAAGGTGAGTAGATCACAAATATGAAAGTCCAGCTGTGAAGGAGAAGAATGGTCCACATTTAACATTTTTTTTAAAGATTTTAACAGAGAGAGAGAGATCACAAGTAGGCAGAGAGGCAGGCAGAGAGAGAGGAGGAAGCAGACTCCCCGCTGAGCAGAGGGCCCGACATGGGCCCGATCCCCAGCCCCTGAGACCAAGACCTGAGCCAAAGGCAGAGGCTTAACCCACAGAGCCACCCAGGTGCCCCCGCATTTAACATTCTTTAAGGTGGAAGGTTCAGGAGCACCTGGGTGGGTTAAGCATCTGACTCGATTTTGGATCAGGTCATGTTCTCAGGGTCATAAGGTCTGGCTCAGCACTCAGTGGGGAGTCTGCTTGAGATTCTTTCTCCCTCTGCTTTTTGCCCCCACCCCCGCCATTCACTCTCTTGCTATCTCTAAAATAAATAGAGAACACAGAGGCAGAGGGAGAAGCAGACACCCTGCTGAGCAGAGAGCCAGTCGTGGGGCTCAGTACTAGGACCCAGAGACAATCACCTGAGGCAAAGGCAGATCCTTACCTGACTGAGCCACTCAGGTGCCCCAATAAAGAAATCTTTAAAACAAAATAAAATAGAGGCACCTGGGTGGCTTAGTCATTAATCGTCTGCCTTTGGCTCAGGTCTTGATCCCAGCGTTCTGATCCAGCCCCATATCAGGCTCCCTGATCAGCAGGGAGCCTGCTTCTCCCTCTCCAGCTCCTCCATGGTTGTATTCCTTCTCTCATTCTCTCTCTCCATCATAAATAAATAAAATCTTTAAAAAAAAATAAAAATAAAAAATAAAGGGCTCACCTTATTAAACAAAATAAAAATAAAATGGATGATTCATTTATACATTTTTTCCCTAACATTGTAGCTGCATTTTAAGAGATATACACAGAGACCCGAAATGTCTATTCCTCCCCTACACCTGCACATCTTTTTTCTCCTAATTCTACACGACTGTGTTGGAAAATGTTAAGTCTAGAGATCAGTGTGTTCCACTGTGCCTCCCAGCCCATGAGCCTTCCCTTCTGTCCCCCTGGCCAGGCAACTCCTTGCTGGGAACAGAATGAATGCTCAAGGTATACTGCTGCTCAGTCCTTGAAAGTGAATATTGTTTGGATGAATGTTGTCCGACTTCAGAAATCAAAGCCTCTCCTCCAGAACTGGCAGCGCAGAGCTCTTAGGAAGGATATTTAAACCACTTCCATAGCTCACAGGGAAACTTGGTACATAAAAGAACCACACCTGGAGTAAATATAAAGCGTTCAAAATGGCCCCCAGAGAGCAATTTTCAGTGGGCCAACACTCCTTACCAGAACGTTCCCCCCAGGAAGAAGATGCGTTAGAAGGCAGATACGCAAAAACACAACTTTGTGCCCTAGAGGAGGCGTGAGGCTGCTGGGAGGTGCCGGTGAGGGTCTCAGCCAGAGTAGGGATTCTCAGATCCCAACTTGCATTCCAGAAGTTTTTGGATTACATGTGGCTCGTTCTCGGGTAGATTTTACAGAATGCAAAAAGGGAGGATTTCAGCCACACACAAGGCAACACTCCTATTCCTCAAAAAGCCATTATGGAAGAATTACCACACTCCACAGAGTGTCGGCTCTTTACCTTGACATCTCCCCAGGTAACATTAAAAACATGTCATCTATAAAATCGAATGACATTTGTTTTAAATGTTCTTTCCTGTTCTCACTTTTTTTTCTTCATGAAAAATAGAGTACATGTTATTGTGTGGGGGAAGGGATCTGTCATGTCTGCACGTGAGCAATACACACAAAAGTGTCTGAGGGAGGTGAGGAGGCAGAGGCAGGAAATGCACCCACCTGGGCTGGCTGCCGAGAAATCTACTGTCCCTGTCATCAGCAGCAGCATCTTCATCTTAACATTTGCATATATTTTTATCACTTCATCCTTATCATAACCTTATCAAGTGGATGCTATTATACTCTCATCCAAAACTGAATTACTAAATATCTTTTTTTTTAATTTTTATATATTTTTTGTAAATATATAATGTCTTTTTATCCCCAGGGGTACAGGTCTGTGAATCACCAGGTTTACACATTTCACCCCACTCACCATAGTACATACCCTCCCCATAAATATCTTTTTTTTTTTTAAGAGAGAGAGAGTGCATACCTGTGTGAATGGTGGGGGTGAGGGGCAGAGGAAGAGAAAGAACATTAAGCAGGCTCCATGCTCAGTGTGGAGCCTGTCACAGGGCTCAATCTCACAACCCTGAGATCATGACCTGAGCTGAAATCAAGAGTGGGATGTTCAACGACTGAGCCACCCAGATGCCCCTGAATTACTAAATATCTTGTCCAAAGTTACATAGCTAGTTATTAAGAGTGATTGAACCCAGGCAATCTGGCTTACAGCTACTTTACTCTCAAATCAACCTACTGTTTCTTAATAGGTATTTACTCATCACTTACTCTGAACATGTGAAATGGGGGAAAGAAGGAACAAGTTCTTGTTGCATACCTACAGCATTAATTTAAATTTAATGACAGATAGTTTAATCCCTATTTTGATTCCTGTTACACTGTTTTATTTGTAAAAATAAAAGGCTAAGTTTAAGTCATGTGTCCAAGGTCAGTCCATTGGGAAATAATGATGCCAGAATCCTGGCCACTGACACCAGCTAGAACACAAGAGATGGATGCCAGTTGAAGGAGCTTCCTGATGCCTCCATGCTGCCTTTTCTTTTTCTTTTCTTTTCTTTTTATTTATTTTTTTTAATAGCAGGTGGGCAGCCTTGGAGAGCGCTGAGACTCAAGTAGATGTGGCAAGTATCTTGCAGGATTCCTTAAGGTCCTCTGTCACGGTCCTTTATTCTTATTGCAACTTTTACGTCTGACTCTGAACTGGGACTTGTTTGGACTTTCTGGCTTCTCCTCACCTTCCTCACTAACCCAGCCCTCAGACCTGCCAACCCAGTTTTTCCCACTCACTTCCTAGTTTTCCGGTATCTGTGTTCTTGCTGCCCATTCAGACTCCAGTCCAGCCCTGGGCCCCTGCTCCTTCCTCCCCCTCCTGTCCCAGTTCCAGGTTAGGGCAGAGAACATGGGGTCTAAAAGTTGATGTTTTCCCCTCAAAAGCTTGCAGTGTAACACAGAATGTAAAATACACATTTCTGAAAGAACGCATAGCAGTAGCAGGCTATCCTGTAAGCAAAGAGTAAAGACCGAACAAAGAGGCAGAGCCAGTGGGAAGGAGCTTGGCATCAATCAGGGCTGTTTTCTCAGAATGCTGGTAATAGCGGAGCTGTCCTCTGGCGGACAGTGTCCCAGAACAATGCAATCCCCCCAGTGGCCAAAGTTTTAACTTTCAGGGGAGACAGCCCAGTAACTACAAGTAACAGGTATGTATGCTTCTAGCAGGTGGTATACAAAAGCTCCTCCACGGGGGACATGACACCTAGGGGGGCAGTGCACCACCTGTGATCTGTCCAGGGAGGAGAGTAGTATTTCCTTCTACAGCTGAAGATTCCATGATGTGGCTTTTAATTCAAACTTAACCATGCCACCCCACCCGGCTTCCTTTTCTTACCCTACAATCATTACCCTAAAATGAATTTTCACTTTAGAAAGTGACCTTGCTGAGCTTCAGCTTGTAGTTTTAAAAGCCCCCTAAGGTTTCATTTTGAAGTCATCATGGACTTTAGATTGACTTTCTCTTGAAGACAGCTTAAACCTTGTTCATTTGGGAGCACAAAAGAGAAGGTTTCGGAATCCCAAGGCTTCCATTGCCAGCTGTCTCATTTCTCTGCTCACATTTTTTTTTTCTCCTCTCCAGCAAGATTAAGATGAGTGAAATAATTTCTTTCTTTTTAGATATCATTGTAACATTCAAGTTTTCCATTACTGTCAATTTCTTGAAAGTTGTCTCATTACCATTTTCAGAACAGTTAAAAAAAATTTCATCAAGGAAAAAAATGTGCATGATCTCTAAATGCAAGTAAGTTGTCACGGGATTTCATTGACATAAATTTGTCCTCTCTTGTCTTCATTTCTGTTTTCTCAATTCCTGTTTTAATATCTTAGAGCCTGGGAACCATACTCAAGTTTCTTTGATTTGAAGAGTTGACAAGAAGGGGCCTAGATTACAAAGTAAATGGTCTTGGTCACAAAGCATATTCAGGGATTAAGACTATTAGCTATGCCCCCTCACCATAGAACTTTTTTGTTTTTTAAAGATTTTATTTATTATTTGACAGACAGAGATCACAAGTAGGCAGAGAGGCAGGCAGAGAGAGAGAGAGAGAGAGAGGAGGAAGCAGGCTCCCTGCCGAGCAGAGAGCCAGATGCTGGGCTCCATCCCAGGACCCTGAGATCATGACTTGAGCCGAAGGCAGAGGCTTTAACCCACTGAGCCACCCAGGTACCCCAGAATTTCTAAGAACAAAGGGAGAAATGCCAAAAGCCCAAAGTAATATAAATACCATTCTAGAGGAAATCAACCCATGGCTCCAGGGTTTTCTGCAACCTCCACATGTTTTTCATGCGTTTAAAAGCCAGGAAGGAGAGATGGTTAATGAGCAAACCTGAGGAGCCTTGGGTCTCCTTATCACCAATACGACCAGCATGTGAGAGCTCCCCCGGTGTTACCTCCAGTGATAAGGACCCAATCAAGCCTTTATTTCTCCTAACCTGAAGGCACTTTCGTAAATGCACATGGATTAGGACTAAGGAGCTAATTATTTTGCGGGTTGCGATCACTTTTTCAAAGAGAAAAAAAAAAAAAATCTCCCAGGATCAGGACTGGCAGCCTGTTTTATAAGCCTTTCCTGGAAACGTGGACATGGACTGGTAAGGTACTTCAGCAAATGGAGCATGCTGTTTGTCGGAAGAACCAGCATGTTGTGAGGTAGGGAATGTGGGTCCTCTCTGAGGCAGCAGGCAGAAAGAGGAGAGGTTTAAAAGAGGAAATGCAGAGTTGGCAAGCCCTAGAGCCGTGTGCTCCTTATCTCTAGGTGGTGTTTGCCACAAATGTAAACTTGGTTGGTTGGAAATCCTGTAGTACCTCAGGAGGTGGAAGGTTTTGCTGTCCTTTTAAGTGAACTAGCATTTCTGTAGGCAATCTCAGCTTGGACCCTTCAGGGTAAGAGAGAGGGTGGGTGTCACATACAGTCTGAGAAGGATGACTTTCAAAGCAGAGCTTTCCAAATATGGTAAAAATGGTACAGAAGAGAGGGCCTCGTCTTAGGCCGCCAACATTTCAGAAACCCTTTATTTATAAACTCAACTGTTTTGTATGTTGCTTATATGTTCTCTGTTCATCCATATCTTTCCATTTTTTTTTTGTTTTTTTTTTGTTTTTGTTTTTTTTTAAGATTTTATTTATTTGACAGGGAGCACAAGCAGGGGGAAAGGCAGGCAGAGGGAGAAGAGCCCCATGTGGGGCTCAATCCCAGAACCCCAGGATCATGACCCAAGCTGAAGGCAGATGCTTAATGACTGAAGGAGCAGGTGCCCCTTCATTTGGTTTTTAAGTGAGGTCCCTTTTGAAGTGTTAGCTTGTTTAACCAAAGGAATTATTTTGCCCGACAAGGTAAAAAAACTTCATCTTCTAAAATTCATCCTCTACCTTTCAATGTTTTCCCTTATTAATTCAACAGATATTCATCCAGGACCTACTGTGCTCCAGGCATGGCTTCTCCAAACTGAGGAGCCATTCATTAACAAAATTAACCAAATCTCTGCTTTCACAGAGCTTCTCGGGGAGGTCAAATAACAAAACAATTTCTTACCAGCTGATAAAGGTTACCGGAATGAATGAAGCGTGGAAGGCTGTTAGGAAGTTGGGGAAGGGGGGTGCTTCCCTTCAAATGGTAAGGCCAGGGGCAGCCTCGTTATCATGGTGACATATGAGGGAGGAGAAGATAGAAGCCACGCAGGTAGCTGGAGGGGTTCAGTGGGGAATGTTGGAAAGTGATCTAAGCAGAGGGAATAGTAAAAGATAATTATCTTTTATTAAATTATCTCTTTAACAGGGGTCAGGTCACATAGGGTTTTGGAAGGTCATTGCGAAGACACTGGCTTTTGTTTGGAACAGGAGGAGAACTCTTGCAGGGTTTTAATCAGGGGAGTGACATGAACTGACTTAATATTTCTGAAAGTCAATTCTAGCTCACTAATGTAGAAACTAGACTCCAGAGAGATGGAGGTGAAAGCAGGATTTTGTATTTTTTTTTTAAAGATTTTATTTATTTGAGAGAGAATGAGTGAGAGAGAGCATGAGAGAGGAGAAGGTCAGAGGGAGAAGCATACTCCCCAAGGAGCTGGGAGCCCGATGCGGGACTCGATCCTGGAAGTCCAAGGCAGTCGCTCAACCAACTGAGCCACCCAGGTGCCCAGGATTTTGTATTTTGGGAACAAATAAAAATACATTAAGTAATAGATAAATTCTGCCCCCCATCAGCTGCCTTTGAAAAGGATGCAATCCTTCACCGAGTCACTTTTTCCCCTTAAATTTCCCAGAGTTTAAATCTAGATCACTTTTCATCAGACTGTTCCAGCTGGACTTTATTACTCTGGAAGAAATTAAGAGAAGCTATATTCTCAAGGTCTTTTTCTTAATCCAAAAAAATTGTTAGTTTTAGCTAAAAGTTTCCCTAAGCGCCTGAGAAGATCAGCACTTTGAGAATGCTAAATAATACATTTTAATGACCTTTGTGAAAGAAAGGATCTTAAAGCATTCTTGGTATAAGCCATTCCTAAGAAACTAATTTTCTAACATATATAGTGTTAGGGAACCCGGTAGTCACCATCTCACTTTACAGATAAACAGCACTTCACTGATGCTTTCTGGCTGGTTGAGTGTTTGTGGCTTATCCTATGAAAAGCATGTTTTAAAGCCTATCAGGAATCTGAATTACCTTCTACATTCTGTACTTAGGAGGCAAACTTCTGTTACCCTATTTTTAAAAATAAAAAAAAAAGATAGGACGTGTGGTTGGCTATAATGATGGGAGAAGAGATGGAAATAAGAAAATGTATGGAGCGGGAAGTCAAGGTGGGAACCCTAAAGATCACGCCTGCCCTCTTGAATTGTTTAGCAGGTGTGGGCAAAGGATCCACACGCCAACTCCCATCACCTGACCATGAACCCAAGCCTGAGAGAGCAGCTGTGCTGGGAGTTGTTAAAGTGTTTCTCTTCGTCTCAGATGGAGTGAACTGAAACCATCTCCTTCATCTTGATCTAAGACAAGTTATAAAAAACTAAGAAACCACCAATGGCTATGCGTAGGGAGCCATAGGCTGTCAGAAAATAAATCAAACATTTACCAACAACTTAAACTACAATTTCTCTCTGAAGATGCAGATATCCTTCTGGGTAAAATTGGTCAAATCTGACCTTTAAAAACAGACTGGTTAATTACCATCAATTTTTTTTTTTTAAAGTCAATCTGTCAGACTATGAATAAAACAACCTTTAGGGTATTCTGAAAGAGTGAGTGTATGTAGAAAGTAACCATTATTCCCCAGAGCAATACTAAGAGACATGGTGGCCCTTGCTGGTGTACCTGTTGCAAACTTATGTGAGAATCATTCATGAGCCTGATTGTCCCCCTTGGAACACAAAGAATACAAGCACAGGCAGGCAGCTGCTGATTTGAAGCCAAGGAAACAAAGCTGAGAATTTGTCAGCAGCTAGGTTTGCTGAGGAACTCTCAGATGTACCCATGCAGACTACTGAGGGTTTGCTTGAGAGGCGCCAGATGCCTGGGAGGGATGGGGGGCATGAGGCACCTGGCCTGGAAACAGAGCTTTGAGGCTGTGGCGAGCCAGGATCAGGTGACACCGAGAGGGACCCGTTCCTCCAGGAGTGGAGACTATATGTACATCCTGGTGGAGCTAAAGGCATAGATCTTGCTACTGCCACAGAAAACTGCCTTCAAAGCTGAAGGTCAGGTGCAATCGAGCCAGATGCTTTGCTCTGTCTGCAGATAAAGATTATTCTGCAGTAATCTATATGCACAAAATATTCTGTATACACACAGAGTACTCTGACCTTACAGAAAAAAATTCCCAAGGGCAAAAGAGTTTTCACATTTTCAAGGTAGCTTGTTTTCTTACATCTCTCCCTCACCTTTTTGTCATTGTTAAGCTAGAAGACTAGTGACCAGAAATTAACTGGGTTATTCCCAGGAAGGAGTAGATTAAAGGGAGGAGCTTTCAGAATTTATATGGGTCCACTGGATGGACTCTGGGTACCTCCAGAAAAAGACATTCCCAAGATGGGGTATATTATATGTGTAAAAAACATTTCCCTAAACACCAAACACCAGAATGGAAGGGATGGAGGGGGCAGAGGGTAGAAGTAAAGAGAGAGATAACAAATATATTTGAGTTGACAGATATTTATTTTTACCACCCATCTCAGGAGATTCGCCTTTCTGTATTTCCAATACTAGAATTATCTCTATAAATATGCAAATGTAGAAAGCAGGAGTTTTTAAACTTTCAAAATTATATTACAAATAGCTTTCAAGACAAAAGCATTTTTGCTTTTAAAGTTCTTTATCAAGTTGACAAATATAAAATATTAACAGTAACACCAAATAATCGTAATGATATAGAGCACTTTCATTTTTATTAATGAAAATATAAATCGGTACAACCTTGTGAAATCTATCAGCAACTTTAAAAATATGCATCGCCTTAATCCAGCAATGCTACACTGGTAATATAGCCTATGAAAATAGCTTTTAAACATAACAGAAATATTATTTGAAATGTGCTTCTATTACCACTTTTTAAAAAACAATAGTAAAAAAAAATAGACCTAAATTAAATTGTTAGGGCTTCTATTACAGTAATGCATATAAATAATACACTAAACACTTGATATGATGTTTAGTGACCTGATTAAAAAAAGACTTGACTTCTGATTGGACCTCTGATTTTGGCAGTAATGGTGCATTAGATTTTCTTCATAACTGACACCAAAACAATAAAAATGCCAAATATTCTCTTAATGGATCTTCAGGTATCAGAAATCAGTGAAAGAGGCAATTATTCATAGGTAAGCCAATGTGTAGCCCAGCATTTGTTCTAATGTTATTTGCCAAGTCCTAGTGAACTTGAGCTTCTGATTTAATACCTGTTCAAGGTCACCCTGCATGAGAGACCGGAAATAAAGGAGGAAAATCTAATGCGTGATTCCAACATTAAGCTGGGAGCCCAAAGGTCTACATTTTCAGTGGAAGGGTATAGGAGAAAAAAATTCACCATGCAAAAAACACCCTGCATGAGAGGCAGGAAATAAAGCAAAAAAGATGGCAATATAGGGGGTAAATAAATCTCCCTCAAGAATATATAACCACAAGCCAGTTTTTACACAGGTTTATGGTCAGAAAAAAACTTAAGGTGAGAAATAAGAGTTATTTGAGTTGCAGGTTGGTAGTATCCCATCCAAAATCAGAAGCAAAAATGACTCCTCTCTGGAGAGACTCAACTTCAAATCACTCTTCAGATAATTTCTACAAAGGAAGTTCCCACGAACATGTACTTACAGTCAAATATCACAACAAATCATGAGGAACTGCAAGCAAGGCACAACTAACAGCAGAACTCAGTGTTGCAAAGAATTCCGACATTAGAGTCCACAAAACCACACTTAGTATATTTTAAATTAAGAGACTAAAAATATGAACAAGAAACAAAAATATTGTAGACATCAACAGATGTGAAAAGAACCAAAAAGCATTTCCAGAAATAAAAATATAATTGAATTTAAAAAAAAATCAATGGATGGGTCAATTTATTGGACATCACTGAGGGAGGGGAAAAATCAGTGAAATGAAATACAGAACCGAATTATGCAGAAGGCACTACAATGTTAAATAGGGATTAAAAGTTACTTAGGATAAAGTGAGAGGTTCTAACATGTCTAAATTAGAGTTTTAGAAGGAAATACTAAAGAGAAAGTGTTAGAAGCAATAGTTCAAGAGGTGATAGTCAAAGGTTTCCAGAAGGTTTTAAAAAAAAATGGATTTGGGAAGTCTATCTCCAGGTAATATAAATAAAAAAATTCTCCTCTAGATATAAATTATAAAGAAACTGTCAAACATTAAAGGCAGTGATCTGTAAAGCAGCTAGAAAGTAAAGATGTTTCTAACAAAGGCATTGTAAATACCCTGATTGAGGGATTTTTTTCTACAACAATGATGAAATCCAGAACATAATGATATTTTAAAATGCTAAGAAAAAAATAATTATCAACTTACAATGGAATGTGTGGTGAAATTATCTTCAAGAGTAGGAGGGGAAAAATATATTCAGGCTAAAAGAAAACATTGAGCTCAATAAGGAGCTTCAAGTAGAATACTAAATGGAAGGTCACAGGTACAGAAAGGAATGGTAAGCAAAGATTTCTGCAAATACATAGGTAAAACTAAAATGTTGACTATATAAAATACTACTTTGAAAAATTACCAAAAAAGCCCCAAATACTAGACAACAATAGCCCTATAGCTTGAGAAAAGACTGATTCTATCTGAAGCATTCTGATGTCTTTTTATTTGAGAAAAATGTAAAGATACTGGTTAACATTAAACTTTTTACATATCCAGGTTAAAGCATCTGGGATAACTACTAAAATAAAGGATATAGAAAATATAACCTCCAAACTCATAAAAGGCAAAATAAAAGATTTAATCACTCATGAAAAACCTAATTAGGAATATACGTGTGTACACACACACGCACACACACACACAATATATATATATATGTACATACATGATAAAACTAAGTTATTTTATTGATCTATAATTGGCACATAACATTGCATTAGTTTAAGGTGTATAACACATTGATTTGATACACTTATATTGCAATATGATTATCATTGTAGCTTAGCCAACACATCTAACTCATCACAGAATCGTTTCTTCTAGTGTTAAAAACAATTTTTATCTAGTGTCTTAGGAAGTTTATTTAATTTTATTTTATTTTTCAATGTTCCGAAATTCATTGTTTATGCATCACACCCTGTGCTCCATGCAATACGTGCCCTCCTTAACACCCACCACCAGGCTCATCCAAACCCCCCTATCCTTCTCCCCTCCAAAACCTTCAGTTTGTTTCTTCAGTCAGTCTCTCATAGTTCATCTCCCCCTCCGATTCCCCCAACTCACTTCTCTTCATCTCCAATGTCCTCTGTGTTATTCCTTATGCTCCCCAAGTAAGTGAAACCATATGATAATGGACTCTTTCTGCTTGACTTATTTCACACAGCATAATCTCTTAGCAAGTTTAGTATTTATAACACAGTTCTGTTGTCTATAATCATTATACTGTATCAGATCTTCAGGACTTATTTATTAAATTGAAGTATGTATGTATCCTTGAACAGTTATCTGTTCCATTCACTCAGTCTCCAGCCCTTCATAACCACCATTCCATTCTGTTTCTTGGGGTTGTTTGTTTGTTTGTTTAAGATTCCATACCTAAGGCATATCACATAGCATCTGTCATTCTGACTGACTTATCCTACCATAACTTCCTCAAGTTCTGTCCATGCTGTCCTAACTGGCAATATTTCCTTTTTTCTCATGACTGAATGTATTCCTCTGTGTGTGTGTGTGTGTGTGTGTGTGTGTGTGTGTGTGTGTGTGTGAGAGAGAGAGAGAGAGAGAGCGCTAGCTCACGTCTTTATCATCCATCATTGGACACTTGAGTTGTTTCCATTTCTTGGCAATTGTGAATAATGCTTCAATAAATATGGGGGTTCATACATCTTTTTGGTAACCTGTTTTTACTTCATCTAGATACATACCTAGAAGTGGAATTGCTGGATTATATGGTAGTTCTACTTTTTTTTTTTTTTTTTTTTTTTTTTTTTTTTTTTTTAAAGATTTTATTTATTTATTTGACAGAGAGAGATCACAAGTAGGCAGAGAGGCAGGCAGAGAGAGAGAGGAGGAAGCAGGCTCCCTGCTGAGCAGAGAGCCCGATGCGGGACTCGATCCCAGGACCCTGAGATCATGACCTGAGCAGAAGGCAGCGGCTTAACCCACTGAGCCACCCAGGCGCCCGGTAGTTCTACTTTTAATTTTTTTTTTTTTAATTTTATTTCTTTTTTTATAAACATATATTTTTATCCCCAGGGGTACAGGTCTGTGAATCACCAGGTTTACACACTTCACAGCACTCACCAAATCTACTTTTAATTTTTTGAAGAACCTCCATATGGTTCTCCACAGTGACTATGTCACTTTACAACCCCAACAGTACACATGGGTTCCCCTTTCTCCACATCCTCACCGATGCTTATTGTTTATTGTCTTCTTGAAGATAGCCATTCTTTTAGGTGTGGGTGATATTTATTGTGGTTTTGATTTGCATTCCCCTGATGATCAGTAACGTCAAATACCTTTTTGTGTACCTATTGGCAATTTGGGTGTCATCTTTGGAAAAAATGTCTATTTAGTGCCTCTGCCCATTTTTTAAATTGGATTGTTTGTTACTGAGTTGTGTAAGTTCTTATAAATTTGGGTTATTAACCTCTTGTACATGGTTTGCAAATATTTTTCTCTCATTCCATATGTTGCCTTTTCATTTTGTTAATTGTTTTTTGTTGTCATTGTTGTGCAGAAGCTGTAAGTTTGATGTAGTACCATCTGTTGATTTTCTTTCTTTCATTGTGATTTTGTTGTCCTATCCACAATATCATTGCTAAGACAACTGCCAACGAGCCTCCTCCCTCTGTTTTCTTAAAGGAGTTATATCAGGTCTTATGTTTAGGTCTTTGATCTATTTCGACTTAATTTTTGTGAGTGGTGTAAGATAAGAGTGCAATCTCCCTTTCCTGCATGCCGCTGACCAGTTTTCCCAACACCACTTATTAGACTATTCCTTCCCCATTAGATACTTTTAGCTCCTTTATGAAATACTATTTGACTGTATGTCCAGGGGTTTAACTCTGGCTCCCTCTTCTGTTCTAGTGGTCCATGCTCTATTATGCCAGTATCATACTGTTTTAATTACAATAGCTTTGTAGTATAGTTTGAAATCAGGAACTGTGATGTCTTTAGCTTTGTTCTGCTCTCTCATGATCACTTTAGCTATTCACACAATATTTAGGATTTTTGTCCTGTTTCTGTGAAAAATGCCATTGGAATTTTGATAGGGACTGTGTCATGTCTACAGATGGCTTTAGGTAGCATCTGTATTTTAACAACATTAACTCTTCCAATCTATGAACATGATGTCCTTCCATTTGGTTGTGTCTTCTTGGATTTCTTTCAACAAGTCTTGTAGTTTTCATTGTACAGAACTTTCACTTGTTTGCTTAAATTTATTCCTAGGCATTTTATTGTTTATAATGTTAATATTAATGAGATAGTTATATTTTTTCTTTTTCAGATGTTTCATTGTTAGTATTTAGAAATGCAACTGATTCCACCATATTGATTTTTTAAAGATTTTATTTTATTTGACAGAGGGAGAGAGAGAGATGACAAGTAGGCAGAGAGGCAGGCAGAGAAAGAGGAGGAAGCAGGCTCCCTGCTGAGCAGAGAGCCCAATGCAGGGGCTCGATCCCAAGACCCTGGGATCATGACCTGATCTGAAGGCAGAGGCTTAACCCACTGAGCCACCCAGGCACCCCTAGCATATTGATTTTTTTAATCTTGCAACTTCAATGAATTACTTGATTAGATCTAATGATTCTTTGTGATTTTCACTATATAATATCACATCACTTAGGTGGCTCAGTTGGTTAAGTGTCTGCTTTCAGCTCAGGTCATGATCTCAGGTCCTGGGGTCAAGTCCCATGTTAAGTTCCCTGCTCGGCAGGGAGTCTGCTTCTCCCTCTCCCTCTGCACCCCCACCCAACTTGTTCATCCTCTCACTCTCTGAAATAAAGTCCTTAAAAATAAGATCAGGGGCACCTGGGTGGTTCAGTGGGTTAAAGCCTCTGCCTTTGGCTCAGGTCATGGTCTCAGGATCCGGGGATCAAGCCCCACATTGGGCTCTCTGCTCGGCGGGGAGCCTGCTTCCTCCTCTCTCTCTGCCTGCCTCTCTGCTTATTTGTGATCCCTGTCTGTCAAATAAATAAATAAATAAATCTTTAAAAAATAAGATCATATCATCTGTTTATAATAGAAATTTTAATTCTTTCTGATTTGGATGCTTTTTACTTCTTTATCTATAGTATAGTTCCAGTCCATCATTTTCTTGTTGATTTTCTGTCTGCATGATCTATCCATTGTTGAAGTATTGAAGTTCCCTGCTATTATTGTATTGCTGTCTGCTTCTCTCTTCACACTGGTTAGTATGTGCTTTATGTATTTAGATGTTCCAATGTTGGGTACATATATATTTATGATTGTTATGTCTTCTTGATGGATTGAAGCCTTTATCATTATGTGATGGTCTTGTCTCTTGTTTCTGTTTTTGACTGAAAATAATTTTGTCCAAGTATGGCGCTTTTACTTTCTTTTTATTGTCTCTTTCATGAAGTATTTTTTGCATCCCTTCACTTTGAGTTTATGTATGTCCATAAAGCTGAAGTGGGTCTCTTACAGGCATCATGTGGTTGGGTCTGGTTGTTGTTGTTGTTTTTAATTCATCCAGCCACTCTGCCTTTTGTTTGAATTCAACACATTTACATTTAGAGTAGTTATTGCTATGTAAGGACTTAACTGTCATTTTATTAATTGCTTTCTGTTTTGTTTTGTTTTGTATTTTCAGGCTGTTTCTGTTTCTGGCTACCTTTGTAAATTCGTTATTTTCCATGGTGGTATGCTGTGTTTCCTCTTTGTCTTTTGTGGATCTAGGTTTTTGCTTTGTGGTTGCATAGGGTTTACATAAAGCATTTTATAGATAAAACTGACCATTTTAGGCTCATAGTAACATATCTTTGATTTCCTGTAAAAACTCTACCTTTTTATGCCTCCATTTTATATTACCTATGCCACAATTTGCCTTTTTATATTGTATATTCATTAACAATTTATAGTAGCTACTATAATAGTAGCTACTATAATTACTATTTTTACCCTTTTTTCCTTTTGCCTTCATACTGTTGTTTATTGGTTAAGACACCATCCTAAAAGAGTTACATTTTTCCAATTCTGACTATTTTTCACCTTTACCAGTGTGTAGAATAGTTTCATATGTTGCTGATTAACATCTTTTTATTTCAACTTGAAGAACTCCTTTCAGCATTTCTTGCATGGCACACTAACGGTGGTGAACTCAGTCAGCTTTTGTTTGTCTGGGAAGGACTTTATATCTCCATATATAAAGGTAAGTTTTCTAGATAAAATATTAATGGCTGGCAATTTTTATCTTTCAACACTTTGAATATGTCATTCCACTCTCCTGACCTGTAGAGCCTCTGCTGAGAAATCCACTAATAGACTAGTGGGGGTTCTTTTATAGGTTTTATTCTTTTTTCCCCTGCCATTAAGATTCCTTCTTTATATTTGATTTTTGACAGTTTCATTATAATGTATCCTGGAGGTCTTTTTGCATTGAAGTAATAGGGTGGTCTATTACCTTTGTGAAACTCTATGTAAAAGTCTTTCCCCAGGTTTGAGAAGTTCTTAGCTATTACTTTTTAAATAAATTCTGACCCCCTTTTCCTCTCTTCTTCTTCTGGAATTCTGATTATTCTGATATTTGTCTTTTGATGAAATCCCATAGCTTATGTAACATAAAACTATTTTTCCAAAACAAGGGAACATTGGACCAAATATTAGGACTGTGTTCTCTCTAGACAGGGTAAGTGGGCCCATATCCAAGAGGAGCACACAGAACTCTTCTAGGATTAGCAGTGACTTCTGTCTCCTAGTCTGAGTGGTGGGTACATAGCCTTTAGATTACCATCCTTTTTAACTTCCAGAAAATTCATAAGTATCATTTTAAAAGTATTCCATATTTAACACAAAGCACAGTATAATAATTATATAGAGAATTCCATATGCAACACAAGTAGAATTATATAATAAAAATATGTAGATTAGAGAAAAATATGCCAAAATGCTTTTTTAAAAATGTATTTAAGAAATAAGAACAAGTGGGAATTTTTTGCTTAATCTATTTTTCTAATTTTTATTAGCTTTATTCAATGAGTATACATCAATTTTATAATTAAAAAGATTGGTTTAGATCATTCTATGAGGTCACTAAATCTAGTATTTAAGAAAAAGCATTTATTTTCAAACCATCAAAAACTGTGCATAAGAATAAGAGATTATGAGTAACATCTCTGAGGGGCCTTCCTAGACATCAGCAAGGACAGGGAATACTCCTTCCCCACTGAAGGGTAAATCAATCTACTGTGTTCCATGAAATGTTGACCTAGATAGTTGCTGCTCCACAACCAATAAACGAGAAGTCTAATAGTTCATCTTTCAGGATACCTCCTGCATCCATTCCTCCTCTCATCCTTAATAAGTCTTACTCAGAGTCACCAAGTTGCTTTTCTCCTTTTCCTCCTTGAAGTTATGCTGTGTTCCCTTATACGGATTCTTCCCAACTCTGAGCATGGTTTGGTTTATTCACTGATTCTAAAAGCATGCTTTGCACCTCCCCAGCCCAATGCCTCTGTCGTGCTTTTCCCATGGGCTCTTCTCCACATATCCATCCTTCCAGAACCAATAAATAAATAAATAAACCAACTGGTTTCTTTATCCTCAGAACTTCCATTACTGGCCTTTATTCTTTGCTGCTTCATATTAAAAGTACCAATAGTTTTTAAATTTAAAATGATTTTTATTTTTTTTATTTTCAGTTAGCCACTGAATAGTAAGTACATCATTAGTTTGAAAGTACCAATATTGATTATGTTATTTTTTTAATAGACTTTACTTTTAAAAGAATTTTAAGGCAAAATTGAGGTATTTCCACAGACTCCGTTTCCTCATACATACAATAGTCTCTCCCATTATAAACATTCCCCCACTTTGGCCATGCATTTGTTTCAACTGATGATTATCACCCAAAGTCCATAGCTTACATTATAGTTCACCTTTGGTGCTGCACATTCTATGGGTTTGGACAAATGTATGACATGTATTCACCTTTATAGTATCATACAGTGCTGTTTCACTGCCTTAAACATTCTCTGTGGCACAAATTCATCCCTTCCTCCCAGTGCGGACCCCCCTGCCCCCGGCAACCACCAATCCTTTTATTGTCTCCTTAGTTTTGCATTTTTCAGTTGTACTCACAAAGTGTATAGCCTTTTCAGATTGGCTTTTACCACTTGGAATATGGATTTGAGTTTCTTCCATGTCTCTTGATAGATTGAGAGCTCATTTCTTTTTAGCTTTAGATAATATTTCTTTATCCAGATGTACCACAGTTTATTGACCCATTTACCTACTGAAGGACATCTTGGTTGCTTCCAAGTTCTGGCAGCTATGAACAAAGCTGCTATTAGCATTCAAGTGCATGTTTTTGTGTGGACATAGTGTAACTCCTTTGGGTAGATACCAAGAAGTGTGATTACTGGAATATATGGTAAAAGCATGTTTAGTTTTGTAAGCAGCTGCCAAACTATTTCCAAAGAGAGTGTACCATTTTGCACTCCCTCCAGCAATTAATTAGAATTTGTGTTTCTCCACATCCCAGCCAACATTTGGTGTTGTCAGAATTCTGGATTTTGACCATTCTAATAAGTGTAGAGTAGCATCTTATTATTGTTTTAATTTGCGCTTCCCTGATGACATATGATACGGAGCATCTTTTCACATGCTTACTTGCCATCTGTATAGCTTCTTATAAGTTATTTTTAAAGTACCTCTTTGTACCTGGTTTTGGCTACCAACTTCTAAGCATTCAGTCTATCCATCTACCCCACCCAGCTAACCCATAGGTGACTGCCTTTCATGCTTTAGAATGGCATTTCTGTACCCATCAGGAGATTTTTGGAGATTCAGAGGTTTCCTGTAAAATGTAGTTCAATTCCAGGTTAGCCTTTCAGAGTCAATTTATACATGATTTGTTGTATTACTGGAAACAGAATAAAGACCAGCATAGGGGATATAGCCTTGGCTCATCTAGAGACTACAGACACAGGACAACAGCCCAAAGGATGGTATGATAGAAAAAAAAAAAATGTGGGAGAATAAAGATTAGATTTCAGGGTGGGTACCTAGTCCCTTATTAGGGATCTTGCAGAAATACCTATTCACTGAGCTTCCTGACTGTCCTAAGCAGACAACAGAAAGTAGCAGGTTCCCTTATGGCCTTGGGTAGCAGCCCCTTTTGCCCGGTTGATAGGCAGGGCTGGCTCAGGTATTCTTGGAAAAACAGATTTAGGGTAATCTCTGAATTGACTGTTGCCTAGGTTGTTAAGGAAAAACAAAAATGACTCCCCCCCAAAATACTGATAGTTCACTTTGGAGTTCAGTTACAGTCAAGGATACTGACGGGGCTTGTCCATGGCCAGGACTGACAGCCAACTTTTTTACCATCCACTGGACTTCAATAACAGCCAGCTAACAAAAGTCAAAATGTCTATCATCTAAAACAAAGGGAACCAGTGAATTGGTATACAGTTTTTTTTAGGCGG
The DNA here is from genome assembly GCF_022355385.1 of Mustela nigripes. Classification (NCBI taxonomy): domain Eukaryota; kingdom Metazoa; phylum Chordata; class Mammalia; order Carnivora; family Mustelidae; genus Mustela; species Mustela nigripes. The sequence continues at coordinate 64,538,963 of NC_081569.1, read as the reverse complement.
GCAGATAAAACTTTTGAACTGATGATTTAATGAAACATTTGGTTGTAGAATAATCTGAACAAAAACCAGTGGTTCTGCACCCTGACCCACTTAATACCACCTTCATATACAGCTACACACAATGCACTGATCTTTAGGGGAAAAAATACATTTCCCTCTTTCCCACCCATGAGTCAATGAACATGGAAGCATAGTAATGAGAAAGGGAGTCTTTTGCCATTTTCCTTTAAATAATTAATGGCCTAAATACATCTGGTTTTCTTGAGTGACCCTGTGCCCAGTAAGAAGTCTCCTTTTACTATTCTGCCACCTGAGAAAAGCACAGCTGAGGAGTCATTTGCTGTCACGCATGTCATTGTATCTGAAACAACCTAGAGCTGTCAAGTTCTCCATCACAGTACTGCAGTGGGGTCACAGCTGTCTTTGTCCATTAGAAATAATTCTAGCCCCTGTCTGTAGTTTAGAATTTTTTATTTAATTTTTTTTTTCTGTTTTTGGTACAATATATAACCTTGTCAAATTGTTCTACATAGACCAAGCTGCTTTTTATAATGTGTAAGACTAGAAGGAAAATGGCTTTGCTAATCTGTCTAGGTGTCTGTGTACACACAAAGCATGCCTGCTTCCTGTGAGGGAAAGTACTGGGCCTGAGCGCTTTGACTTCTGCAGGCCATTGTGCCTCAATCATTGCATAAGACATGCATTTTCCCTGAAGCACAATCAGAAGATGGAGGGTATCCCTCTATGATCAGGTATAGTGACCTAGTGTCCATTTTGCACGCCCTCTACTTCTCACCAAAAGCAGTTTATAAAATTATAAGTGGCATTTATCAGGCAGGATAAGGGGAATAGGTTAATGGAAAGATGCAGTTGTCCCTTCTGACATTAGTCTCATGGAATGTGTATGTTTGCTAGTCAGTTTCTTAAGTCTCTTACACCCATTGTCTTCTTCACTCTTGACTATCCTGTGAAACAGTTATTCCATGTTTTCCTCTACAAATGAGCAAACTGTGGTGTTGTAACTTGCCTGGAGTCCTACAGAAGAGCTGGTGATGAAGGCAGATTCCACTTTCAGTCTTCTGACTCTCAAACCACGGACTCTTACACAGGAGCATCTGCCTTTCCCTATTTCGGATTCTCTCAGTAATGAATGTAGATCTCCCAGCCATGAATTTATGTAAATGTGTTTATGGTATCGGGGCACCCAAAATAGCCATCCCGTGCCAACTTAGAGCAATCAGCTCCACATTTTTCACTGTGGAAAGCAGAACTCTTCTTCTTCCTCCTTTGCCCTGCCCCTCTCCCTGACTTCCTTCATTCTTCTCTGCTCCTTTATTTGGGGAGGATGCTATGGTACTGCTCATAGGAACCTTCTTAATTCTAGCAGTTCTCCATTTCTCTATTTGGAAACAAGTTTGCACTCAACCCGTTCCAGTTTTTGTGAATTTTGATCACATCCTTTCTTGGGCTTTGGCTTTCCACTCTGTTAAGGTTTTTACTTAAGTAGACCTCTAGTCCAGGGTACCTTGGCTTAGATTGAAGAGACCTGTACAATACTTCATTCATATTGGTCCCTCCACTGGTCTGGAGGTGGCTCACCCCAGGCTTACCCCACACAGTATTTCTACTCACTTGTTCCTTCATCTCTTCTCTTGCATTATTTGGGTCTATGTACAGTCATCCCTTGTTTAATTAAAAGCTTCACACAGACAAGGGGAAAGTTGTATTTCTTTCTGATTCTCCTTACAGTGCTCACTTTGGCAGCACATATACTAAAATCTGATTCTCCTTACAGTACATAGCCCTGTGTCTAAGAACTGAGCAGCTGAAAAACATTTGCAAAATGATGAATTCCCTCTTTTTGGCATTTTAATATCCCTTTTCCAATTTCAGGATCTAGAACTTTAGGGAGCCTGTTGCCTGCAGATTGCTGTGGTTTTATCCATAGGTACGAGTGCTATAGCCAGCTTATTTCTCAGCCCTTATCAATGATGTCTGGCATATCATTGGTCATTATGACCACATGGCTTAGATAGGCTCACACTTAACAGGATTCCCTCCCTGGAGCATGATTAGTAGGTCAGAGTTTTTGGTCTTTAATATGTAACTATACAAACAGTATTTTCTGAATTGTTGTCCCAAGCTTGTTCTCCCGGAAGTTTGTATGCTATACATATTCTCATTTCTGTGGCCTGTGAGATCTTCCTACCATATATTCCAGCATCCTGATGTTTCACTTTACTGATGAATTTAGTGGCTTATGGAAACATGTAGATCATAATTCATTCCCTTCTACAGGTAATTTATCAAATTGGCATGTCAACAAAGAAATTCTACATTCCAGGTAATATCAGGGCTCAGTTTCCCCCTAAAACATCCATTCTGCCTTCCCATTTACCTGAGTTTGGAAGATGGGCTGGTCTGACCCCTCAGAAAATAGTAACTGAGCCTTCCCTAATTATAACCATACAGAGCATGCCTATCATTTTATCCTCACACTAATTAAAGACAATTCTAGTTTTGTTTCTTGTGTGGGGCAAAAATAGTCTTACCGACTTTGATTTTATAGAAATTTCTTCTCAACTTCTCAAGTCCAAATGTTCATGATAGAGAATGTATCTGATCATTGTTAGTGCTATTTTTGACAGATGTTCAATATGTAATAATGATCTGCTGCTTTGACTAATCCAGCCAAATCAACAGCTTTAGACAGAATCTAAAGGCCAGTTTGGGAGCACTGCCAATATCTATTCCAAGGGATTTTAACAATATAAATCCTCAAATGAGAGAGAGAAATGAGAATTATTGGGCTATTTTCAGGAAACTGAACAGAGTATAACTCAAAAAAAAAAAAAAAAAACCCCAAACAAAAAAAAAAAGCGAAATAAAAATATGGCCAGTATAATAGTTCGTAGGTTCAATATTTACCAGTTTGTGTACCATCTGAGCTATTTCCTTTAATCAACCATGCACATGGCACTTTTATTCTCAGGGGACATTATCGCCATGACAACTTTATCAGACTAAACACTGAAACACAGCTCTTGGACTGATCTCAATTTGGGGATGGTTTAGAATATTATTTATGTTATTCTTTTATCAACATACTTGTTGTGCCAAACAGAGATGAGAAAAAATTTTAAATGACTATTAAAATCACAATAAAAAATGTAAAAACTTTACAAAGAGAAAAGGAATAAGCCATTAGGCAGAAAAATGGGCAATCAAAGGAGCTATTGCGCTTGGCAGATGGAAAAGCAGCAGGTGCCATGGTGTGATGGGACCTCGCTTCCCATCATGCATGCTCTACAATGATGCAGGCTGACAGGGAAGGGAATTAATGTGTCGGAGCAGGTACTTTCTGTCCATTAGCTGATTCCCAATCCGTCCTCACAGACTGCTACCCGTGGCTCTTTGATAAAATGGTTTACAATACACAGCTCCGAAAGTTGTATGGGGAAGGACGGCTGTGAGTGACCCTCCCTTCAATGCCTTCTCAGCTTAACAGAGTGTGAGTGACCAAGTAAACATTTCTCCACCCCAAACTGGGATTCGCAATTTCAGCCCATGAATAAATTATTTGAGTACAGATGCTATGAATGCATCAAGGTGACCAAGGGCCACAGCCTCTCAGTGTGGGGGATGGAAGGGGACACTGCTGAAGAGAATCCTCAAGGTAACGAATTAGCTCTCAGACAAATGAGTCTTGGGAAGGCTATATGAGTACACTTACCTGTCTGCTTTTAGAGGAAAAAAAAAAAAAAAACACCTAATTACGAAGAGTCTGCCAGAATTGGTGGGTCAGCTTAGACAGACAGAGCATATTAGGCACAGCAAACATGGCTGCGTGGGGGCTTCATCAGGCCGGCTGCTTCCTTCCTGCCTTTTCCTTTCTTTTCCTCTCAGGTCAGAGTTTACGTCTCCAATCTTTAACACAGTCACCTGTGAAACCTCAAATGAGGGTGAAATAGAAGAAAGGAGTTTAAAATTAAATGTGTACAATTGATAAGATTAGCGGTTTCCAGATCCTTGTCCAATGAACTAATTGAATTGCCAAATTGTTTATTAGCCTTGGCTGTTAAGACAACTAGATTAAGAAAGGGTAGACCTTATTATTGTTTTCTGTCCATTTTTGTGACTGAATTGGAGAGCCAGGCGTGACTATGCTACTCATTATGTGTAGTCAGTCCTCAAAGGAAGGAGATGGAGTATGGCCTGGCATTTATGTGAAAACTGTAGAAATTAAGGATCCATTGGAGAAGCATTAACAATCTAGGGATTCAGTTCTAGCCTTCCTCACCTCATAGTCTAAGTAAGGGATATGTAATTCTATCTCACAACATCTTGTATTTTTTCCTTGCATGCTTATCATGTTGCCATTTACAAATAATTTTCATTTGAGGTCAAACCTCACTAGATTTTAAGTGACACAAAGAAAGAAACTGGGTATATCTTGTCTCGGCACCTAGCAAAATGCTAGTCACAAAATGCTAGTCACATGGAAGGAACTCAGTGAATATTTCTGGGAAGGAAAGAGGAGGGAAGAAGATACTAATGTGGAAAAAAGGAAGGGGACCAAGAGAGGACCCCAAAGATGAGGAATAATCTTCATCACTTTTCTATATATCTTTTTTTTTAAGATTTTATTCATTTATTTGACAGAGGTCACAAGTAGGCAGAGAGAGAGAGGAGGAAACAAGCTCCCTGCTGAGCAGAGAGCCCGATGTGGGGCTCAATCCCCGGACCCTAGGACCACGATCCGAGCCCGAAGGCAGAGGCTTTAACCCACTGAGCCACCCAGGTGCCCGATATATCTTCTTTAGAGGCCTTTTGAAAAGCTTAAATTCATTGAGATACCAAATAAATTCTTCACTAAATAAAAGAATAAGGAGAAACACGAAGAGAAGGAGAGTATATCTATGTTGACAGCGATAGGATGGACATCCCTGAATGGTTTCCAAGGACATCTATAGGCAGGTATGCACATCATTGGTCTTGAAATTCATTTTATAAAGAAACTGGAGAAATGAAAATATTTCAGCTAGAGTAGAGTAAGTTTTATCCTCTACAGGGGCCATATACAGAGAGCTCAAAATTATCCTTGAATGTCTTGGGGTTCTTATCCCAGGTATTTGGAATGAGGATCTGTATTTGGTGGTAAAATATGTTTAACCTGGATCCTATCACTTTTATTCATATCCCTCTTTATATCAAGTATGAGCATACAGACTATGCAAGATTATACAAGGTGGTAGGAACATATTTTTAATACAAAAATAAAACATTTAATAATAACACCTAAAGTGCATAACATAGTACTTACTGGTTTTTAAAATTATTTAATATTCTTTAACTCTTAACATGATGGATTAATCCTATTATTTAACCCTTCTGAAAGATGATTCCAAAACGAGCTCAGCATTGTTAAGATAGAGACTCAAATAGGATCTAAAGGATACTGAGGAAGCTGGGCCTGTGTATATCTCCTGCTTCAACTGTTAGAACAGGGAGAACCTTTCACTTTTGTTAATTGCAACTAATCACCTTCTAGGATACTGCCTTCTACTGCAGATTAACACAGAGACAAAGTAGAACCTGTTACTAAATAACCAATCTTGTATTAGTTCAACCCTGCCAGCCCCAATCATAACTGTTTCCAAACAACTCTGTATCTTTGTGGGGTTTGCCTCTATAAACTTCCTACTGGAAATCCAGAGCAAGCATTTGATTTCAGCCAACTCTGGGTCTCTGGGGTTGCCATCCCTAAGAGTTCAAATAAATGCTTTTGGTGGCTTTACAACCCTTGTTGTCTTCTTGGTTAGCACCCTTAACAGGATTAATCCATCCTGTAACTTAACCCTTAATAGAACAATTAATCTGGGAGTAAAGATTTATTAATCTTGTAACATTTGGTAAAGAATTGGTAAAGTTATAGCAGCAATGTCCACAATAGCCAAACTATGGAAAGAACCTAGATGTCCATCAACAGATGAATGGATCAAGAAGATGCGGTATATATACACAATGGAATACTATGCAGCCATCAAAAGAAATGGAATCTTGCCATTTGCAACAACATGGATGGAACTAGAGCGTATCATGCTTAGCGAAATAAGTCAAGCAGAGAAAGACAACTATCATATGATCTCCCTGATATGAGGAAGTGGTGATGCAACATGGGGGCTTAAGTGGGTAGAAGAAGAATCAATGAAACAAGATGGAATTGGGAGGGAGACAAACCATAAGTGACTCTTAATCTCACAAAACAAACTGAGGGTTGCTGGGGGGAGGGGGTTTGGGAGAAGGGGGTGGGATTATGGACATTGGGGAGGGTATGTTCTTTGGTGAGTGCTGTGAAGTGTGTAAACCTGGTGATTCACAGACCTGTACCCCTGGGAATAAAAATATATGTTTATAAAAAATTAAAAATTAAAAAAAAAAAAGAATTGGTAAAGTTACTCAGTCCCCTCGCTTTTTCTTCTCAAACTGTCATAAAAGGCTGATCAAAGATTACATAGGACAACACATGGAAAATACTATGTTCAATAAGTGTTAACTATTATTAGCATCATCATTATTATTTAGAACACAGACATCACAAACTACAATCTACAGATCATAACGGAACCCCTGAAAAGTTAACTGATTTCATTGCCTGGGAAGTGTTAGTCCCAGAACTTTCTAATTCTGAAACCATACTTTTTACTATACCAATTTTACTCTGACTTGGAGTTGACTATAAGATCTCACTTTGAGGATGTGTGCCCCCACTGAGATACACCTCACTACAAGACCCTAGGGACAGTGACTTGATGTGGAGCCAAGGCATTGAGGCAGCAGGAACAGGGTCCTGGAGTATCAGGCCTGCAGAAGAGGTCACTCAATACCAGCAGCTTCCCAAAGCCTCCAGAGAGCCTGATACTTTGGCTTGCCTTCATTTTTGCTCCTGTCAGTTTTAGAAGACACAAGTTTATAGGGCTGAAATTGATTTGTTTGTGTGACTATTCCAGGCTGCTGAAATTGACAGAGGCTGAAACTGATGAAAGTAACCAATTTGTCAATTTCAGCAAAGAAACTGCTTTGAAGACAGAGATTGACTAAGTCTCTACCTTTTCTGCCTGATCTGAAAATTTAATTTTTCCTTCACTTAAAAAAAAAAAAAAAGTTTTGTATTTACTGTCAAAGTATTTTGGACTGTCTTCTAGATAAAACCTGAATTGGCCTGATAGTTTAAGCAGATAGTTGATTCTATCAGAATTCAATCTAGTATATTGTTTAGCAGAGTATTGATTTCCATTGTATTGATGATCAATTTATTCAAAATGTACACTCACTTGGAACTCTGTTGCTAGTGAGTTTCGTTGCATCTCATGAAAATCACATAGCTTGTACTGGTTTTCCAGTCAAACAATCATATCTGTGCAGACATCCCTACTACATCTGTCAACTATCTGGTTTTGACAAATTTTGGCCGATTAAATCAAAATGGTTCATGGAGGTTTAAAAATATGCTAGGGAAAGCACTGGAGGTAGAGAACTGGAATCTAGTATTTCTATCTCCCATTCTGTAAACTTGTCAAGTTATCAGTTTTTATTCTCAGCCTTTTGCCCTATAATATGAAATTTGAATACCGCAGTATATTCTAAAATGTGCTCTTTAGAAAAGAATACCTTATTTCATAGACATTAATAGATATAACCAAAAAATGCATGATTAAGTAATTTAGAAAAACATCAGTTAAATATGGTTCTTGACCGTAGGACTTCCCAGAGCCTTCATCATCTTAACATGTTTAACAAATAGGAATCTCAGGCACTAAATCCTGCTGTATAGTGAAATTAACTGTACTTTTAGACCCCATTCTGCCAAAGTGACTCTTCAGTCACGTTGGGAAGGTTGATTCTGAAATCTCCAGGGGGAGAAGTTGCAGGTACCCATCTTATCCTAAACTGTTGTTAATCCATGAAGGTTGCTCCTGGGATTGTCTATGTTAGAGATCAGCAAGCTCTTTATGTAAAGGGAAAGCTAGAGAATAGTTTAGACTTTGCAGGCCATTCAGATTCTTGTCACTACTCAACTCTGCTACTACTAGTTCCGTTATTACAGTGCCGAGGTGCTAAGTCATAAATGATGTATCATACGTACATTTTTTTCTTTAACCATTTAAAATCTAAAAACCAATTTTAGCTTGTGGAGTATGCAAAGAACAGATGGTGGACTGGATTTGGCTTGTAGGCTGTGGTTTTCCATCCTCTGTTCTAATTGGCTCCTTGATACTTTTATGTCATGTTAGTATCACAGGAACTTGCAACACTGGATGGTCTCATCCGCCTAGACATAACCATAAGCATTACCTCTTGGGGTCTTAACATCACAATATCATCTGTATTCAGGAAACAAGGAAGAGTTCTCTTTCTTTCAAGACCTCCATATCTCTCTAAATGTGTCTAAAACCACTACCACCTTTCATCACCTTCTCAAGTCCTAAGGAATTTACAGAGAAATTAGTCTTTATTTGCATTTTGACAAAATTCCAAACCTCCATCCCTTTCTGGATGATTTCCGCTTTCCAGCCTTCACAGCCTTCCCGGAGGCAGGGCGGACAGGTCCTGATTCAATGAGAGAACTGCTAAGCTACCAGAAGGGGTGGGGAGGCGTTTAAATCTCTCAAAATGCCATCCTTATCACATATGTTTTAGGAATCCCCCAAATACCCTGCAGCATTTTCCTGATGGTTTTGACCAGGAAATGCTTTTTTAGGACATTTTATGAGAAAATTTTTCCTGTGACTGCACTTTGAGAAATAGTCTAAACATTCTGTAAGGTCCCTTATAGCTCCACTATTTTAACAAGGACCTAGTACCCTGCCAGAAGGAAGAATCACAGTGTAGATCTGGGTTGATGTTGCTATAAATCTTGGGGCTGTATTTTATCCCTAGCCTTCTCTCTTCCCACTTGAATCCAAAATTTTCTCAAGTATAATAACCTGCATATTTGGGAGTATGTTTCTTGGTGGAGCAGGTATCAAGATGTTCATTATTATGACTCCTACTGCCTTTTATGTATTACATTACAATTGGATGGTTGGCTGTATATACAGACCGATGATGAATGAACTGGTTTTCCGCACTATAACTCCTTTTGTCTTCAGCCTCTTTTGTAAACCTCTGTTTGATTTGACACAATGGTTGAGCCTTTCTGGAGAAGAATTGTCTCCAATTAGATATCTTATATAGTCAGTGTGGCTTCTTTATAAACTATTCATCTGTGCCCAGAAGAATGCCCTTAGAATACAAGTGCCCTGCACTTTTGGATGATAAAACCAAAAGAAATGTAGAAGCAACCTCATTCTCAAAATGACTTGTTTGATTACTCTGACATGATTCCATTCACTTCTTACTGAACCTGGCTCTTGGGCTCTCTAAGCAATAGAAATTGACAAGTGGCCAAATGAGAGAGTTTCAGGCAAGACTTTACTGGGACTTGGGCTTGAACACAAGAAAGATAAGTTCAAAGGTAAGAACCCTCAGGCTGATTCCCTGAAAGAGTTTAGGGAGAGTTTTTTAAAGAAAGTTCAGTGGGGGAAAGAATGACCTCTGAATATGTAGAGGCAGAAATTTATTAGCACCTACGCACTTAAAGGTCATGCTTCTTCATGTGTCAGAGGTATAATTAACATGTTAAACCTGCACCCCTGGACATGATTTTTAGTATTATAATGGGGGGGGGGGAGTGAAAGTTCAGCTCTTATTTCTGTCTTGGTGCAGACTGGTTTGATCTGATCTTTGCCAGTCTTTGTAGTAAGCATCTTCCTTTCAGCAAGTACCCTCCCTCTGTGTTCTTACAAGATCTACTACTTAAGAGGCATGGTTTAAGCCTCCCCCCATCCTTTTTGAGGCAGCCAAGGGATGCTGGGTGGGTTTCATTTTGAGGGAACTTGAATCCAGTCTCTGCTCTAACTCTGATCACTGTTTTCTCTCCTGGCCATGTCCCCACTTCCCATCACCTGTAGGAAGAACAAAGCATCTTTGGCTCTCTACTTACAGAATGCTCCACAGGTAACAACTTTAACTTTGTGTAGCTAATGCCACATGTAAATGTCTTGTTCTCAACTCCCAGGTTCTCGCGTTTTGATTCATTTATTTATTTATTCATTCATTTATTTATTCATCTACTGAGTGCCTAGTAAGTCTCTGGCACTATGAGAGTTTCAGGGTGCATCATGGTGAACAAAAACATGGCCCCCATCTCCATGGACTGTAAAGCTTAATGGGATATTCCACAAGTACATGAATAAGAATATAATTCAAATCAAGTAGGTTCCATACACAGGGTAACCAGCCATCCTGGTTTGCCTGACTGTCCTAGTACTGAAAGACCCTCACACCAGAAACCTCTGATTCCTGTAAATAAAGGTAAATAAGGGTGCTTGATCATCCTCCCGAGTTAAAAGCTGAGTGCTGTAAAGCATAACACAGTGGATGGGCTTTATAGTGCATAGCCTGGAAACCTTTATGTATCATTTGAGCTGAGATCTGAAAGACAAGAAAACAACAACAAAAGAAGCATAGCCGGATGCATAAAGGAAGGGAATGGACGTCCAGGCAAAAGGAATACTTTGTTTACAGAGAGATTGGGGCATTCAGGAAATAGAAATGAAAAACTATTTTAACTAAGTCCTATTAAGCAAGGTAGACAGCAGGCGGAGATAAAATTAGAGAGGCAAGAATGAGAGGCAGAAATGATTCCTATTGTAGTCCATGGTAAGAAGTTTGCATCCTAGTCTAACTGCAGTAGGACACTGTTGTCTGATCTAAAAAGTAAACTTTCGCGCCTGGGTGGCTCAGTGGGTTAAGCCGCTGCCTTCCGCTCAGGTCATGATCTCAGGGTCCTGAGATCGAGTCCCGTATTGGACCTCTCTGCTCAGCGGGGATCCTGCTTCCCTCTCTCTCTCTTTCTCTGGCTGCCTCTCTGTCTACTTGTGATTTCTCTCTGTCAAATTAATAAATAAAATCTTAAAAAAAAAATAAAAAATAAAAAAAATAAAAAGTAAACTTTCTAAATATTGAGACCCTAGTTTGTGCCTAACCCATGGATACAAAAACATTAATTATAATCCTTTTGTTTCCCCAAGATATATGTCCCCTATCAGGTAAGACTGTCCTTGATGTAGCCAACTGTAATACAGGGGAGTAAGTACTAAAACAGGGAGGATAGTGAGGAAGTCAGAACTAAACAAAAAGAAGGAAGGAAAGTTCAGAAATAAAGTAAAAACTTAACCCATTCTTTCCACCTCAGGAGTTTCTCAGGCTTTCCCTTCTACCTTCTGCTTCAGATCCTCCAAAAGTCATTTGGTTCCCCCATTTTTGTACACCATTTTTTCATATTTCCATGTGTCTGCACTATCTGGGGCCTTATAGCCTGGTGATGGGTGGGGGTCAGGATGATGATATCTCTGGAGTTAATGTGTGTTTCTTCTCAGATACTGCCCCTTGGTTGCCTTCTCTTGACCTCACACACTGCAGCCATGGCCATAGGAGACCTCCTTCCTACATATCCTACAACTGCATCCAGGATCACATGCCGTGTTCCTCTGGGAGGAAAAAGACCCTTAAGGCAATGACTCAATGCATCCGGGTCTCATAGGGATCCAGCCACAGCCCATCCACATGTTGATGTTTGAAACCTTAAAGTACAGTGGGCCCCCCACAAAAAAGAAAACCACAGACTTTGATTTCTGGCCAAGGTCTCATGCGGGAAAGGGACATTTCATTAGATTGCGTTAACAACTCTAGTAATGAGAATAGAGTTATTGACAGACATTCCCGTTCCATGGAGTGAACCCTCCCTCATAATGAGGTGGAGGGTGGTGGTTAACGGCTGCATTGTTAGGACAGTGGAATCAAAATTATTTTTCATCGTCTGTCCCATGTGAAAAATACCTTCATTTGAATGTCCTAAGATTGCTCCCAAACAAGTCTGAGGATCAGACCGGTCTACAAATTTGCCTTTGGTTAGTATGATAATGAGACTTCAACGGCACACCAAATAATTGTATTTATTAAAATTTATGATTGTGCATTAGAGAGTTCAGTAGTATTCAGGAGGTCTCGAAGCCATAACTTACAGCCTCAACCTCCCCTTCTTCTATACATTTTACTTTTAGAAACCACTATTTAAATGCAGATGGCTGTATAAATTTCCACTTCTGACCTGAAATACTTCCAGCAATATATGCTATGATTAATTGGCACTTCAGACCTCCTTTTCCCCCTCAGGGATCATCTGTTGTGCAGCCTCTGGGATAGAACGGTCGGCGTCTAACAGTGTACGTTCTCTCTGCAGCTTTCAAAGACTAGCATCTAGCAGCAGTGGCGAGCATCCATCTTCCATTCCTGCTGGCTTTAAAGTTACACGCCATAGCCAACCAAGCACTCCAGTGGTAAAGGCCACTCTCCCCGAGTCCAGCGTGCCTCTGTCACTTTCTTCCTTTTTTATTATTAAAGGCCACGCTTAGAATACCTGACTGTGTTCCTCACTGCTGAGCGTTGGCAAGACACAAACACTGCCACTGACAGTAGTTAAAAATGCAGCTGGGTTAATGCTGACATATTGCTATCTTTTGAGGGGCTTGGTTGATGTGTGTTCATTTATAATCTAATTGCATGTCCACTTTTAAAAATCAGCTCCCGGTGTGGAATGGATAAAAATACAATTACCAAATGATATGCGTAATCATTCAGTGCTGTTAGTCCCAAAAGGTGATATTGCAGTGACATTGAGAAAATTAGATCTATTCTTCATACAATTACATGGCTACACTTTTACTCTAATGCCATTCTAATTGGGAAGGAGCACTGAAATGTGAAACTGGGTGCGTCTCACTCTCTAATTATCTCTCAGCAACTCATTCTTAAGATAGGTTTCTGGAAAAGACAGTTGCCAGAATGCTTTTGATAGTCCCAAATGTTCATTGTTGCTTCCTTGTCAGGTAAAACTTGTTTTCCTCCAGTAACATTTAGATTGCCACTGAGAGCTTGCTAGAAATTAAGATTTGAGTGATCGCCTATCATTTATTTAGTCCGTTTATGTTTTCAAAAAGCATAACTCTACATGGATCTACTCCCCTTATTTTTATTTCAAATAGGCCCTCAGAATTAAATGCTTGCCCCGCTATTTTACAGGGTGGTTGGGAGCCTCAGATTTCATAATAGAGGTGCGAGCCATGTTGTAAATTGTTGGTGACACAAACATGAGCTATTACTGTTACAAGTGTTGCTGCTGCAATTGTTGTTAGTAGTAATTATACTAGAAGTACTCTCTGTCCATAGGAGCCAGGCTGACTTAGGTTAGCTGCGTTTGTGGCCAGTGCCCATAGAAATTATGAAGTCATGTTAATATCTCTGGCTGTGATTCACTCGTATCCCTGCTGAACACGTCAGTCGTCTTTGGACAGATTTGCATTTACTAAGGATTTTCCTCCATTCCCTATTTTGCAGTAATGGGTTTATAGCTAGAGTGACCTCATACCCCATCAACTATTCTACTAGACTGTAAACACTAAGAAGGCAATAACTGAATTGAATAAACAGCTGCAGACTGTCTGAACAAATAGACTCCCTTGTTTTATACTTCTTTGTTCTTTATGAGCATATATTTCTTGGTGTCATTGAGCACAGTTATAATAGATGCTTTAAAATCCACATCAAAGAATTCCGTATCTAGGTTATTAGTTATGATGGTATAAGTCTCTATTGATTGTCTTTCCCCTTGAGAATGGATCAGACTTTCCAGATTTTATTTTTTTTAATTTTTTAAAAGATTTTATTTATTTATTTGACAGAGACAGCAAGTGAGGGAACACAAGCAGGGGGAGCGGGAGAAACAGGCTTCCCACGGAGCAGGGAGCCTGATGCGGGATTCCATCCCAGGACCCTGTGATCATGACCTGAGCCAAAGGCAGATGCTTAAAAACAGAGCCACCCAGACTTGCCAGATTTTAAAATTTTGGAATGCATTCTAGATATTGTAAGTGCTGTTGTGGAGACTCTGAATTATGTTCTGCTTTTGTTGTTGTTGTTGTTTCTGTGGACAATTTGACTTGCCTCAAGCTGAAATGCTGTTTGGGGCAGCAACACAAGTATGAGTTCTTTTATTGGTGGCTGGGCTGCTGGCAGTCTGCATTGTGCATATGGTGCAGGGTCAGTTGGAGACCCTTTCTGATGGCTGTGTTTGGTTCTTCATGCCAGAAGGTCGGAAGATTTCTATAGGGGTTTAACTGCCCCATGGATGCTGACTGCGTCCTGCTCTTGAGCTGAAAGCTGTAAAAAATGGGAAACTCTTGCCATATAATTTCCTTCATCCAAAAATCAGTGCCTTTTTAGAATCTGCCTAAATTTTTTCAGTTCTCAGAGCTTTGTGTTTCCCAGAATGTATAGTTTTTATTTGTGGGAGGATTTCTTTTAAATTCTATATGATTAAAAATAGGTTCAAAGAAGTAATAGAACTTGTCTAAGACCACAGAGCTTCTTTTTGATCTCTAGTCATGACAGTACAAACAAGCACAGTCATGTGGATACTATATTTCCTGATTCTAATCTAGGATTTCTTTCAGCCCAGATTATTGTCCTTTCAGTCAATGTAGTACACTGTAAGTGGCCTCTTTCAGTTTAAGAATACATGAGAATAAAATTTAAAGATGCCCCAGTGGGGTCTAGTTGCATTAAAGATACTTCTGTTTGCTACAGAAACTTAATTCAAAGTTTATAATCAGTAACTACAACAGTAGTTCCCAGACACACAACCAACAATGAGTGGCCAACCTGGATGAAGAGATGGTGGTTAGGTGATAACCCCTAAAACAAAAATAGTAAAAAAAAATTAAAAACCAAGCTTATATCCATTTCCTGTTTTGTTTTGTTTTTTAATATATTGGCCTATGGAATCCAGAAGTCTAGAAATCACTATGTATCATCAAAGGGTGTAATTTCATAGCTTAATTTCCTCTTAATAAATTGAAGTGTATTAAATCATCTCTCTGGGCTCTTGTGGCCCAATGATTTTATTCTATCTTCATAGAGACACTGATTATCATTTAGATTGTCAATATCCATTCAGTCTGTAGGCCTGGAAAATTAAGATAAAGATAAAGAGACAGCAGAACTGAAAGTTTGTGAATCCATTGAAAGGTTTACTGCACTTTGGGGATAATCAACAAATAACCTCCTTAATTTTCCTCTGTCTCACAATGCTTTGGGACTGCTGTGCAGATACAGTCATAATCCCCTTTTTAACCTTTGGTTTTCTAGGAATACGTTTTCCTGATTCTGGAATTTATTGGTTCATTACATGGGGATTTAAGCATCTCCAGTGCTTTTCATAAGACCGTAATTCCTTGGCTCTTCCTTTTTTTGGCTGCTTTCTTACAATCTCTGAACATCTGGTTATCAAGTAGACATCAGTTATTGGATTGAAAGAACGAAGAGCCATGCTGATGAAAGAATAAAACATACACCAAACCCTAGGATTCTGTTGACCACTCTATAGTTTATAATGATATGCTTAGAGAAATATAGTAAATACAATAAAATGCCCTAAAACTTGTGGACAGTGATATCCCTCTGACAGTCAAATTATAAGGTCAACATTCAGGAGATGAGTGAGGCTCTTCTCAGGAGAGCAAAACTAGGGCGTATTCTCCAAAAAGATACAATTTTGTGAAACAAATCTAGCATTATAGTAAACACTATTTAGTTTTTATTTAAATTCCAGTTAACATGCAGTATAATCTTAGTTTCAGGTGTACAATATAGTGATTCAACACTTTCTTACAATATCCAGAGCCTCATTGCAAGGGCCCTCCTTCATCTCCATCACTGATTTCACCCATCCCTTCCCCTTCCTCCCCTTTGATATCCATCAGTTTGTTTCTGGTTGGCCTCTTTCTTTCACCTATGATTATTTGCGTGAATGCTAGTTCTTGAAGGCAGTCATATTCTGTGCTTAGAATTTTGGGTATATTCCCAAAGCAACCCTTTGAAGGAAAGGGTGCTCTCCTCTTCATTTTACAGATGAAAATACTTAAACTCAAAGAGGATTCATCATCGGTCCAAAGTTGTTTGTCTGCTCAGCATCAAAACCAGGAATCATATCTCGCTTTGTCTACTTCTTAGGCTATATACCCATTTTCTTGGTTATTATGAGGACTCTCAGAAAGCCAAACCAAAAATGACCCCAAGAGGAAAGTAACAAGAGTAGTTTCTATGAATCTAGAAAAAGTAGAGTTAAATGGACCAATGTTTATCAGGGTTTTTTAAAAGCCCTGCTATCATTCAGTTTTACTCAATCTTTTTTGCCCATTCTTAGCAGTTCAACTTTGAGATTCCAGTCTGGATGCCAAGCTGCCTTCCACATCATAGTTAAAAGTCCTCTAATAATGTGTCCTTGGCATTCTTGCTTTGTGTGTGGGTATCAGTCTTCATCCTGTAATGTCTTTGAGCCCTGTAGTCTATTCCCAGAATGTTGTTATCTCAGGTATGGATTTTTTTTTTCCCCATTGCCCATTTGGAAATGATGCCAGACTTGGCCCCTTCTATCTTAACCTGAGCTCCAGGTCATAGTCACCCTTCTGATAGCATGTCCTCCAACCACAGGAGAAAAGAGCCCAGCCTGGCCAGCCCCTGAGGCTAAACCCACAGTATCATGTCCATGGGGCCAGACTAACCCTCCTTAAACATCAATCTCTTCATCACCTCTAGACCTGTCTCTTCATTTGTAATATAAGATGTTGGAACTAGATGATCTTGAAGATCACTTCTTGCTCTGAAACTATATAAATTCCTCTCCTGTATAAGTGTGCATCTTATTCTAATATTCTCTAGAGAGTAGAGTGAGACCCCACACGATTCTTTTAGCAAGCTTTCTTTGCAGAAAAGTTAGAAATAAGGCACTGTTCACTCAAGGTGTCAGTTATTAAAATCTGTCACAATACAATTTGAATATAGGCTATTTAATCACAGAAGTACTTTTAAGTGACCTTGTCATCTCCACTCCACTTGATTTAAGCTATAATTTACATCCTTCATGCTAAAAAAAGGGAGGTATTTTTTTTTAATGATATTTCCTGAGCTTAGTGGACCCATGGGAAAGGTAGAATTCCTTGTGAGATGCAAATATTGTTTCTTTTACCAGTGTTCAATTTGATTTCAATTTTTAAGGTTACTGTGTTAACAGAATGCCCCAGAAATCTTGCAGTCATTATGAAAGTGGCATTTTATTTCAGTGAGTAATAGCTATAGGAAGACAATATCAGAAGGATGATATGGAAATCTGATATCAACATTTTCAGAAGTTGTCTATCCTCTCTTGGAAGTGACATTACCCTACATTGTCAGCTGCCTTCAGCCGAGGATGTTCAGGGAATCATGCATTGCTAGATGGGCTTAAACTTCAATTTGGCATACAGGACATTTTACCATGAGCTGATTCACACATTTTAAGTAGCTGAATTTTTTTTTTAAGATTTTATTTATTTATTTGACAGAGAGAAATCACAAGTAGTTGGAGAGGCAGGCAGAGAGAGAGGAGGAAGCAGGCTCCCTGCTGAGCAGAGAGCCCGATGCGGGACTCGATCCCAGGACCCTGAGATTATGACCTGAGCCGAAGGCAGCGGCTTAACCACTGAGCCACCCAGGCGCCCCAAGTAGCTGAATTTTTATAAATTTATTTTATACTACTGTTAAGGTTCTTTTTGAGCTAGATTATTATATATGATTCAATTATAGCATGGACCAAATATCAACTAGTCAATCTTAATAGTACTCCTATGTCTATATAGTTGACAAATCCAACTGTAGTTCATATATACATATATAACATGAGCAGTATAAAGAATCATTTTAATCACTTGATATAAGCCATTTCCGAAATAGATTTGCTAAAAGTCCCTTCACATAGAATCAATTAGTAAACTTAGTTTTAAGTATCATCATTTCTACTCTCTGAATTATGCATTATGAATTAAATTTTAAGATACTAGTGATACTAGTACTGAATGTATAACTTATAAAATACTACATCGATAGAGAAGCTGGCTGAAATAACAGCTAATAAACAAGTCCATTTTTAAAAATTTTTCTCTCCTAAAACTACCAGAAACGGTCTTCCTGTTTGGCTGAATGCAATGTTCAGTGTTATTCCATTAGTTTGCCACTTTTTTTTTTCTTTTCTCCCCTGTTTCTTCATCTTGTCCTTATCCCCTCACCTCTCAGTGCCCTTTGCTTTCCCTTTAGCCAGTGGTAATCCTACTTGGGTGAACTAAAATCCCAGCTGTTTTTGCAACTTCCCTGGCCAAAAGGAAGAATCTACCTATGAGTTCTGTCTTTCATTCTTTGTTGTTGTTGTTATTTACCATTTCTGGATGGTTTGGCTATTTGTGTCATGTTTTGATATTTTCTCTTCCGAATTAGACTATAAACTCCTTCAGGACAGTACCTCTTCCTATCCTACAAAGCACAATGCTTGTGTTTTTGAGACCACCTAGAGAAATTAATGTGTGTATTACAGAAATTAGATAGGAGGGGTTATCTTAAGCTTTAAAAAAAATTTTAAGCACAGGTGACATATGTGACCACATCACCAATCCTATTAGGCATCAGTGAATCAAGCAGATGCTAAACTCTAAGGGCTTAAAAAGAAAAAGCCTGTTACTTGGCCACAGAAAAAAGGACAACTTTGTGACTCAAATGAAGATATTTCTGCTGTTGGATTAAATCCTCTAGCAGTCCACTTACTTTGCCCAAACCCCATTCAGCCTGATTCTCAGGGGTCCATTTCCCCCAAGTTGTGACATCACAAGTGGTGTCTTACTGTATCCACATTGGTTTACTTAATCTAAGGTGCATACATGTCAAGCAGGGGTCATTTGTACTGGGAAATGATCTTTATAACGTTAGAAATTCAAATATTACTGTGGTCAAGTTTTTCAGATTAGCGCTTGGTTGCTTTTGCTTATTTTTCTCTGGTGCATATTTCTAAATTTATAAATTCTTGCTTCTATTTTCTCATTTCCAAAACATGATAATGTCAAATAGGGCATGGAGAAAATTCCTAAAGACCATGGTACCTCATGTGTGTCCAGTAATAATGTACTCATTAATTAATTTATGCTATTTTGCATGTTATTTGTTATTCATGCATTCAAGAATCCTAGTATTAGACAAAAATAGAACAAGTTCAGGGGCACCACGGTGGCTTAGCTGACTGAGCATCTAACTTGGTTTTGACTCAGGTCATGATCTTAGGACTGTGATATTGAGCCCCCGGTGTGGAGCTCCAAGCTTGTTTGAGACACTCTCTCTCTCCCTCTACTCCTCACCACCACCCCATCCCACACTCCACCATTCGCATGCTCTCTCTCTCTCTAAAATAAATAAATAAACCTTTGAAAAAATAGAATGAATTCATAACTTCAAAGATCTTTTAGTCTATAAGAGAAATATAAGTAAGAACAACTCCAGTTGGTTATAATAAGCTTATAAAAAGACAGAACTATTTTTAAAGTTTGTCAAAGAATAATTGACATAGATACTGCAAATATTAAAGTTGACAATTTTGTAGTTTTGACAAATGTATATCCCCTTAAAACTATCACCACAATCAAGATGACACCTTCATGTACCCAAAGGTTACATCCAATCTGCCCCTTTGTAAGCCTTTCTTCCCACACTTCTGAATACCACCCCAAATCCACAGGCAGCCAATGATCTAATTTCTACCACTATGAGTTATTTTCCATTTTCCAAAACTTTATATAAATACAATTATGTATTATGTATACTTGCATCTTTCACTAAGCATAATTATTTTGGGTTTCAACCATGTTGTGCTGTATATTAGTTCATTTTACTGATAAATAAAATTTCATTTTATGAATATATCTCAATTGAATTTTCCACTTGTTGATGGACGGTTGGGTAGTTTTCAGATTTGGGCTATTCCAAATAAAGCCATGAACACTTATGAACAAGTTTTTGTGTGAAAATGTGCCTTGATTTCTGTTAGGTAAATGACTAAAAATAGAATGATTGATCATATGATTGACTTCTTAAAGAACTGCTGAACTATTTTCCAAAATGTTGGTTCCATTTTACAATCCCAAAGTATTAGATTTTCCCTTGCTCCACTTGATCAGTGTTTCTAATTTTAGTCATTCTAGTAGCAGTATACTGGTATCTCATTTTAGTTTTAATTTACATTTCCCTAGTGTATAATAGTTTTGACAGCAACTCTCCATGTGCTTATATGTTCTTTGGTGAAATGTCTGAGCAAATATTTTGCCCATTTTAAAATAGGCTTCTTGATTGTTTTTTATTGAGTTATAAGAATTCTTTGTGATAAAGATCTTTGTTTGGATACATGTTTTGTAAATATACTGTCCCAGTCGATGGACTGCTTCCCATTTTCTGTCCATGTTATTTGAAGATTAAAGGTTCCTAATTTTCATGAAGTCCATTTATTGACTTTTTCCACTTATAGTTAGTGAGCATTGTGTAATATTTAAGAAATTTTAGCCAAGAATATGAGTCTAAGTTTTTTTTTCTGTATTTTCTTCTAAGCTTTTACAGTTTAATTCTTGTGGTCTATGATAAGTTTCAAGTTAATTTTTGTATATGGTTTTTGGCTAAAGAGCTCTTTGTTTGCATATGGCTATCCTCTTACTGAAGCACAATTTGTTATGAAGATTATTCTGTCTCCATTGAATTTTCCTGGCAAATTTATAAAAAATGAATTAAACATATATGTATGGGTCTTTATCTGGACACTCTATTCTAATGAATTGTTGTCTATCTTTACACTAACATATTGTCTTGATCATAGTTTTAAAATAAGTCTTGAAATGAGGTAGTACAGGTCCCCCAAATTTGGTGTTCTATTTCAGAATTATTTTGGCTATTCTAAACTCATTTCATTTTGATATAAATTTTAGAAAGTTGCCTATAAGTTTCTACAAAAATGCTGAGTGAATTTTGTTTGGAGTTACACTGAATAAGTAGATCAATTTAGAGAAAATTATCTCTACAATATTGGGATTCCTATCCATGAATATAATATATCTCTCCATTTGTTTAGGTCTTCTTTAATTTCTCTCAACAGTGTTGGGTAGCTTACAGTGTATAGGTATTATACAGGATTTAACAAATTTATTCCAAAATATCACTGTTTTATTCCTACTATTAGGGAAAAATTATTTTGTCTTTCATCATTAGGGATGATTTTAGAAGTAAGATTTTCCTCAATACTTTCTATCAGGTTAAGGAAATTATATTTCTAGTTTTCTAAGAACTTTTCTAATAGAAGGTATTCGATTTTGTCAAACTATTTTTCTCCATCTTATTTAGATAATTTTATGTCTTTTTTAGTCTGCTAATATGGTAAATTATATTGATTTATTTTTAAGTCTTTTAGAACAATTTTATTATTGTAGACAAACTGACAATTAAACAGAAGCTTCCCATATGCCCCATATCCAGTTTCTCTTATTAATAACTTACATAGTCTGATACATTTGTTACAATTAGTAAACTAATGCAGACTCACTATTATCAACTAAAATCCATGGTTTAGAGTTCCTTTTCTTACCTTTGACCGATAATCCCTTTTCTATTCCAAAATCCTATCCAGGATATCATATTGCATGTAAGTTGTCTTATCTTTTTAGACTTCTTGTGGTTGTTACAGTTTCTCAGACTTTCCTTGTGTTGATGATCTTAGTAGTTTTGAAAAGTAATGGTCAGATGTTTTGTAGGATGCTCCATATCAGAATTATGTTTTTTCTCATGATAAGACTGGATTTATGGGTTATGGAGAAGAAGAACACAGTGAAGAAAGTGTAAATTTTTATCATGTAAAATCAAGAAAATGTAATATCTATATGATTTACTATTGTTAATGTTAATTTTGATCACCTGACTCAGAGTAGTTAAGTTTCTCCTCTCTAAAATTACTCCTATTTCCCCTTTTTTTTTTTTTTTTTTTTTTTTTTTTTTTGCTTTACTCTGTAGAAAGAAGTCAATATGCACAATCCTTTCTTAGGAATTGATGAAAGACTACTTACCTAAATTATTTGGATTGTTTCTGCATGGGAGATTTGTCTTTTCTCCATTTAATTATTTATTCAGTCATTACTTTTATCAGTATTAACTCGAGGATTTTTATTTTATATTTAAGTTATAATCCAATACTACCTTATTTTCTTACTCAAACTGTTATGACTTTGGCACTGGGGACAACTTCAATTGGCTTCTGTCTCCCTCTGACCTACTCCCATCACTGTTTTGTTTTTAGGTATTTCTTTTTCTTTTTTTGTTTTGCTTTGTTTCTGGTTTTCATTAAATCCTAGTTAATATATAGTGTAATATTGGCTTCAGAGGTAGAATTTAGTGATTAATCATACAAAATACCCACAGCTAATATCATCCTCAGTGAGGAAAAACTGACAGCTTCCCCTCTACGGTCAGGAACAAGACAGGGATGTCTGCTTTCACCGTTGTTATTTAACATTGTACTGGAAGCCCTAGCCTCAGTAATCAGACAACAACAACAACAACAAATAAAAGGCATCTGAATCAGCAAGGAAGAAGTGAAACTTTCACTATTCGCAGATGACATGATGCACTCTGTAGAAAACCAAAAAAACTCCACCAAAAAATTGCTAGAAATGATACATGAAGTCAGTAAAGGTAGAGGACACAATATGAATGTAGATAAATCTGTTGCATTTCTATGCACCAATAATGAAGCAGCAAGAAGAGAAATCAGGGAATCAATGTCATTTACAATTGTACCAGAAACCATAAGATACCTAGGAATAAACCGAACCAAAGAGGTAAAAGATCTGTACTCTGAAAACTATAGAACACTTAGGAAAGAAACTGAAGAGCACATAAAGAAATGGGAAAACATTCCATGCACATGGACCGAACGAACAAATATCATTAAAATGTCTGTATTTCCCAAAGCAATCAACACATTTCATGCAATCTTTACATTTTGATGCCACAAAATACTTCAGGTTCTTCTTGCATATTTCCTACTTAAATCCTAGAATAAGCTATTTCTCCAAGAAACCTGGTTCTTCTTATTAGAAACTGGTATTTAAAAAACCAAGATCTGGGTGCTACATGTGCATGTTGCTTCCATTCTCAATAGAAGTATAGAATAATTCCTTCTCAGGGTGCCTGGGTGGCTCATTTGGCTAAGTATCTGCCTTCAGCTCAGGTCATGATCCCAGGGCCCTGGGACTGGGCCCTGCATCTGGCTCCCTGCTTGGCAGGGAGTCTGCTTCTCCCTGTCCTGCTGCTGTTCCCCGTGCCTGTGCTTGTGCTAGCGCTCACCTCTTTTTCTGTCAAATAAATAAATAAAATCTTAGAAAAAAAAATTCCTTCTATTATCTCTCAATTGACAGAGCAAGGACATATTAGTGCATATATCAACACTTTATACCTCTATTGTGTATATTCTTTATATATATCTGTGTTTAACTACTTATATCTATGTTAAGCTAAACATGAGTTCATACTGATGCCCCCAACTTACCACATGGATCATTCTAGCTTCCCCTCTTCTTACCTGTAAACTCTCATTTCAAATATGAAAAACTTGATTCCCGCCATTTATGATTCATTTACTTAATTGCCCAGTTCCAGGATACTTGCTTTTAATCTTAACAGACTCTACTCATTTCCGAAGTTAAATAGGCCAGTACCTTTTCCCCCAGTCCCTTCAGTTAAGTTGTTTCATACATTTGTAATATAGTTAGATTCTCTTTTCACAATCTTCAGCTCTTCTTTAGAAACTTCAACCTCCTAAATATGTTTTTAACTACATACATTAAGATTTGTCTTTGTACTATCAAGTTCTATGGGTTTTTTGAAAAATGCATAATATCTTGTAATACCACTGCAGTATCATACAGAATAATTTTACAGCCCTAATAATCCACTGTGCCTTACCAGTTCATCAGTCTCTCCTTTTGTCAAAGTTTGCTGATCCTTTTACTCTCTATATAGTTTTGGGCTTTCCAGAATGTCCTATAATTGGAATCATGTAATATTTAGTCAGTGAGAGTAGCTTCTTTCACTTAGAAACATACACATTTATTTATTCAAGTATATTTAGTATATAGTGTTATATTAGTTTCAGTTGTACAGTGTAATGATTCGATTCTAGAAATTGCCCAGTGCTCATCACAATAAGTGTACTCTTTAATCCCCATCACCTGTTTCACCCATCCCCTCACATCTCTCCTCTAGAAACCACCAGTTTGTTCTCTATATTCAAGAAATCTTTTGTTTTTTTCTTTATTCATTTGTTTTATTAAATTCCACATATGAATGAAATCATATGGTATTTGCTTTCTCTGAATGACATTTTACTTAGCATTATAATCAGTACATTCATCCCTGTTGTTGCAGATGGCTATATTCTTTTTAATGGCTAATATTCCATTGTGTGTGTGTGTGTGTGTGTATGTGTGTGTGTGTACTGCATCATCATTATCCATCTATTGTTGGGAACCTGGGTTGCTTCCATATCGTGACTATTATAAATAATGCTGCAATGGACATGGGGGTGTATATATCTATTTGAACTAGCATTTTTATTTTCTTTGGGTAAATAACCTGTAGTGGAATTACTGGGTCATATTGTATTTTAAATTTTTTGAGGAACCACTGTACTGTTTTCCACAGTGGCTGCACCAGTTTGCATTATCACCAACAGGACATAAGGATTCTTATTTTCTTTTCCTCCACATTCACCTCAACACTTACTATTTCTTGTGGTTTTGATTTTAGACATTTAGTGTGTTGTGATATTTCACTGTCATTTTGGTTTGCCTTACCCTGATGATTAGTGATGTTGAGCATCTTTTCATGTGTCTGTCGGCTTTCTGTATGTCATCTTTGTAAAATGTCTATGCAGGTCCTCTGCTTATTTTTAATTGGGTTATCTGTTTTGTTTTGGTTTTGGTTGATTTAAGTTCTTTATCTATTTTGGATATTAACTCCTTATGGGATATATTATTTGCAAAATCTTCTCCCATTTAGTAGGTTCCCTTGTCATTTTGTTGATGGTTTCCTTTGTGGTACAAAGCTTTTTTAATTTGATGTAGTCTCAATGGTTGATTTTGCTTTTGTTTCCCTAGTCATAGAAGACACATCTGCAAAAAAGTTTTTAAGTCTGATGTCAAAGAATTAACTGCCTTTGTGTTCCAGAAATTTTATGGTTTCAGGTCTCACATTTAGGTCTTTAACCCATTTCAAGTTTACTTTTATGTACAGTACAGGAAAGTAGTCCAGTTACATACTTTTGCATATAGCTGCTCAGTTTTCCTGACACCATTTGTTGAAGAGACCATCTTTTTCCCCATTGTATATTCTTGCCTCTTTGTCATAGATTAAAACTGACCACAAACATTTCAGGGCATCTGGGTGGCTCAGTGGGTTAAGGCCTCTGCCTTTGGTTTAGGTCATGATCCCAGGGTCCTGGGATCGAGCCCCACATCGTGCTCTCTGCTCAGCAGGGAGCCTGCTTCCTCCTCTCTCTCCCTCTCTGCCTGCCTCTCTGCCTACTTGTGATCTCTGTCTGTCAAATAAATAAAATGAAATCTTTAAAAAGAAAATCCAGAAACTCCAGGTCCCACCCCAGAAAGGAATCAGAGCCTGTATTTGAATAAGATCTCCGGCTTGTGGCTGCATACATTAAATTAAAACAAACAACAAACAAATAACCCCCCCCCCCCAAAAAAAAACTGACCACAAACATTTCTTGGCTCTGTATTCTGTTCTATTGATCTATAGGTCTATGTTTGAGCCAATACCGCACTGTTTTGATCACTACAGCCTTGTCGTATATCTTGAAATCTTGAATTGTGATACATCCAGTTTTGGTCTTCTTTTTCAAGATTGCTGTGGCTATTGGAACTTTTATACAAATTTTAGGATTGTTTGCTCTAGTTTTGTGAAAAATGCTGTTGGTATTTTGGCAGGGATTGCCTTAAATCTGCATATCACTTTGGGTAGCATGGACATTTTAACAATATTTGTTCTCCCAACCCATGAGCATGGAATACCCATTTGTTTGTATTATCTATAACCTCTTTTTGGAGTACAGGCTTTCCCCATCCTTGGTTAAGTTTATTCCTAGGTATTTTGTTATTTTTGGAGCAATTATAAATGGGATTGTTTTCTTAATTTCTCTTTCTGCTTCTTATTACTGTATATAAATGCAACAGATTTCTGTATATTTCTACTCTGTGAGTAGACTCATGTATTTAGTTTTAGTAGTTTTTTTTGGTGAAGTCCTTAGGATTTTGGGTTTTTTTTTAGGAAATTTTCCATCTTTTTAAAAGATTTTATTTATTTATTTGACAGACAGAGATCACAAGTAGGCAGAGAGGCAGAGAGAGAGGGGGAAGCAGACTCCCTGCCGAGCCAGATGCGAGGCTCGATCCCAGGACCCTGAGACCATGACCTGAGTTTTACTTCTTTCTTATCAATTTGGGTGTCCTTCCTTTCTCCAACCCCCCCTTCTCCCCTTTTTTTTTTTTTTTTTTTTTTTTTGGTCTGATTGCTGTGGCTAGCACTTCCAGTATTATGTTGAATAAAAGTGGTGACAGTGGACATCTTTGTCTAGTTCCTGGCCTTAGAAGCAAAGCTCTAAGTTTTTCACGTTTGAGGATGATGTGGTTTTTTCATGTATGGCCTTTATTATGTGGAGGTATGTTCTCTCTAAATTGACTTTATTAAGAGCTTTTATCCTGAATGTATGTTGTACTTTGTCCAGTGGTTTTTCTGTTTCTTTTCAGATCATCATATGGTTTTTATCCTTTCTCTTGATTTGGTGTATCACAGTGATTAATTTGCAAATCTTGAACCACCTTTAGATCCTTGAATAAATCCCAGATCATGATGAATGATTTTTAATATATTGTTAGATTTGATTTGCTAATATTTTGTTGAGGATTTTTGCATCTGTGTTCCTCAGAGATATTGGCCTGTAATTTTCTTTTTTTATAGTGTCTCTACTGGCTTTGATATTGGGGTTATCCTGGTCTCATAGAATGAATTATGAACCTTTCCTTCTTCTAATTTTTGGGATGGTTTGAGAAGAATAGGTATTAACTCTTTCAGTGTTTGGTAGTCTCCCATCCAATCACTAATCAGGCTTGACCCTGCTTAGCTTCTGAGATCAGACAAGATCAGGTGTGTTCAACATGGTGTAGTCACAGTGAGCACTACTAGGTATTATATCCAACTAATGAATCATTGAACACTACACCAAAAACTAATGATATAATTAATATATGTTGACTACTTGAATTTAAATTTTAAAAAATTGCTAGTATTCACCTGTGAAGCCATCTGGTATTGGACTTTTATTTGCTGAGTTTCTTTATTGCTGATTCAACTTTATTGCTACTAATAGAATTGTTCTCATTTTCTTTTCTTCCTGATTCAATTTTGGAAGGTTATACATTTCTAGGCCTTCATCCATTTCATCTAGTTTGTCCACTTTGTTGGCACATTTTTCATACTATTCTCTTATAAATCTTTATATTTCTGTAGAGTCAGTTGTTATTTCTGTTGTTATTTCTTCATTTCTGATTTTGACTACCCCCATTCTTTTTTTTTATGAGTCTGTCTAATGTTGTTTTATCAATTTTGTTGATGTTTTCAAAGAACCACCTTTTGATTTCAATTTTTGTTTTGTTGATCTGTTCTAGGTTTTTGTTTGTTTGTTTGTATTTCATTCATCCCTGCTCTAATCATTATTATTTTCTTCCTTCTACTGGATTTAGCCTAATTCTTTTTTTCTAGATCTTTCAGGCATAGGTTAGGTTGTTCATTTGAAATTTTCCTTGTCTTTTGAGGTAGCCCTGTATTCCTATAATCTTCCCTCTTGGAAGAGCTTTTACTGCATCTCAAAAATTTTGGAACATTGGGTTTTCTTCTTCATGTATTTTTAAAAATATCCTCTTTGATTTCTCTGGTAACTCATTCATTATTTAGTAGCATGTTATTTAGCCCACATGTATTTTTCTTTCCAGATTTTTTAGTTTCATAACCATTGTGGTTGGGGAAAATGCAGGATATGATTTCAACCTTTTTGAATTTGTCGAGAATTTTGTGGCCTAATATGTGATCTGTTCTGGAGAATATCCATGTGTACTTGAAAAGAATGTGTATCCTGCTGGTTGGGGATAGAATGTTCTTAATATATTTGTTAATATTTCTTGCAGGGCAGGTCTACTGGCAGTGAATTCCCTCAATTTTTGTTTTTCTTTTTTTTTTTAAGATTTTATTTATTTACTTGATGAAAAGAGAGATCACAAGTGGAGAGGCAGGCAGCGAGAGAGGGGGAAGCAGGCTCCCTGCTGAGCAGAGAGACCAGTGTGGGGCTCCATCCCAGAACCCTGAGATCATGACCTGAGCTGAAGGCAGAGGCTTAACCCACTGAAACACCCAGGTGCCCCTTCAGTGTGGTTTTCTTTTTTTTTTTTTTTTAAAGATTTTATTTATTTATTTGACAGAGAGAAATCACAAGCAGGCAGAGAGGCAGGCAGAGAGAGAGGAAGGGAAGCAGGCCCCCTGCTGAGCAGAGAACCCGATGTGGGACTCGATCCCAGGACCCTGGAATCATGACCTGAGCCGAAGGCAGCGGCTTAACCCACTGAGCCACCCAGGCGTCCCCAGTGTGGTTTTCTATATTCACTTCCCTTCAGATTCCAGGGTAGAAAATGGACCTGGGACCTCAATTGTTCAATTGTTTAATTGGTCCAAGAAAAGTCACTGGTTTTTAGTTATTCAGCTTTTTTCCTTGTTGCTGTGTTAGTCACCATACAGTACATTAGTTTTTGATGTAGTGTTCCATGATTCATTGTTTGTGTATAACACCCAGTGCTCCATACAATACATGCCCTCCTTAATACCCATCACCAGGCTAACCCATCCCTCCACCCCATTCCCCTCTAAAACCCTCAGTTTGTTTCCCAGAGTCCATAGTCTCTCAAGATTCCTCTTCCACTCTGATTTCTCCCTCTTCATTTTTCTCTTCCTTCTCCTAATGTTGTTCACTCTGTTTCTTATGTTCCACAAATAAGTGAAACCATATGATAATTGACTTTCTCTGCTTGACTTATTTCACTTAGCATAATCTCCTCCAGCTTCACCCATGTCAGTGCAAAAGTTGGATATTCATCCTTTCTGATGGCTGAGTAATATTCTATTCTGTGTATGGACCACATCTTCTTTATCCATTCGTCTGAAGGGTATCTTGGCTATTTCCAGTTTGGCTGTGGACATTGCTGCTATGAGCACTGGGGTACACATGGACCCTTATTTTCACTACATCTGTATCTTTGGGTTAAATGCTAAGTAGTGAGATTGCTGGGTCATAGGGTAGCTCCATTTTTAACTTTTGAGGAACCTCCATACTGTTTTCCAAAGTGGCTGTACCAACTTGCATTCCCACCAACAGTGTTAGAGTGTTTCCCTTTTTCTTGTTGAAAAGACAGGAATTATAATTTCTAAACTCTTTATGTGTCAGAGCAAAACCAAAAGTTTTCTTATTTATTTTTGAATATTACAGTAGCCTTGACTTTCATAGATAAAGCTCACTTGATTATGATGTATTATCATTTTCATATACTGCAGAGTTATATTTGCTAATTTTTTTTAATCTTTGAATTTATGTTCATAAGGGATATTAGCTTGTAGTTTCCTTTTCTTTTGGTATTATGGTAATGTTGACTTTACAGAATTAGTTAGAAAGTATGACCTTATCTTTAATTTTCTGGGAAACTTTGTATATAATTAGTACCATTATTTTCCTGAAATGTTGGACAGAGTAAAGTCATTCCAGGTTGGAGTTTATTTTTTGTGGGAAGAATTTAACTATAAATTTAATTGCTTTGGTACATATAAAGCTATGCAAGTAATCTATTTCTTCATAAATAAGTTTTAGTATTTTGTGTCTTTCAGTGAAGTTTTCTGTTTCATTAAAGTTCTTGAATGTAATGGCATGAAGTTCATAATATTCCCTTATATTATCTCTTTAATATATTTAGAATATTTACAATTGTCATTCTCTTATTTCTAATAATTGTTATATTTTTATTTCTCCCTCTTATGTATATATGTACATGTGTGTATATGCATGAATTTTTCTATTTGTTCCCTGTTAACTGTCTAGAGATTTATTATTTTATTGCATTTCTTGAAGAACCAGCTTGGTCTCTTTGGCTCATCTGTGTTTTTTAAATTTCATTGGCTTCTATTCTTTATGGTTTTCTTTCTTCTGCTTACATTGATTTTAATTTTTTTTCCTATTATATTAAGGTGGAAGATGAAGTTGGTGATTTGAGACCTTTCTCCTTGCCATTCAGGTATTTAGTGCCATAAATTTCTGCACTTCTTTAGATGTCTTGTACACATTTTGATATCTTTTGTTATCATCTTATTTTAGTTCAACATACTTTTTAATTTTGCTTTT
Organism: Mustela nigripes; assembly: GCF_022355385.1. NCBI lineage: Eukaryota > Metazoa > Chordata > Mammalia > Carnivora > Mustelidae > Mustela > Mustela nigripes. Next base: position 64,508,410 of record NC_081569.1, on the reverse strand, counting down.
GAGTTCTTATTTAAACTTGGAGGTATTTAAAAGTGTTTTTCTTTCATTTCCAAATAGTGGTAGATTATCCAGATATCTTTGTTATTAACTTCTAATTTAATTCCTTTGTAGTTAGAGAACAGCGTTTGTATGATTTGAATTCTTTTAAGTTTAGTGAGAATTGTAGTTTTTTCTAGATAAATTTTTTAAGTACACTGGAATAGAATTTGAAACATATATATTTAGCTGGTTAGGGTGAAATGCTCTATAAATTTTAATTAGCTGTAATTTTTTTATAGTTTTGCTTACTATCTTACTAAGCCTTCTGTATGTTTAATGATTTTCTGCCTGCTCTTGGTCTAAGCTATTGAAAGAAGAGTGTTGTAATATTTTACTCTAATTGTAGATTTATTTGCCATTCTTCCTTTGTAATATTGTCAGATTTTGTTTCATGTGTTCTCACACTCTGTTAGTAGATGCATATACATTTAAGATTGCTGTCTTCTTGATTAATGATCTATTTGTCATTATGAAAAAGCCCACTTAATTTCTAGTAATATTATTTCCTGCGAAACCTATTTTGTCTAGTATTAATATAGCTACTTGAACTTACTTTTGACCAGCTTTGCATGGTGTATCTTTATCTTTTCTACTTTTAACCTATTTCTACCTCTATATTCAAAGTGAATTTCTCATTGGCAACATGTGATTGGGTCTTACTTTTTAAACTAAGCTTATAGTGTCCACATTTCACATAGGATGTTTATGCCATTTATTTAATGTGATTATTTTAATGATTGTGTTTAAATCTACCATCTTGCTATTTGTTTTCTACTTTTTCCATCTGTTCATTGTTTCTTTTTGCACAGCCTTTTGGTCTTTCTGCCTCGGTTGGTATTGAAGCTATAACTCTAACGTGGTTTTTATTTTAGTGGCTGCTTAAAATACAAATGTATCTTGTAGTCTACATAAGTATATGACACTACATCATATATAGCAATATACTTCCCTTTCCTTCTTCCTGGAATTTAGGCTATTGTTGAAATACATTTTATTCTACATATGTTATAAATATCATAATATAATGATACTGATTTTCTTGAAATAGTCAAGAATTAGAATTAGCTAATAAAGAGGTTGAAAATAACAAAAGTGTATGGGTTTAAAAAAGTATTTCCCACATACTTTCCTTTTGTTTATATAGATTCAGATTTTTATGTGTTATCTTTCTCTTCTGCTTGAAGCACTTGCTTTTTCATTTCTCCTTTTTTTTTTTTCGTTTGAAGACATTATTTATTTATTTGACAGAGAGAGACACACAGCAAGAGAGGGAACACAGCAGGAGGAGTGGGAGAGGGAAATGCAGGCTTCCTGCGGAGCAGGGAGACTTTTGCTGGGCTCGATGTGGAACTCAGTGTTGGACTCGATCCTAGGACTCTGGGATCATGACCCGAGACGAAGGGAGGCGCTTAATGACTAAGCCACCAAGGCACCCCTGCTTTTTCATTTCTTATGGTACATATTGACTGGTGATGAAATCTTTTAACTTCCCCTTCTTTAATGTATGTGGGGGAGCGGCCTTCATTTCACCTTCCTGTCTGAGATATATTTTTGTTAGGTATGGATTTCTTTTTTTTTTTTTTTTTTTAAAGATTTTATTTATTTATTTGTCAGGGATAGAGGGAGAGAGAGCGAGTGAGCACAGGCAGACAGAGAGGCAGGCAGAGGCAGAGGGAGAAGCAGGCTCCCTGCCGAGCAAGGAGCCCGATGCGGGACTCGATCCCAGGACGCTGGGATCATGACCTGAGCCGAAGGCAGCTGCCTAACCAACTGAGCCACCCAGGCGTCCCTAGGTATGGATTTCTAAGATGATCATCTTCTCCCAATACTTTGGGACACTGCTCCTTTGTCTCCTAGTTTGCTTTGTTTCTGACAAGAAGCATGATTTTATTTTTATTTTTGTTCCTTTATATCAACTTTGCATTTTTATCTGGCTGCCTTTAAGATTTTTTATTTGTCAGTGACTTTAAAACAATATTATTAAGATGCACCTTTATGTAGTTTTTCCCCCACGTTTTTTTTGTGTTTCTGTTGATCCTTGGGTGTGTGAATTTGTAGTTCTCATCAAGTTTGGAAAATTTTAGGTTAATCTTCTAATCCCCTTCCCTTTCTGCTGTTCAGAAGCCAGTTATACACATAATAAGATGCTTCAAGTTATCCCACCATGCTATGCTTTCTCTTTAGTTGCACTCTCGCTTGCTTGCTCGCTCTCCCTCTGGCTCACTTTCTCTCTCGCTCTCTCTTTCTCACTTGCTTTCTCGCTCACTTATTCTCTCTTTCTCCCACTCTGTCGCTTACTCTCTCACTGCTCTCCCTCTGGCTCGCTCACTCTCTCTTGCTTACTCTCTCTTTCTCATTTACTCTCTTTGGAGAAAGAGAATCTTGCTTAGTCTCTCTCTTTCTCTGGTTTACTCTCCACTCGCTCTCTCTTACTTGCTCTTTCTCTCCTATGGCTTGTTCTCTCTCTCTCTCGCTTTCTCTTTCACTCTCACTTGTTCTCTTTCTGTCTCTCTTTCTTGCTCGCTCACTCTCTTTTTTAATGGAGTCTGTCTGGTTTTGGAATCAGGGTATTGCTACCCTCATAGAATGAGTTTGGAAGTTTTCCTTCCATTTCTAATTTTTGGAACAGTTTGAGAAAAACTGGTATTAACTCTTCTTTAAATGTTTGTTAAAATTCCACTGAGAAGCCACCTAGCCCCGGACTTTTGTTTGTAGGGAGATTTTTGATTGCTGATTCAACTTCTTTGTTAGTTATTGGTCTGTTCAGCTTTCTGTTTATTCCCATTTCAGTTTTTGGTAGTTTATATGTTTCTAGGAATTTGTCCATTTCTTCCAGATTGCCCAATTTGTTGGCATATAATTTTTCATAATATCCCCTTATAGTTATTTGTATTTCTGTACTGTTGATTGTGATTTCTCCTCTCTCATCGATGATTTTATTTGGGCGCTTTCTTCTTTCCTCTAGATAAGTCCTGCTAGGGGTTTATCAATTTCATTAATTATTTCAAAGAACCAGCTCTTAATTTCATTGATCTGTTCTGCTGTATTTTTCTGTTTCTATATCATTTACTTCTGCTCTAATCTTCATTATTACTTTCTTCTGGCTTAAGGCTTCATTTGTGCTTTTTCTAGTTCCCTTAGGTGTAAGGTTAGGTTGTATATTTGAGATAGTTCTTACTTCTTGAGATACGCCTGTATTGCTCTATATTTCCTTCTGTGACTGCTTTCACTGTATTCCAAAGATTTTGGCCTGTTTTGTTTTCATTTTCCATTTTTTAATTTCTATAATTTCCAGATTAACCCATTCATTGTTTAGTGGAGTGTTTTTTAACCTTGATGTATTGGTGGTTTTTCCAAATTTTTTTCTTGCAGTTGACTTCAAGTTTCCAGAGCATTGTGGTCTGAAAATATGCATGTATGATCTCAATCTTCTTTTAGTTGTTGAGGCCTGACATGTGACCTAGTATGTGATCTATTCTGGAGAATTTCCCATGCATACTGAAAAAGAATGTGTAAATGTGTATTCTGCTGTTGTAGGATGAAATGTTCTGAATATATCTGCATCTAGTCCTGTGTTGTTGAAGGCATTATTTTCTTGTTGATTTTTCTGCTTAAATGATCTGTCCATTGATGTAAGTGGGATGTTAAAGCCCCTACAATTATTATCAATGAAGTTCCCTTGTTATTGTTTTATATATTTAGGTGCATAAATTTGGGGCATAAATATCTATAATTGTTAGATCTTCTTGTTGGATGGACCCCTTTATTATGACATAGTGCCCTTCTTCATCTCTTGTTACAGTCTTTGGCTTAAAATCTTTGTAAGTAAGTTAGGGTTGGGGGAGGGAATGGCACCAGCCAGCTCCTTTGTCCCCAGAGAAGGAAGTTCATGCTTGCTGCTGTCAGATAAGCCCTCCCAGAGGAGCAAATTATTTCCCCCATGCATCCTAGGCATTTTTCAGATCACTGCTTTACACTGCATCCAGTTTGCTTGCCTGCCTGAAGCAGCACAGTGCACTTTTGGGGTGTATCCCAGCAAGATTGTGGACCTCTGTGTCTCCAGCCTTTAGACCCACTGTTTACAGAAGTTCATGAAAATCAGACCCTCTCATTTCCTTAGTCACTGACTTTGGGGTATTTTTATTGGGCAATCCACTGTGTGCTCCTCTCCCTTTTTTCTCTCCGCAACCAGGTCCCCTTCTCTTCCACAGCATTGATAATCTGTTTCTTCCCCAAACCACATCTCTTTGTACCTTCGTACCTTCTGCGAGTGGTCTCTTCTCTCCCTCTAGTTTTGCAGTCTGTTCTGTCAGTCCCCAGATCAATTTCTTGGGTATTCAGAATGATTTGATATTTATCTAGGTGTGTTCAAGGGATGAGGTAAGCCTTTCCCTACTCTTCCATCTTAGGTCCCCACAGTTTCTACATGGCTTTTTGACTGTGCAGAGTACCAGTACCTCTAACAGCCACATTGCTCAGGGGTCAACTCTATATATTTTTCATGAGGTGTAGCATGGAAACTCTCTCCAAGGAGTAAGTTGAGGATAATTTTAGGACTTGTGTTGTTTACCCTCTCAGTGATCAGTGTCTGATCTATCCCTTTTACTCCATTTTGACCCACCATGCTTTTTTTTTTGGTAGGTGTTTTCTTTTTACTAGCAAATTTCTACTTTCCGAGAAGAGCATATCTCTAAGAATAGAACCTGAGAAACTTAGTCATGAAGATTTTTCATGATACTCTTTCTGTGTAAAAATCTTCAGGTCACCAATCTACCAGAGTAGACTTCAGTTCTGCTTGTCTGGGCCAAAGGCCAGAGTGGATAGTTATCCAGATTCAAGACTGCAAAAGTAAGCAGGAACCGGACCCCACAGATGGAAAATCTAATTCACCTGCAGTGGCTACTGATCAGTCCTTAGAAGCAGGCTGGAGGTCAGACCTAGAAGATGGGGAGAGATTACAGTTTTTTACAGAGCTGGAGACTTTAAAAAAAAAATGGTTTGGATGCTATACAATCATAGTGGGTTGAGAAAAAGAAAACAAGTGTGAAGGACATATAACAGGATGTGATTCCTATAGTCCTACTCTTCTCTTGTCCTCTTTCATTATGTATCTTCCTCCCTTGATGGTATTTTCAGTTATCAGGGACTAAAATAACATCTTTATGTTATGCTTGCTTCATTGGATTCAGAATAAACCCCAAAGTCTTTTCAGTGGTCTAAAGATCCTTCATTGTCTGGGCCTAGCTTCATCTTTCATTACTCTTCCCACTTCACCATACCTCTTTTTTTTTTTAATTTTTTATTTATTTTCATCATAACAGTATTCATTGTTTTTGCACCACACCCAGTGCTCCATGCAATCTGTGCCTTCTCTAATACCCACCACCTGGTTCCCCCAACCACCTACCCCCCACCCCTTCAAAACCCTCAGATTGTTTTTCAGAGTCCATAGTCTCTCAGGGTTCACCTCCTCTTCCAATTTCCCTCAACTTCCTTCTCCTCTCCATCTCCCCTTGTCCTCCATGCTATTTGTTATGCTCCACAAATAAGTGAAATCATATGATAATTGACTCTCTCTGCTTGACTGATTTCACTCAGCATAATCTCTTCCAGTCCCGTCCATGTTGCTACAAAAGTTGGGTATTCATCCTTTCTGATGGAGGCATAATACTCCATAGTGTATATGGACCACATCTTCCTTATCCATTCATCTATTGAAGGGCATCTTGGTTCTTTCCAGTTTGGCGACCGTGGCCATTGCTGCTATAAACATTGGGGTACAGATGGCCCTTCTTTTCACGACATCTGTATCTTTGGGGTAAATACCCAGTAGTGCAATTGCAGTGTCATAGGGAAGCTCTATTTTTAATTTCTTAAGGAATCTCCACACTGTTTTCCAAAGAGGCTGCACCAACTTGCATTCCCACCAACAGTGTAAGAGGGTTCCCCTTTCTCCACATCCTCTCCAACACATGTGGTTTCCTGTCTTGTTGATTTTGGCCATTCTAACTGGTGTAAGGTGGTATCTCAATGTGGTTTTAATTTGAATCTCCCTTATGGCTAGTGATGATGAACCACCATACTTCTTTATATTCACTGAGTTAAGCAAGTATTAGACTGTTATAAAATTTATTCCTTTCATTTTTTCCCCTATAAGGTAAAAACATTCAACAAAGCCATAGTAAAGATAGCTAATTTTTTTTTTTTTATTATTCCTGTCACCTTAATATAGCTCTCCAGCCTGGTAATGGTTACATTAGAACTGGGCTTTGGGAAGCATTTTCCCATTCTACTTCCAACTCTATAGACTCCTACCACCATTCTTTGATATGGATAATTAATCTATTCTCAACTTATTTGAAAAACTAGCTAAGAGTTAAGTATTACTTCTAGCAATGCCCTACCTTATTTTTCTTCCCTCTTCCAATAAGATGATTGCCCATAAGGTTCCCTTGTGTAAGAACTCTAGTGCTTTCTCTACCATCTTGAGCAGAAAATTTACCTTAATGCTGGGCAAGCTACCTCAATGATCTGTGACTTACATTTAAAGATGGTTAGGTAACCTGTACCAATAGGTTACCCATTTATCTTGGATGGAGAATGGTGCTAAAGAGGATAATAGTTTAGTTAACACTTATCTTAAATAAGATGCTTGGGGGGCAACAGAGTGAATGTAAAGGCATTTTTATAATAGTATAAATATACATGTTTAATGTAGTGATATGATTAAGTGTGTTTTGAGAAGAGGTTATTACTTTTTGTTTCCCTTAGTACTCAGTAACACAAAGAGAGGTCGGAACCTACAGCACAGAAGTATTTTTAACTTTAAGGTTGACGTCCAATCAAAGTATATTGATTGGTTTTACCTTGGAGTTTTATTTCATATCATGAAAAAACACCCAGATTTGAAGAAGTGTTGAAATCCTGAGAGCTATTTTTTTAATTTCCAATTTATGAAGAGGATAAAATAAAGGATTAAGAATAAGCAGGACTTATTCCACAGAAACCAAAGCGCTCCAAGTGGTCACCATGCAACAGTGCAGGTGTTGACCTTCCATCTACTCTGGGTGTACTACCATGATGATCTGAGGTTCTAGAAGGGAAAATGAAATAGACTTTTCCTCATACCAAACTTTGTTGAGGGTTTTAGTGAAATCCATAGAACTTGTTGAAGAACCATTGCCCAACATTAAATATACTATCTTTTAGATAGTATAGATAGTCTATAGATAGACTTTTAGAAGATTAATCTATATTTTGTACTTGTATACTCTGGATCTTTTTTTTTTTTTCCATTATCAATCAAGTGAAAAAAATTTTAAGTGAGATTTAGAGATCTTATAATAAAAAGATTCACGGGAACCCAAAAGAGTGTACATAATAACAAGTAATACAAATATAGAGGTCAAGAGAGATTGTACAAACAATTCAGAAACAAAACAAGAAAACCAGGGGCGCCTGGGTGGCCCAGTGGGTTAAGCCTCTGACTTCAGCTCAGGTCACGAACTCGGGGTCTTGGGATTGAGCCCCACATCGGGCTCTTTGCTTGGCAGGGAGCCTGCTTCCCCCCTCTCTCTCTCTGCCTGCCTCTCTGCCTACTTGTGATCATTCTCTCTGTCAAATAAATAAATCTTCAAAACAAGAAAACCGACTAAGTTAATTCAAGGATTCTCTTCTATAAGATAAATCATAAAAAGAAAGGAAGAGGAACTGGAGCAAGTTTTGTGAAAATGGTAAAAAGGGGAATAAGTGAGGGTTTTGTGAATTGGCTCCAGACCCATAATCATGAGTCCTTCACAAGGCAAGAAAAAGTATTCAAAGAATTTGTATCCTCTTCCCAATTATTTAGTAGCATCCTATACACAGTAGGTGCTCAATAAATTTTTGTTAAAAGTAAAAACTGCTAAATTTGCCTGCAAGAGGTTCAAATGTTCAGTGCCTGACAGTGGAATGAGCCATCCAGTGGCAATCTCTCCTGCTGAGGTCTGAGCCCCTGCCAATTTTAGGTGACAATGTGCTATTATTCAGATAAAGATGGACCACAGAACCTAGTTTCTCATTCTGCCAAGAACCATGCACTTTAGTTCTGCATATTGAGGACTTGGATTTCCCTCATTTGCCTATCACTTAAAACTTCTTCTGTCATGCTGTAAAACAGGAATAAATACACATTTTCCTCCAATATCTCAGTTCCCACTGGGCTGAGATCAGAGAGGAAAGTGAACAGCAATGTGAAGGATATGATGCTTAAGACAGAAGTCAGGATGTAGGGGAGGAGGAGAAATCAGTTCATCCTGATTTAAAGATTTCTTTAACATGTAATTTCCTCTTCTTGCCTGCAGGCAGTTTTCTGAAGGTGCACATTTAATTTCTATGGTAAATATAAAGCTTGAAAATGCAGCTCTGTACTGAAGCTATTGGTACTGTGGCAAAAATTATATAAGAGGAAAATGTTAAGTGACTTGTTTATCTCCTGGATTAAGATTCCAATTTTCCTCCAAGGTTGTGTGAAAGGCTGAGGAATCTGTGGTACAAGTATTTTAATTAGGTGACAGCATGTGGGATGAATTACATTTGATCTCTGTTCAAGATGCTTATATAATAAAAGATTTAATTGTTTCTTTTTTTTTTTTTTAGAGTATATTGGGTGAATGGAAGAGTATGATATCTTGAGAATTTGCTCATTTAAAGCTCTGATTACAATATTGTTCTGAAAAGTGAAATACAACATCAAGGCTATAGAGAAAGTTTTTTAGAGGTGTTTAGTTCCTGGGTATACTTTGTTCCTTTGCCCTTCTAATCAGCTGTGACACTGACATCTCACCATCAAACAGCTCTGTAACTTTCAGTTCTCTTCACCTTTTCCCAGCAAGAATGTAATACCTTCTTAATTGGTCTCTTTGCATTGGTTTTTAATCTTCCCACATCCTTCTTCCTTCCTCCACTCTACAGTCAGAGTGTTCCACAATAATGCTAATCTGACTGGGCTCTTCCTTATTTAAAATCATTTTAATGTCACCCTATAAGATAAACTATAAGATTCTCAACAGGGACTTGAAATATCCTGGCTGGCTTTCTAGACCCGTCTCCTCTACTCTTTGTCTTGCACAGTATGCTTCAGTAATAGCTCACTACTGGAAAGTCCCCACTGAAATTGCACTGTTTCTGCCTGAATTTCTGCTTATGCCATCTCCTCTCCAAGGCATGTTCTTTGCCTTTCTCTTCCCCAAACAACTTTTTTATTCATCCTTTAGGAAAACTTGGTCATTACCTCTTTTGCCTTCTTACCTTCCTCTTAATATGGATGAGCTATACTTCACTGATGCCTCCAATATGACCCTGAAGGGTTCTATCAAAACATTTCTTTCACTTTATTAAAAGTGTCTATTTATGTGTTCATTCCTTATTAAATGGTGAGTTCCTTGAAAACAAGTCTCATGTTTCATTCACCTTTGTGTCCCCACCTCTAGTATAAGATGGAACAGGTGCTTATTAAATGCTTGTCTGATGAGTGAGTAAATGAAAATATGTTCTATTGTTTCAACAATGTTAGAGTCAAAGTAATGTTTTACCAAATGTTTCAGTGAGGAGGCTGTAAATAAATCATACACTCATACATGGCTAACATTCGTGGAACAAAATGCAACAAAGAATTAAATTGCTGAGAAATAGACTTGGACACATGTGTTATTCCACGTAATGGTATATGTATTTAATAGTTCATTTGATGGTACCTATCACTGCCTCTTTGTCCTACCAATATTATGGTTTAGGGAACCTGACCATTTATCTAGTCAAGCAGGAGAAAGGTGAGTGCATAGATCAGACTGCAGCTCCAAACTTCCCAAATATCAGTATGCAGAGAAACAGCTTGAGGATCCTGTTAAAGTGGTGATACTGATTGAGCATTCAGGGAATGATGCTTGAAGCTTTGTGAATCTAACAAACTCCCAGATAATGCTAATGCTACTGGCCCTTGGCCCTCACTTTGAGTGGCAAAGATAGAGAGAGCCTCAACTCCACATAGAGTAGGATATCTTGCGGGGGATTGAGTGTCGAAATGTTTTATTGCTGTGCACATAATTATACCGAGAGTTTCTTCCACCTTCTATTGGTATCTAGGTGGATTTCAGCTGATACTGCTGACCTAAGTTTCATGATTGAATATTTTTTATGGTTGAATTCTGACTATTGCAAGTCATTTCCACATAACTTCAGAAATTTTCATTGTATTTTATTTGTATTATTTTAGGTCATTTTGCACTAATTTTTCAGTACCAAACCCAGATTTTTGACCTGAGAGTCACGGATGAGGCCTCTCTGGATTTACAAACTGTATAAATAAGTCAAACAGCAAAGTTTTAAGAAAGTTCCTGTTCAATATAGAAACTTGGGAGGAAATGCCCAAAATATGATAATATTCAAGGTCATAAAGGAAAAGAGAATTCAACAAAATTAAAAATAAATGAACTTTAGGAAATATAAACCAGATCCAGATTAATCAAAAGGAAAATAACTCTTGGAAAAGAAGTCTAAGAGACAAACAATATCTAAATGTTTAGAAGGTTGGTGTTTTAAGATTCAAATACTCAAAATTGAATGTGTATAGAAAAGCCAAGAAAAAGAATAAGAAACAAATTGGGCTAGCCCTCAAATGTCATAGCATTTTAAACCAAGGAAACTAATATAAAATAGAAAGAATAGTGGTTGCCCATGTTGTGCTATCACCGTCAAGCACAGAAGGCTTTCTAAGTGCATTATCTGTCTTATTTCACTTAATTCTCTCAACAACCCCAAGGGGGAGCGTCTAATATTAAGTCCAGATGACTAAAAAGAAAGAAAGCTAAAATGCTATTTAACAATCTCTGAGGAACTAAAAGGTACAATAACCCTCTTTTTTTAATAGTCCTTCTCTGAGACTCTAATGAAAATAAGAATTATTCATTTTATTAACATTGAGCAAGTAACAAGAAAGCACATTTGTAAGGACATCACATGTATTATTTAATTTTAATAACAAGCCCATGAGTTAGGAGCTAGTATTGCTTTCATTTTACTGATGAGAGAATTGGGACTTAGTAAGGTTACATAACTGTCCAACATCACCCAACTAGTAGGAAACAGAGCCAAGACTCAAAACTCCCCTGAGAAAAGTTGGTTTGTTTCTCATTTTGAAGGTTTTTTTTTTTTTTTAAGGCTATATCCTTGTGCACATCCTGGTGTGCAGAAGTTTCTTTAGGTACGTATCTATGAGTAGTATTGGTAGATCGTAGGAAATACACATGTTCAACTCTGCTTTGAAATGCCAATTCACATTTCACAGAAATTATGTAATTTATACTCCATTGAAAAGCTAGTGAGAGTTCTGCATTTTTTGCCAATACCTGATACATTCTGACAGTTTCATTTTTGCTAATTTTTGACTTTAATTTTCTTTCCTCTGGTTAATGAAATTGAGTATCCTCAAATGTTTCTCGGTCATTTGGCTTCATCAGTCTTTGAATTCATGCTTCTTGATGTTCCTGCTTTTTATTTCCCCCCAATTTTTCTATTGGCTTTTCCTTTTCATTTTGGCTCACAGTACTTACATTTACTATACAATATTTATTTATATGTACTTCAAAAATCTTCTCCAAGTTTGTAACATTTTAAAATTTACTCTTTGTGGTATCTTATAGTACAGAGAAATTATTGGATATTTTTCTTCATGATTTGTGTTTTTTGAATCTTTTTAAAGAAAGCTTTACCAGCTAGTAGATCTAACAAGTATAAGGTTGTCTTCTAAAAGTTTTATAGTTTTTCCTCTCACATGTAAGCCTTTAATTTTCCTGGATTTGATTTTTATGTAATATGAGGTAGGGATCTATAACAGGTATAATCAGAACCCATCCTTATTTCTTCACCTTACTGAGAGCTCACTCAGGTCTTCAGGGAGGAAGAATCCTACACTTGGCTTTGTACCTCAAGCATCTGCTTATCAAGAGGGCCTTTGTGGGGCCAGTTTCCTTGAGGCTCTTGCTGCTGGATCAAGTAGCCCTTATACCTGGCTGGCTGAAAGAGACAGAGTCAATTGCCCAGGAATGATCCTCAAAAAAAAATGAGGAAAAGGAACGAGTAGAAAAATAACCTCTTTATCCCTACATGGGACAATTGTGAGGTATGTTTCACACAGTCTCAGGGAGTTTACAACAACAGACTTAACTCTAGTTGTAAACAGTGATAACCACTTCTTAATACATACTTCATTGGCTTTTCCCCCCTCTCTCTTGCATTTTCCCACTAACTGACCTCCTGAGATCACCTCCCAAATAAATACTTTTCCCCAAATTCTAGGTTTAGGTTTGGTTTTGGCTGTAACCCAAACTGTCCTAGGAAGCAGACCCTCAGGATAAGATTCTAGAAGTTTTCTAGTCAAATGGCAAAGTGTCTCCATTACTGGTATGCTGCCGTGTCACATTTACTAAAACTCTCACCTACAGTTTTATGGGAAGAAGCACAAGCAAAGGAGAAAACACTGACTTATACATAGTTATAATATTTGAAACATATGAGGGTAAGGTAATCAGGACAGTGAGGTTGGCTGAGTTTTGTTACTGTCTTGGAAACATGAAAAAAGAGAAACAGGTTCATATCACTTGAATATTAACTTAGGAATGTTGGGAAAACAGAAAGCTATTTAAAGAGACCCTCATCTCCTGCAGCCAGAAAGCAGAATGTACTAAAAATCAGGATTAATATTTGATTGTGCAGATGGCAGGAGTTAAAAAACTGAAATAATGGCCTTGGTATGTGTCTTATGCTAAAAACAGGGATAAAGAAGAGATGGGTCTCTGAAGTCTGGGGTGGATATATTTGAAAATCTTTGAGCTTGTAGTTTAACCCTGTGGGCCATCAAAAATTCCCCACCTCTTTGTTAAGAGTAGATTAGGCTTACGTGTCTTAGAAACCATGAAAACATGATTCTCAAGATGAGTTTGTTCTCCATATAAAAAAGATTAAATCTAGGGGCACCTGGATGGCTTAGTGGGTTAAGCCTCTGCCTTCAGCTCAAGTCATGATCTCAGGGTCCTGGGATCGAGCCCCACATCAGGCTCTCTGCTCAGCGGGGAGCCTCCTTCCCCCCTCTCTCTGCCTGCCTCTCTGCCTACTTGTGATCTCTCTGTCAAATAAATAAAATCTTTTAAAAAAATTAAATCTAATATGATACAATAGCATCAATGTCTCACTTCATTGATTATATTGAGTTGCTTGGAACCAGTCCTGATACACTGCTAGGATGGTACCCTGCAGCTTGGAAATCCTACTTCCATAGCAACAGCTCTCAAAGTGTGGTCTACAAACCCCTAGGGATCCTAGAGACCATTTCAGGGAGTCCACAGGGTCAAATTAATTTCCTACTAATACTAATATTATTTTGCATATCTGTTTTGCTGATGTTTCCACTGATCATGCCAAAGCAGTAGTGAATCAAATTGCTGGTGCCTTAGTAAAAAGTCAAGGTAGTGGCATTTAACTGTACTAATATTCTTCACTGCAAATTTTTAAAGTCAGTTTTCCAAGAGATGCTCTTGATGAAGCAGTCAAAATTATTAATTTTTAAAAAATCTTGATACTTGAGTACATGTCTTTTTAATATTCTATGTGACAAAATAGGAAGTATGAATAAAGCTTCTGCATACCAAAGTATGATCATTATATCAATGAAAAGCACTTAGGCAATTATTTCACTTGAAAGCTGAGCAAGACTCTTCAAGGGAATAGCATTTTGTCTTGAAATAACAACTGACAGGCAAAGATGGTTATTCAGACTTGGTTTATTAGGAGTCATTTTCTTAAAAATTAACAAAGCAAGCCTTCCATTTCAAGGGGAAAAATATAACTGACAGTATTTGTTGCCAGTGATAAAATTTGAAATTTTAAGTAAAAATTAGAATTGTGGGAAATTTGTATATTTCATCTTGATCTTGATCACTTCTGAAACAAAAACTTTGATTAGATCAGTGATTTTTTTAAAGAACATGATTTTTTTTAAGTACAGTTGACATACAATGTACATTAGTTTCAGGCATACAGTTTAGTCATTTGGTAAGTTTATACACTATGCTATGTTCACCATAAATATAGCTGCCATCTTTCCTGTTACATCACTATTACAGTATCAACTTCATTTCTTATGCTCTGCTTTTTATTCCCATGACTTACTCTCTAATGGGAGGCCTGTATTTCCCTCTCCTCTTCACCCATTTTGCTTAACCCTCAACCCATCCTCCTTCTAACAATCATCAATTTGTTCTATATTTATAGTTATGAATCTGCTTTTTGTTTATTTTTTAATTTATTTTTTATTTATTTTCAGCATAACAGTATTCATTATTTTTGCACCACACCCAGTGCTCCATGCAATCCATGCCCTCTATAATACCCACCACCTGGTACCCCAACCTCCCACCCCCTGCCCCTTCAAAACCCTCAGATTGCTTTTCAGAGTCCATAGTCTCTCAGGGTTCACCTCCCCTTCCAATTTCCTCCAACTCCCTTCTCTTCTCTATCTCCCCAGGTCCTCCATGCTATTTGTTATGCTCCACAAATAAGTGAAACCATGTGATAATTGACTCTCTCTGCTTGACTGATTTCACTCAGCATAATCTCTTCCAGTCCCATCCATGTTGCTACAAAAGTTGGGTATTTGTCCTTTCTGATGGAGGCATAATACTCCATAGTGTATATGGACCACATCTTCCTTATCCATTCGTCTGTTGAAGGGCATCTTGGTTCTTTCCACAGTTTGGCGACCGTGGCCATTGCTGCTATAAACATTGAGGTACAGATGGCCCTTCTTTTCACGACATCTGTATCTTTGGGGTAAATACCCAGTAGTGCAATTGCAGGGTCATAGGGAAGTTCTATTTTTAATTTCTTGAGGAATCCCCACACTGTTCTCCAAAGGGGCTGCACCAACTTGCATTCCCACCAACAGTGGAAGAGGGTTCCCCTTTCTCCACATCCTACCCAACACATGTTGTTTCCTGTCTTGCTAATTTTGGCCATTCTAACTGGTGTAAGGTGATATCTCAATGTGGTTTTAATTTGAATATGTACACATTTTAATATATCTTGGTTTAATTTGTAATATGATAAAGGTGGATAAAGCCCACATAAGCAAAAGCTTTTTTAATTTTTTAAAAAAGAGTTTATGTATTTATGTGAGAGGAAAAGAGAGAACACAAGCAGAGGGGGAGGCAGAGGAAGAGGGAGAAGTAGACTCCCCACTGAGCTGGGAACCCAATATGCAGCTCTGTCCCAGAATATGGAGATCTTGACCTGAGCCAAAGGCAGATACTTAACCATGTGGCCACCAAGGTGCCTGAAAAGCTCTTTGTTTTTAAAATTTTATAGTTTAATTGACATACAATATTATAATAGTTTCAGTGTACAACATGATTTGACATTTTGTATACATTGCAAAATTATCACCACAGTAAGTCTAGTTACCATTTCTCACCATACACAGTTACAATTTATTTTTCTTATAATAGGAAATTTTAATATTCATTTCTTAGTATTGCTCAAATTTGAAATACATTATTATTGACTATAGTCACTGTGCTATACATCACATCCTCGTGATTTATTTATTTTACAACTGGAAGTTTGTATCTCTTGGTTTTCTTCACCCATTTCATACCACAGCCTCTCCCCACTGCCCACTGACAACACTCAATCTTTTTTTTTTTAATATCTTTGAGTTTTGTTTTTGTTTCATTTTTAAGATTCCACATATAAACAAAATCAAACACTGTTTGTCTTTTTCTATATGACTTCACTTAGCATTAATACCCTAAAGGTCTGTTTATGTTGTTTTGCTGCAAATGGCAAGATTTCATTTTTTATGGCTGTGTAGTATTACATTGTACATGTATTATACCAAAGTTTTTTTTTAATCCATTCATTAATCAATGAATACTTAGGTTGTTTCCACATCTTGGCTTTGTAAATAATGTTTCAGTAAACACAGAGATGCCTATATCTTTTTGAATTAGTGTTTCTGTTTTCTTCAGGTAAATACTCAGAAGTGGAATTTCTGTATCATATGGTAGTTCTATTTTTAATTTTTGAGAGCATCAATACTGTTTTCCATAGTTGTTACACTAGTCCACATTCCCACCAACAGTGCCTGAGGGCTCTCTCTTTTCCTGAATCCTTGTCAACACTTACTATTTCTTCTCCTTTTGACACTAGCCATTCTGTTAGGTATAAGGTCATATCTCACTGTGATTTTGATTTGCATTTGTGATGCTGAACATTATTTTATTTGCATTTTGGCCATCTCTTTGTCTTTTGTGGAGAAACATCAATTCAGATCATCTGACTATTTTTTCCCTAATGTTTCAAGTTTTTTTTTTTTTTTAAATTCTAGCTAGTTAACATATAGTATAATATTGGTGTCAGGAATAGAATTCAGTGATTCATCACTTAAATGTAACACCTAGTGCCATCATATCATGTGTCCTCCTTAATTTCCATCACTCATTTAACACATTCCCATGCCCACAACTCCTCCAGCAGCCCTCAGTTTCTTTTCTGTAATTGAAAAGTCCCTTTTATGATTTGCCTCTCTCTTTTTTTCTTTCCCCTATGTTCATCTGTTTTGTTTCTTAAATTCCACAAATTAGTAAAATCATATAGTTTTTGTCTTCCTGTGATGTATTTCACCTAGCATAATATATTCTATCTCCATCCACACCTTTAAATGGTAAGATTTCATTCTTTTATATGGCTGAGTAATATTCCATTGTGTATATGTATATACACCACTTCTTCATTATCCATTCATCAGTTGGTGGACATTTGAGCATTCCAATAATTTGGCTTTTGTTGATAACGCAGCTATAAACATTTGGGTGTGTGTGCCCCTTCAAATCGGTATTTTTGTATCCTTTGTACCCTGCTTGGTAAATACCTAGCAGTGGAATTGCTGAGCCAAAGGGTAGTTCTATTTTTAACTTTTTGAGGAACCTTCTTACTGTTTCCAGAGTGGCTGTACCAGTTTGCATTTCCATGCATTGCATGAAGGTTCCTTTCTCTCCACACCCTCACCAACACCTATTGTTTCTTATATTGTTGATTTTAGCCATTCTGACAAGTATGAGGTGATATTTCATTGTAAATTTGATTTGTATGTCCCTGATGAGTTATGTTGAACATCTTCTCATGTGTCTATTAGGCATCTGGCTGCCTTCTTTGGAAAAATATCTATTCATCTCTTAGGGGCATTTCTCAACTGGCTTATTTGATTTTTGGGTGTTGAGTTTGATAAATTCCTTATAGATTTTGGATACTAATTTATCAGATATGTCATTCGTAAATCTCTTCTCCCATTTTTTAAGGGACTGTTTGTTTTAAAGTTGTACAAGTTCTTTATATATTATGAATAGTAACCACTTATCAGACATAGGATTTGAAAATATCTCCCATTCAGTAAACTGCCTTTATTTTGTTTATGATTTCTTTTCACTGTGCAGAAACTTTTCAGTTTTATGTAGACCACTTGTTTATTTTTGCTTTTGTTAACGTTGCTATCAGAGTCAGATCTAAAATATTATCACCAAGACTAATGTCAAGGGGCTCACCACCCATGTTTTCTTCTAAGAGTTTTATGGTTTCTGGTCTTATACTCAAGTTTTTAATATAATTGAAGTTAATTTTTATGTATGTTATGATAGTAGCCTAATTTTATTCTTTTCCATGTGGCTTTCCAGTTTTGTCAACATCATTTATTGAAGAGACTGTCCTTTCTCCACTGGATATTCTTGGATTCTTTGCCATATATTAATTGACTATATATGTGTGGATTTATTTCTGGGATCTCCACTGGGTGTGTGTTCATGTGTGTTTATGCCAATATCATACTACTTTCATACTATAGCTTTGCATGTAGTTTGACATTAGGAAGCATGATGCCTCCTGCTTGGTTCTTAAGATGGCTTTCTTATCCGCTCTCTTTTGTGGTCCCATACAGATTTTAGTATTGTTCTAATTATGTGAAAATGTCACTGGAATTTTGATAAGGATGGCATTGAATCTGTAGATTGCTTTGGGTACTTTGAACAGCTTAACCATGTTCTTCCAATTCATGAGTACAGAATATCTTTCCATTTATTTGTGTCTTCTTCTGTTTCTTTTAACAATATCATATTTTTCAATGGTCAAGTCTTTAATTCGTTGGTAAATTTTATCCCTTTATATTATTTTTTATGCAGTTGTAAATAGGGTTGTTCTATTATTTTCTCTTTCTGATAGTTTAAAGTATAAAAATGCAACATATTTTTGTATATTGATTTTTGTATCCTGAAACTTTCATGAATATTTTTATTAGTTCTGCAGATTTTTGGTGAAATCTTTAGGATTTTCTGTATATAAAATCATGTCATGCACAAATAATGACAGTTTTACTTCTACATTTCCAATGTGTATGTTTTTCCTTTTCCCATCCACTTTCTCTGTCTACGATTTCCAATACTGTGTTAAATTAAAGTGAACATCAGTGGGCACCTTTATCTTCTTCCTGATCTTAAAGGAAAAACTTTTAGCTTTTTGCCACTGGGTATGATGTTTGCTGTAGGTTCGTCAGATAAGGCCTTTGTTATGTTAAGGTACATTCCCTCTATACTCTGCTGAGAATTTTTATCATAAAAGAATGTTGAATTTTATCAGATAATTTTTTACATCTGTTGAGATGATATGATTTTTATCTTTCATTTTCTTGACATCATGTATCACATTGATTGGTTTGAGAATGTTGAACCATTCTTGCATCCCTAGAACAAATCCCACTTGATTATGCTGTATGATCCTTTTAATATATTGTTGAATTCGGTTTACCAATATTTTGTTGAAAATTTTTGTATCTATGTTTATTAAAGGTATTGGCTTATAATTTTATTTCATATATATGAAATTATATATATATATATATATATATATATATATATATATATATATATATATATCCTATCCTTGTCCAGTTTTGGTATCAGGGTAATTCTGCCCTTGTGAAATGAGTTTGAGAACATTCCTTCTCTTTCGGTTTTTTTTTGGAAGAGTTTGAGAAAGATATGTATTAAATCTTTTCTGAATGTTTAGTAGAATTCCCAGTGAAGCTGTCTTGTCCTGGAACTTTGTTTGTTAGCAGCTTTTAAATTATGATTCAATTTCTTTACTACTAATCAGTCTATTCAGATGTCTATGATTTAGTCTTGGAAGATTGCAGGTTTCTAGGAATTTATTCATTATTTCCAAGTGTCCAGTTTGTTGGCGAAGATTGTTCATAGTAATCTCTTAACATCTTTTGTAATTTTGGGTATCAGTTGTAACTTCCTTTTTATTTCTGATTTTATGTATTTGAGGCCCCTCATTTTTTTCTTAAAGTTTTGCCAATTGTGTTCTTTTCAAGAAAGAAGATTTTAGTTTCATTGATCTTTTCTACTCTTTTTTTAGTCTCTATTTCACTTATTTCCACACCAATCTTCATTATCTCCTTTTTTTTCTACTAACTTTGGGCTTTATTTGTACTTCTTTTTCAAGTTCCTTTAAGGGCAGTTATATTGCTTCTTTGAGCTTTTTCTTATTTCTTGAGATTGGCCTATGTCACCATAAACTTAACTCTTGGAACTGCTTTTGCAGCATCCTATGGATTTTACATGTTGTATTTCCATTTTAATTTGTCTCAATGTATTATTTTATTTCTGCTTTGATTTCTTCATTGACCCACTCAGTAGATATCATTTGTATCCACATATTTGCAATTTTTTTTTCAGTTTTATTTCTGTAATTGATTTCTAGTTTCATACTACGTGGTCAGGAAAAGATGCTTGATATGATTTCCGTCTTCTTAAATTTATTGAGAATTATGTTGTTTAACACATGATTATGATCGCTCTAACTTGGAGAATACTCCATATGCACTTCAAAAATATATATTCTGTTTTTTTTTTTTTTAATGAAATGTCTGCATGAACCCACTTCATCTAGAGTGTCACTCAGGCCACTGTTTCCTTATTTTCTGTCTGAATTATCTGAATGATCTCTTTTAAGATCATTCAGAAAAGAATGATCTTTCCATTGATGTAAATGGTAATTATATTCCCCTACTATTATTGTATTGATATAAATTTCTACTTTTAGATCTATTAATATTTGCTTTATATACTTAAGTGCTCCTATGTTGAATATATATATATATATATTTATAAATGTTATATCTTCTTTATGGATTAACCCATTTATCATTACATAATGTCCATCTTTGTCTTTTATTAGTATTTGCTTTAAAGTCTATTTTGTCTGTTTTAAGTATGGATAACTTTCTTTTCATTTCCATTTTATAAAACCTCTATTTTCATTCCTTCACCTTCAGTACATTGTGTGTCTTTTCATCTGAAGTGAATCTCTTATAGGCAGTATATGGATAGGTTTTCTTGTTTTATCTGTTCACTTTTTTGATTGGAGCATTTAGTCCATTTACATTTAAAGTAATTATTGAGTATTATGCCTCCATCAGAAAGGATAAATACCCAACTTTTGTAGCAACATGGATGGGACTGGAAGAGATTATGCTGAGTGAAATAAGTCAAGCACAGAGAGTCAATTATCACATGGTTTCACTTATTTGTGGAGCACAACAAATATCATGGAGGATAAGGGGTGTTAGAGATGAGAAGGGAGTTGGGGTAAATTGGAAGGGGAGGTAAATCATGAGAGACTCTGGACTCTGAAAAACAATCTGATGGGTTTGAAGTGGTGGGGGGGTGGGAGGTTGGGGTACCAGGTGGTGGGTATTATAGAAGGCACGGATTGCATGGAGCACTGGGTGTGGTGAAAAAATAATGAATACTGTTTTTCTGAAAATAAATAAATTGAAAAAAAATTTTTTTAAAGTAATTATTGATAGGTATATACTTATTGCCATTTGTTTAATTATTTTCTAGTTGTTTCTGTAGTTATCATTACCTTTATTTCTTCTCATGCTCTCTTCCCCTCTGATCTGATGGCTTGCCTTTAGTGTTATGTTCAAAATTCTCTATTTTTTGTGTATCTATTATTGGCTTTTGGCTTGTGGTTGCCATGAGGTTCATATATAGCATTCTATGTGTTATCAAGTTGATGGTTGCTTAAGTTCTAACACATTATAAAATCACTGAATTTTTACTTTCATATTTTATGTATATGATGTCATATTTTGCACTTCTTTATTTTGTATATCACTTGACTAATTTTTGTAGATATAATTTATTTTACTACTTTTGTGTTTAAACCTCCCTACTAGCTTTGTATGTGATCTCCTACCTTTACCATATGGTTATTTTTGCCAGGAAAATTTTTTTCCTTTCATTATTTATTTTTACTTCTGATTATGGCTTTTCTTTGCACATAAAGAGTTACCTTTAACATTTCTTGTAAAGCTGGTTTAGTGATGATGAATTCCTTTAACTTTTGTTTTCCTACGAAACTTATTTCTCCTTCAAATCTAAATGATAATCTTGACAGGTAGCATACTCTTGGTTATAAGCTCTTCTCTTTCAGCACTTGAATATACATGTCACTGTCTTCTGACCTGCAGGATTCCTGCTGAAAAATCTGCTGATAGCCTTAGGGCTACCTACCCCTGTAGGTAATGGTTTCCTTTTCTCCAGGTGCTTTAAAGATTCTCTCTTTAGGGGGAGGAGTCAAAATGGCGGAGAAGTAGCAGGCTGAGACTACTTCAGCTAGCCGGAGATCAGCTAGATAGCTCATCTAAAGATTGCAAACACCTGAAAATCCATCGGCAGATCGAAGAGAAGAACAGCAATTCTGGAAACAGAAAAACAACCACTTTCTGAAAGGTAGGACCGGCGGAGAAGTGAATCCAAAGCGACAGGAAGATAGACCCTGGGGGGAGGGGCCGGCTCCCGGCAAGCGGCGGAGCAACGGTGCACAAAATCAGGACATTTAAAAGTCTGTTCCGCTGAGGGACATCGTTCCAGAGGCTAAACCAGGGCGAAGCCCACGCAGGGTCAGCGTGGCCTCAGGTCCCGCAGGGTCACAGAAGGATCAGGGGTGTCTGAGTGTCGCAGAGCTTGCGGGTATTGGAACGGGAAAGCCGGCTACAGAGACAGAGCTGACAGTAAGCTCACAGCTCGCAGGCTCGGTGAGCTCGGAGCGCGGCCGGAGGTCAGGCAGATGGGAGTAGCTGGACGCAGTTCTCTGAGGGCGCACTGAGGATTGCGGCCCTGGGCTCTCGGCTCCTCCGGGCCGGAGACCAGGAGGCTGCCATTTGTATTGCGTCCTCCGGAACTCTACGGAAAGCTCTCAGGGAACAAAAGCTCCTGAAAGCAAACCCGAGCAGATTACTCACCCCGGCCCCGGGTAAGGGCGGTGTAAATCCGCCTGGTGCAAAGACACTTGAGAATCACTACAACAGGCCCCTCCCCAAGAAGATCAACAAGAAATCCAGCTGAGACCAAGTTCACCTACCAAGGAGTGCAGTTTCAATAAAAAGGAGAGCAGCAGAATTCCAGAGGAGGAGAAAGCCAAGCATGGAACTCATGGCTTTTTCCCTGTGATTTTTTTTTAGTCTTGCAGTTAATTTAATTATTTCTTTTTCATATGTTTTTTTTTTTCTCTCGCCTTCGGGTAAAAATTTTTTTTTAACTGTTACCTTTTTCTTTTTTAACGATTTTTTACTAGTTTATCTAATATATATATTTTTTCTTTTTTACATTTTTGTTAGGTGTTTTCTTTTTTTTAATTCTTTTCTTTTTTCTTTCTTCCTTTTTGAACCTATTTTTATCCCCTTTCTTCCCCCTCACGATTTTGGATCTCTTCTAATTTGGTTAAAGCATATTTTCCTGGGGTTGTTGCCACCCTTTTAGTATTTTACTTGCCCCTTCATATACTCTTATCTGGACAAAATGACAAGAGGGAAAAATTCAACACAAAAAAAAAGAACAAGAGGAAGTACCGAAGGCTAGGGACCTAATCAATACAGACATTGGTAATATGTCAGATCTAGAGTTCAGAATGACAATTCTCAAGGTTCTAGCCGGGCTCAAAAAAGGCATGGAAGATATTAGAGAAACCCTCTCGGGAGATATAAAAGCCCTTTCTGGAGAAATAAAAGAACTAAAATCTAACCAAGTTGAAATCAAAAAAGCTATTAATGAGGTGCAATCAAAAATGGAGGCTCTCACTGCTAGGATAAATGAGGCAGAAGAAAGAATTAGTGATATAGAAGACCAAATGACATAGAATAAAGAAGCTGAGCAAAAGAGGGACAAACAGCTACTGGACCACGAGGGGAGAATTCGAGAGATAAGTGACACCATAAGACGAAACAACATTAGAATAATTGGGATTCCAGAAGAAGAAGAAAGAGAGAGGGGAGAAGAAGGTATACTGGAGAGAATTATTGGGGAGAATTTCCCCAATATGGCAAAGGGAATGAGCATCAAAATTCAGGAGGTTCAGAGAACACCCCTCAAAATCAATAAGAATAGGCCCACACCTTGTCACCTAATAGTAAAATTTACAAGTCTCAGTGACAAAGAGAAAATCCTGAAAGCAGCCCGGGAAAAGAAGTCTGTAACATAAAATGGTAAAAATATTAGATAGGCAGCTGACTTATTCACAGAGACCTGGCAGGCCAGAAAGAGCTGGCATGATATTTTCAGAGCACTAAACGAGAAAAACATGCAGCCAAGAATACTATATCCAGCTAGGCTATCATTGAAAATAGAAGGAGAGATTAAAAGCTTCCAGGACAAACAAAAACTGAAAGAATTTGCAAATACCAAACCAGCTCTACAGGAAATATTGAAAGGGGTCCTCTAAGCAAAGAGAGAGCCTACAAGTGGTAGATCAGAAAGGAACAGAGACCATATACAGTAACAGTCACTTTACAGGCAATACAATGGCACTAAATTCATATCTCTCAATAGTTACCCTGAATGTGAATGGGCTAAATGCCCCTGTCAAAAGACACAGGGTATCAGAATGGGTAAAAAAACAAAACCCATCTATATGTTGCCTCCAAGAAACTCATTTTAAGCCCGAAGACACCTCCAGATTTAAAGTGAGGGGGTGGAAAAGAATTTACCATGCTAATGGACATCAGAAGAAAGCAGGAGTGGCAATCCTTATATCAGATCAATTAGATTTTAAGCCAAAGACTATAATAAGAGATGAGGAAGGACACTATATCATACTCAAAGGGTCTGTCCAACAAGAAGATTTAACAATTTTAAATATCTATGCCCCCAACGTGGGACAGCCAACTATATAAACCAATTAATAACAAAATCAAAAATACAATAATAGTAGGGGACTTTAACACTCCCCTCACTGAAATGGACAGATCATCCAAGCAAAAGATCAGCAAGGAAATAAAGGCCTTAAACGATACACTGGACCAGATGGACATCACAGATATATTCAGAAAATCTCATCCCAAAGCAACAGAATACACATTCTTCTCTAGTGCACATGGAACATTCTCCAGAATAGATCACATCCTCGGTACTAAATCAGGACTCAACCGGTATCAAAAGATTGGGATCATTCCCTGCACATTTTCAGACCACAGTGCTCTAAAGCTAGAACTCAACCACAAAAGGAAGTTTGGAAAGAACCCAAATACATGGAGACTAAACAGCATCCTTCTAAAGAATGAATGGGTCAACCGGGAAATTAAAGAAGAATTGAACAAAATCATGGAAACAAATGATAATGAAAATACAACGGTTCAAAATCTGTGGGACACAACAAAGGCAGTCCTGAGAGGAAAATATATAGTGGTACAAGCCTTTCTCAAGAAACAAGAAAGGTCTCAGGTACACAAACTAACTCTACACCTAAAGGAGCTGGAGAAAGAACAAGAAAGAAACTCTAAGCCCAGCAGGAGAAGAGAAATCATAAAGATCAGAGCAGAAATCAATGAAATAGAAACCAAAAAAACAATAGAACAAATCAACAAAACTAGGAGCTGGTTCTTTGAAAGAATTAATAAAATTGATAAACCCCTGGCCCGACTTATCAAAAAGAAAAGAGAAAGGACCCAAATAAATAAAATCATGAATGAAAGAGGAGAGATCACAACTAACTCCAAAGAAATACAAACTATTATAAGAACATACTATGAGCAACTCTACGCCAATAAATTTGACAATCTGGAAGAAATGGATGCATTCCTAGAAACATATAAACTACCACAACTGAACAGGGAAAAATAGAAAGCCTGAACAGACCCATAACCAGTAAGGAGATTGAAACAGTCATTAAAAATCTCCAAACAAACAAAAGCCCAGGGCCAGACAGCTTCCCGGGGGAATTCTACGAAACATTTAAAGAAGAACTAATTCCTATTCTCCTGAAAATGTTCCAAAAAATAGAAATGGAAGGAAAACTTCCAAACTCATTTTATGAGGCCAGCATCACCTTGATCCCAAAACCAGACAAGGATCCCATCAAAAAAGAGAGCTATAGACCAATATCCTTGATGAACACAGATGTGAAAATACTCAACAAAATACTAGCCAATAGGATTCAACAGTATATTAAAAGGATTATTCACCACGACCAAGTGCGATTTATTCCAGGGCTGCAAGGTTGGTTCAACATCCGCAAATCAGTCAATGTGATACAACACATCAATAAAAGAAATAACAAGAACCATATGATACTCTCAATAGATGCTGAAAAAGCATGTGACAAAGTACAGCATCCCTTCCTGATCAAAACTCTTCAAAGTATAGGGATAGAGGGCACATACCTCAATATCATCAAAGCCATCTATGAAAAACCCACCGCAAATATCATTATCAATGGAGAAAAACTGAAAGCTTTTCAACTAAGGTCAGGAACACGGCAGGGATGTCCATTATCACCACTGCTATTCAACATAGTCCTAGAAGTCCTAGCCTCAGCAATCAGACAACAAAAGGAAATTAAAGGCATCCAAATTGGCAAAGAGGAAGTCAAATTATAACTCTGCAGATCATATGATACTATATGTGGAAAACCCAAAAGACTCCACTACAAAACTGCTAGAACTTATACAGGAATTCAGTAAAGTGTCAGGATATAAAATCAATGCACAGAAATCAGTTGCATTTCTCTACACCAACAGCAAGACAGAAGAAAGAGAAATGAAGGAGTCAATCCCATTTACAATTGCATCCAAAACCATAAGATATCTGGGAATAAACCTATCCAAAGAGACACAGAGTCTATACTCAGAAAACTATAAAGTACTCATGAAAGAAATTGAGGAAGACACAAAGAAATGGAAAAATGTTCCATGCTCCTGGATTAGAAGAATAAATATTGTGAAAATGTCTATGCTACCTAAAGCAATCTACACATTTAATGCAATTCCTATCAAAGTACCATCCATCTTTTTCAAAGAAATGGAACAAATAATGCTAAAATTTATATGGAACCAGAAAAGACCTCGAATAGCCAAAGGGATATTGAAAAAGAAAGCCAACGTTGGTGGCATCACAATTCCGGACTTCAAGCTCTATTACAAAGCTGTCATCATCAAGACAGCATGGTACGGGCACAAAAACAGGAACATAGATCAATGGAACAGAATAGAGAGCCCAGAAATAGACCCTCAACTCTATGGTCAACTAATCTTTGACAAAGCTGGAAAGAATGTCCAAAGGAAAAAAGACAGCCTCTTCAATAAATGGTCCTGGAAAATTGGACAGCCACATGCAGAAAAATGAAATTGGACCATTTCCTTACACCACACACAAAAATAGACTCAAAATGGATGAAGGACCTCAATGTGCGAAAGGAATCCATCAAAATCCTTGAGGAGAACACAGGCAGCAACGTCTTCGACCTCTGCCGCAGCAACATCTTCCTAGGAACAACGCAAAAGGCAAGGGAAGCAAGGGAAAAAATGAACTATTGGGATTTCATCAAGATCAAAAGCTTTTGCACAGCAAAGGAAACAGTTAACAAAATCAAAAGACAACTGACAGAATGGGAGAAGATATTTGCAAACGACATATCAGATAAAGGACTAGTGTCCAGAATCTATAAAGAACTTAGCAAACTCAACACCCAAAGAACAAATAATCCAATCAAGAAAATGGGCAGAGGACATGAACAGACATTTCTGCAAAGAAGACATCCAGATGGCCAACAGACACATGAAAAAGTGCTCTATATCACTCGGCATCAGGGAAATACAAATCAAAACCACAATGCGATATCACCTCACACCAGTCAGAATAGCTAAAATCAACAAGTCAAGAAATGACAGATGCTGGGGAGGATGCGGAGAAAGGAGAACCCTCCTACACTGTTGGTGGGAATGCAAGCTGGTGCAGCCACTCTGGAAAACAGCATGGAGGTTCCTCAAAATGTTTAAAATAGAACTGCCCTATGACCCAGTAATTACACTATTGGGTATTTACCCTAAAGATACAAACGTAGTGATCCAAAGGGGCACGTGCACCCGAATGTTTATAGCAGCAATGTCTACAATAGCCAAACTATGGAAAGAACCTAGATGTCCATCAACAGATGAATGGATCAAGAAGATGTGGTATATATACACAATGGAATACTATGCAGCCATCAAAAGAAATGAAATCTTGCCATTTGCGACAACATGGATGGAACTAGAACGTATCATGCTTAGCGAAATAAGTCAAACAGAGAAAGACAACTATCATATGATCTCCCTGATATGAGGAAGTGGTGATGCAACATGGGGGCTTAAGTGGGTAGGAGAAGAATAAATGAAACAAGATGGGATTGGGAGGGAGACAAACCATAAGTGACTCTTAATCCCAC
>NC_081569.1:64437385-64480425 GCF_022355385.1 Mustela nigripes | reverse complement strand
ATGGTTTGTCTCCCTGATATGAGGAAGTGGTGATGCAACATGGGGGCTTAAGTGGGTAGGAGAAGAATAAATGAAACAAGATGGGATTGGGAGGGAGACAAACCATAAGTGACTCTTAATCTCACAAAATAAACTGAGGGTTGCTGGGGGGAGGGGTTTGGGAGAAGGGGGTGGGATTATGGACATTGGGGAGGGTGTGTGCTTTGGTGAGTCCTGTGAAGTGTGTAAACCTGGTGATTCACAGACCTGTACCCCTGGGGATAAAAATATATGTTTATAACAAATTAAAAAAAAAATAAAGAATCTTGCCAAAAAGAAAAAAAAGATTCTCTCTTTATCTTTAGTTTTAGTCATTTTTATTAAACATAATAAATTTATATTTATTGATATGGACTTCACTGGGGTTGAATTGCCTTGTCAGGAATAGGAGGATGGAGTTAGAAATTTCAGAGAGGTATGCCTACTAAAATAGCTTCGTTATAGAAAACAAAAAAATCACAGTTGATTATGTGTCCTGGGAATGCTGAGAGGACACTATTTACTCAGGCAATAAGAAATGAATAAGTGAGGGAGGAACAGTCTTCTCTGTAGGACGGAATGGATGAATGAAGACACCGTTATTGAACTGAGCTCCCTAGTGTCAATTGGGATAATAGAATTCTAGAATAGCAGAGTCGAAATAGTTGTACTGAATAATCAGAGGAAAGGTGGAGATAATTACATAATTGTCAGTAAGAACAAAATGGCAAGCAGTGCCCTTGATTCACTTGGATCTTCACTGTGGCTAAGAGATTATGGTATTCCCAAAAGGAAAATATATAGGAAGACAATGAAAGTATTTCTTATGTAAAATTTTTACTTATATTCGGGGAAAAAAAGATTTAAAGATCAGAAGGAGGCCACTGTCAGTCAATGCAAGTAAACTTATAAACCCTCACTCAATTTCTAGAATTCAGCCAGTTCTGAGTTCATCAACTGAAAGGCCAGACATTTGGGTCCAAATTGAAGCAAGGGAAACTTCATTCCCCTAGCCAGGATGCTAAGTTGTAAGCAATATTTCAAGCAAAACCCAGATAGAATTATAGAAAATTGAAGGTTTAAAGGATGGAAGGATGATGGTCTTCAGCATTTCTGTTTAATTCAGCACAAGGCCCTGCAAAAAAGCAGATGGATGCGACAGATGGTGATAGACCACAGTAAACTTAACAAATTGTAGCCCCAATGATAGATATGGTGCTGAAGATAGTATCTTTACTAGGGCAGATAAGCCTCTGATTTGTCATAGCTATTGATTTCCTTAAAGTGTTTGTTTTAAAAATTCAGTTCCAGTATATTTAATATATAGTGTTAATTTCAGGTGTACCATATGATGATTCAACGATTCTATATATTACTCAGTGCTCATCAAGATAAGGGTACTCTTAATCCCCTTCACCTATTTCACCCATCCCCATACCCACCTCCCTTCAGGTAACCACCTATTTGTTCTCTGTAGTTGAGAGATGTTTTTTGGTTTGTTTTTTTCTACCTTGTTCATTTGTTTTGTTTCTTAAATTCCACATGAGTGAAATCATAGGGTATTTGTCTTTCTCTAATTAATTTGTTTCACTTACCATTATACTCTCTAGATCCATCCGTATTACATATGGCCAGATTTCAGGGGCATTTGAGTGGCTCAGTCAGCTAAGAATTTAGCTCGGGTCACAGTCTGAGCTCAGGTCACAGTCTCAAGATCATGGCATCAAGTCCTGCATCAGGCTCGACACTTAGTGTGGAGTCTGCTTGAGATTCTCTGCCTCTCCCCTACTTATACATGAGCAGTATCTCTAAATAAGTAAGTAAATAAATAAATAAAATCTTCTGAAAATGGCAAAACTTCATTTTTATGGGTAATATCCCTAAGGTGTTCTTAATGTGTTCTTTCTATTTTTTTTGTTTGAAAATATTTGATATACAATATTAATTTTGGCCATTCTAACTGGTGTAAGGTGGTATCTCAATGTGGTTTTAATTTGAATCTCCTTGAGGGCTAATGATGATGAACATTTTTTCATGTGTCTGATAGCCAATTGTATGTCTTCGTTGGAGAAGTGTCTGTTCATATCTTCTACCCATTTTTGATATGTTTGTCTGTTTTGTGTGTGTTGAGTTTGAGGAGCTCATTATAGATCCTGGATATCAACCTTTTGTCTGTACTGTCATTTGCAAATATCTTCTCCCATTCTGTGGGTTGCCTCGTGGGTTGTTTTTTTGACTGTTTCCTTTGCTATGCAGAAGCTTTTTATTTTGATGAAGTCCCAAAAGTTTATTTTCACTTTTGTTTCCTTTGCCTTTGGAGACATATCTTGGAAGAAGTTGCTGTGGCTGATATTGAAGAGATTACTGCCTATGTTCTCCTCTAGGATTCTGATGGATTCCTGTCTCACATTGAGGTCTTCTATCCATTTTGAGTTTATCTTTGTGTACGGTGTAAGAGAATGGTCGAGTTTCATTCTTCTACATACAGCTGTCCAGTTTTCCCAGCACCATTTATTGAAGAGACTGTCTTTTTTCCACTGTGTATTTTTTCCTGTTTTGTTGAAGATTAATTGACCATAGAGTTGAGGGTCCATATCTGAGCTCTCTACTCTGTTCCACTGGTCTATGTGTCTGTTTTTATGCCAGTACCATGCTGTCTTGGTGATCACAGCTTTGTAATAAAGCTTGAAATCAGGTAACGTGATGCCCCCAGCTTTATTTTTGTTTTTCAATATTTCCTTAGCGATTCGGGGTCTCTTCTGATTCCATACAAATTTTAGGATTAGTTGCTCCAGCTCTTTGAAGAATATCGGTGGAATTTTGATCAGAATGGCATTAAAAGTATATATATTGCTCTACGCAGTATAGACATTTTAACAATGTTTATTCTTCCGATCCAAGAGCATGGAATGGTCTTCCATCTTTTTGTGTCTTCTTCAACTTCTTTCATGAGTGTTCTGTAGTTCCTCGAGTACAGACCCTTTACCTCTTTGGTTAGGTTGATTCCCAGGTATCTTATGGTTCTTGGTGCTATAGTAAATGGAATCGATTCTCTAATTTCCCTTTCTGTATTTTCATTGTTAGTGTATAAGAAAGCCACTGATTTCTGCACATTGACTTTGTATCCTGCCACGTTGCTGAATTGCTGTGTGAGTTCTAGTAGTTTGAGGGTGGAGTCCTTTGGGTTTTCCATATAAAGAATCATGTCATCTGCGAAGAGAGAGAGTTTTCAGGTATAGAACATAGTGGCACACTTTCTCTATGTTATGCTGTGCTCACCACTAGTGTAATTACCATCTGTCACCATACAATGCTACTACAATATCATTGACAGTATTCTTAAAGCTGTGGCTTTTATTCACATGACTTATCATTGCCTAACTGGAAGCCTGTATCTCCCACTCTGCTTTACCCCTTTTGCCCATCTCATCACTTCGCTCTCCCGTGGCAGCCATCAATTCTCTATATTTATAGGTCTGATTCTTCTTTTCATTTATTGATTTCCTTTGCTTTTTAGATTCCATATACAAGTGGAATTATATGGTATTTGTCTTTTTAAGTCTGACATTTTACTTAGCATAATACCATCTATGTCTATCTATGATGTAACAAGTACATGATCTCATCCATTCTTAAAGCTGAGTAATAGCTTTGTGTATACACACACACACACTACATATTCCTTATCCATTTGTCTATCAGTGGACACTTAGGTTGCTTCCATATCCTGGCTGTTGTAAATAATGTTACAGTAAACATAGGAGTGCATGTATCTTTTCAAATTAGTATCATAATTTTTCAAGGAAAATATCCAGTAGTGAAATTATTGGATCATATAGTATTTCCATTTTTTAATTTTTTTAAGAAACTCCATACTATATTCCATAGTGTCTATAACAATTTGCATTGCCATCAACAGTATACAAATACTCCTTTTTTTTCCACATTCTCACCAACTTTTATTATTCTGTTTTTAATATTAGCCATTCTGACAGGTGTGAGGTGATTATTCATTGTGGTTTTGATTTACATTTCCCAGATGATTAGTAATATTGAGTATCTTTTCATGTATCTGTAGGCCATCTCTTTGTCTTCTTTGGAAAAGTGTCTAATCAGATGCTCTGCCAACTTTTTATTTTTAGTTGGATTATTTGTTTGGTGTTGTGTTGTATAAGTTGTTTATATATTTTGGCTATTAACCTTATCAGATATATCACTTGCAAGTCTTGTCCCATTTAGTACATTGTCTTTTTATTTAAATTCAATTAGCCAACATATACTACATCATTAGTTTTTGATGTAGTGTTCAATGCTTCATTAGTTGTGTATAACATCCAATGCTCATCAGATAACATGGCCTCCTTAATGCCCATCCCCCAGTTACCCTATCCCTTCCCCCTGCCCATTCCTCAATCCTGTTTGTTTCCCAGAGTCAAGAGTCTGTCGTGGTTTATCTCCCTCTCTGATTTCTTCCTATCCAGTTGTCTCTACCTTACCCTGTGGTCCTCTGCACTATTTGTTATATTCCACATATGAGTGAAACCATATGACAATTGTCCTTCTCTGATTGACTTATTTCACTTAGCATAATATCCTCAGGTTCCATCCATTTCAATGCAAATGACAGATATTCATCCTTTGTCCATTCATCTGTTGAAAGGAAATCTTGACTCCTTCAACAGTTTGGTTATCAATCCCATTTACAATGCATCAAAAACCATAAGTACATTGTCTTTTTATTGTGATGTTTTTCTTTGCTTTACAAAAACTTTTTATTTTGATGTGGTCAGTCCTAAAAGTTTGTTTTCGCTTTAATGTTTCCCTTGCCTTGAAAATGTTGTATGGCCAATGTCAGAGAACAGCCTGTGTTTTCTTCTAGAAATTTTGTGGTTTCAGGTCTTAATTTAAGTTTTCAATCTGTTTGGAGTTTATTTTTGTGTATGGTGTTAGGAAGTGGTCTAGTTTAATTCTTTGCATGTCACTGTCCAGTATTCCTAGAACCATTTATTGAAGAGACTGTCTTTTTCTAATTGTATATTCTTGCTACCTTTGTGATATATTAATTAACCATATAAGTGTGGGTTTATTTCTGGGCTCTGTACTCTGTTCTGTTGATCTATGTGTCTGTCTTTGAGCCATTATCATTCTGTTTTGATTACTACAGCTTTGTGTTACCTCTTGAAACCTGGAATCATGATATTTCCAGCTTTGTTTTTCTTTTTCAATATTGCTTTTTCTATCTTTTCTGGCTCCATTCAAATTTTAGGATTATTTGTTCTGACTCTGTGGAAAATGTTTTTGGAATTTTGATAGGGATTGAATTAAATCTGTAGATTGGATTTGGTCATGTGGACATTTTAGCAATATTGATCCTTCCAATCCATGAGCATTGGAATCTTCCCATTTGTTTAAGACATCTTTGGTTTCTTCCATCAGTGTTTTAAAGTTTTAAGAGTACATGTCCTTGGTTAAGTTTATTCCTAAGTATTTTGTTCTTTTCATGCAACTGTTAATTGGAATTGTTTTCTTAATTTCTCTGTCTGTACCTCATTATTAGTGTACAGAAATGCTACTGATTTCTGGGTATTAATTTTGTATCCTGTGACTTTACTGAATTCAGTTATCCTACTGTTTTTTGGTGGAGTCTTTAGGGTGTTTTATGTACAACATCATGTCATCCACAAATAGTGACATTTTAACTTCTTCTTTGTCAATATGATGCCTCTTATTTCTTTTTTTTTTAAAGATTTTATTTATTTATTTGACAGACAGAGATCACAAGTAGGAAGAGAGGCAGGCAGAGAAAGAGAGAGAGGGAAGCAGGCACCCTGCTGAGCAGAGAGCCTGATGCAGGGCTCAATCCCAGGACCCTGAGCTGAATGCAGAGGCTTTAACCCACTGAGCCACCCAGGTACCCACCTCTTATTTCTTTTTCTTGCTTTTTTTTTTTGTTGTTGTTGTTGTTTAAATTTTTTTTTAATTAATAATTTTTTATTTTTTATAAACATATATTTTTATCCCCAGGGGTACAGGTCTGTGAATCACCAGGTTTACACACTTCACAGCACTCACCAAAGCACATACCCTCCCCAATGTCCATAATCCCACCCACTTCTCCCAAACCCCCTCCCCCCAGCAACCCTCAGTTTGTTTTGTGAGATTAAGAGTCACTTATGTTTTGTCTCCCTCCCAATCCCATCTTCTTTCATTTATTCTTCTCGTACCCACTTAAGCCCCCAAACATGGGGCACCACTTCCTCATATCAGGGAGATCATATGATAGTTGTCTTTCTCCGCTTGACTTATTTCGCTAAGCATGATCCGCTCTAGTTCCATCCACGTCGTCGCAAATGGCAAGATTTCATTTCTTTTGATGGCTGCATAGTATTCCATTGTGTATATATACCACATCTTCTTGATCCATTCATCTGTTGATGGACATCTAGGTTCTTTCCATAGTTTGGCTATTGTGGACATTGCTGCTATAAACATTCGAGTACACGTGCCCCTTTGGATCACTACGTTTGTATCTTTAGGGTAAATACCCAATAGTGCAATTGCTGGGTCATAGGGTTTATTGCTGCAGTGAGAAGTTCCATACAATGTGAATAGAAGTGGCAAGAGGGGATATCCTTGTACTGTTCTCAATGTTAAAGGAAAAGCTCTCAGTTTTTCACCTTTGAGTATGATGTTAGCTGTAGGTTTTTCATATATGGCCTTTATTATGTTGACATAATAGGTTTATCTTTATTTATCTTATTTATTATATTGAGGTATATTCCCTTGAAACTCACTTTATTGAGAGTTTTTAATCAGGAATGGATGTTGAATTTTGTCAAATGCTTTTTCTGTATCTACTGAGAAATCACCTAATTTTTATCTTCTGTAGTGTACTTGTTGACTGGTGAATATTGAACCTTCATTACATCCATTTGGTGAATGATCCTTTTAATGTATTTTTGAATGTGATTTGCTGATATTTTGTTGAGGATTTTTATGTCTGTGTTCATTGGAGATACTATTTTGTTGTTGCTTTGTTTTGTTTTTAAATCCATTCCACCACTCCATGTGTTTTTATTTAATCTTTTCAGCCATTTACATTTAAAGTAATTATTCATAGGTATGTTGTTGTTGCCACTTTATTAATTTTTTATGATTCTGCTTTTTTCTTGCTCTATTTTTTTGTGGTTGAATTTCTATAATGTTTTGTCTGATTTTCTTTTTATTGGGTATCTATTATAGATTTTGGGTTTGTGGTTAACATGAGGCTCATATATAAGATCCTACATACACAGCAGTCTGTATTAAGTTAATGGTCATTTAAATTTAAGCACATTCTAAAGGAACCAAAAATTTATTTTTTTTTTACTCCTTCCTTCATGTTTTATATGTATGCTGTAATATTTTACATCTCTTTATTCATAATTTTCTTATGTCTCATTATGGCCATTTCTTTCCCCACATTTAAGTTCCTTTAACATTTCTTGCAAGGCTGGTTTAGTGGGGATAAAGTCCTCTAACTTTTGTCTGAGAAACTTTTTATCTAGAAAATCCAAATAATAATCTTGCTGGGTAGGGTATTCTTGGTTATAGGTTTTGTTTTCTTTCCTTTTCAGCACTTCACATATATTATGCCACTCTCTTCTGGCCTGCAAAATTTCTGCTGAAAAATCAGCTGATAGCATTAGAAGGTTTTCATTGTAGATAACTTTTTTTTTTTTTTAAGAATGTATTTATTTATTTGTCAGAGAGAGTGAGTACTTGCAGAGAGAGTGGCAGGCAAAGGCACAGGGAGAAGCAGGCTCCCTGCTAAGCAAGGAGCCTGATGTGGGACTCCATCCCAAGATGCTGGGATCATAACCTGAGCCAAAGGCAGCAGCTTAACCAACTGAACCACCCAGGTGTCCCTGTAGGTAACATTTTGCTTCTCTCTTTCTGCTGTTAAAATTCTCCTTAACAATTAATATTTTAATTTTTATGGGTTGTGGAGTGGACTTCCTTTGGTTTATTTTATTTGGAATTCTCTATGCTTCTTGAACCTGGATATCTATTATTTTCCCTCTAGGTTAGGGAAGTTTTCAGTTATTATTTCTTCAAATAAGTTCTTTGCCCCTTTCTCTCTTTTTCTGGGATCCCTATTATGTGAATGTTGTTCACTTGATGTACATAAGATTCCTTAGCCTATGCTCATTTGTAAATTTTTTTTGTTTGTTTGTTTTGTCTTTTTTTTTTTTTTATTAATTTTTTATTTTTTATAAACATATATTTTTATCCCCAGGGGTACAGGTCTGTGAATTACCAGGTTTACACACTTCACAGCACTCACCAAAGCACATACCCTCCCCAATGTCCATAATCCCACCCCCTTCTCCCAAACCCCCTCCCCCCGGCAACCCTCAGTTTGTTTTGTGAGATTAAGAGTCACTTATGGTTTGTCTCCCTCCCAATCCCATCTTGTTTCATTTATTCTTCTTCTACCCACTTAAGCCTCCATGTTGCATAATTTTTTATTGTTTTTTTTTTTCTCTTCTTTGCTAGTCAGCCTGGATGCTTTCATTTCTCTGTCTTCCAGGTCATTGATACATCTCTTTGCATCTGCTAATCTACTGTTGATTCCCTCTAGTGTGTTTTTTATTTAAGTTATTGTATTCTTCAACACTGGTTTTTTGAATATTTTCTTTCTCTTGACTGAAGGTCTTACTGAGTTTTTCCACTCTTCTTTCCAGCTCAGTGAGCATCCTTACAATCATCATTTTAAATTCTTTCTCAGGCATATTGCTTATCTCCATTGCATTTAGTTCTCTCTTTTGGAGTATATTCTTCTGTCTCTCCATTTTGTTTTGCTTTCTGTGTTCCTATGCATTAGGTGGAAGACCTACTTCTAACCTTGAAGGCCTGATCTTAGGTATGGTTATTCCTTATGTAGACTTTGTGTCCTTGGTGACTTTTGGTGGCTGGCTGGAGCTCTTGCTGATACGATTCTGGGGCTTTATACAAAGTCGATGCCCTGAAAAGACCACTAAGTCTGAAGCTGGTGCAGCCTGGGGTATATTGAGGTTCTATGCCCTGAGAGCATGCTGCCAGGTCTACTGCACTGAAGTGCCCTGAAAGGATAGCTGAAGCTAAAGTGGTAGCAAGCTGGATTGTCCTTTGGCTTTCCACAGGGAGTGTGACTTTGTGGGACAGCTAAACATGAACTGGGTGCCAGCCTAGGTGTCCCAAGGTGCTCAGTACAGGGAGTACCCTGGCCAGGTTATTGGAGCAGAGGCCCACATAGTTGAGAGTTCCAGGGTGCTCCATGCAGTGGGTGCATTGGGGTAGCTAGAAATGATGCAGACACAGGCTCACATTCCTGGGGTGCTCTTCTGGAGCACTCTGTGCTGGGTGTGTCCTCGCAAGTCATCTGAAACTGAAGTGATATGGGCAGAGAGTGTTCTAGGATGTTTTACACGTGTGTTGCCTTGGCATAAAGGCTGAAGCCATTGTATACACTAGCTATGTATGTCCCATGTATGTCCTGTATGTCCCAGTGTGCATCACTTTGTAGCCACCTTGGTGGAATGTGTGGGGCTGGTGTGCGCTAAGATCCTAGGGTCACTGAGGCAGAAGACAGGATAGGGCCCAGACTGTACACTGGCCTATGTATGTAGGTCACACACCTACACACATAGGCCATGTGATTTCATGATGTAAGAGAAGCATAAACCACATCCATAAGCCCCTTCAACATAGAGAGAGTTCCAGAAACTCCTCCACTGTTAGGCAGTGTTCTAGAGCTTGCTCTTTTACACACTAGTTGCTCTTTTAAACTACAGCTACTTGTCTATACCTAAGGACAGAGATCTCTGTTCCTGGTTCCTCAGTACTATTCCTCCCCACTGCAGCTCACAGCATTAGGGATGGTTGTTCCCTTTGTTACCATGTCCCCATCTCTCTTGCTGTTCTCTTTTGATATTCTATCTTTTTGTTGTGCAGAGGCTGTTCAGTTGACCCTAAGTTCTTCTTCAGGAGGAATCTGTAAATAGATCTAATTTGGTATTTTCTATGGAGGAGGCGAGTTCAGAGTCCTCCTATATTGCCATCATAGACCAGAACCCCCTTAATGGGTTCTTTTAAACACCATTCAGGAAGGAGAATCAAAATAATCTGCTCTCATCTGGACAGATAGCAATATGTTTTCAGTGTCTTTCCCCTTGGTTCTGTCAGCCCTCCTCCTGTCTACCTCAAGGGAAACTGCATCATCTCAATACCCTTGATAAGTCATTACACTGGTACATTATGTTGATGACCTCAAGTTAAAATTAAACCTGGTGAGAATGAAAGTTGCATGTACTATAGATGGCCTGGTAAGGCCATCTCCCAGAAGATGGGAGGTAAAATGCCCAAAATATTCAGGAGGGTTGGTGAATATATTAGAGATCTTGTGACAGCCATGTGAATGCACCATTCACAGCTCCTATATGAGAACTGGTTGCAGGGAGAAAAATTGCATGAAAATCTCAGCTGCCACCTCTTGGAATCACCACTGTATATGTGCCAATATCTTCTTTCACCAGAGTTGTTCCTAGTCAATAACTGAACACTGTGGATGTATAAATGCTGACCCATTCCTATGGGATGTGGGCTGACATCTAGTCAGGTTATAATGTAACTATGACTCCAAAGTTTCATAAGACTGGCAAAGACTTTCTTAGAAGTGTATTTTAGTCTGTTTTTCTTCCTAATCCTCCTTTGTTTCCCTTCTCTTATCACAGATATTAGATTTGAATCATGAATCTGAAAGCATGTTCTGCCTCTTATGGGCAGAATCTAAAGTACTAGATTTGGCTTTCATTTTATGTGAAAGGATAATCCGTAAGAGCTAAGGACTCTTAGAAAGCCCTTGAACATAAAGGCTATGTGGACTCTCAGAAAAAATTGACTTAACCAGATGATAAGGGTCTAGAAGAAGTAAGGTTAGACCAGGCACACTGTACTGTTCTAGGAAATAAGGATGTGAAAAACCAAAGGCAGTAAACACAAAGTGTGAGGATCTTTTTTTAAAAAAAAGTTTTATTTATTTGCAAGAGGAAGAGAGAGAAAGAGGAAGAGGGGAAGGGGCAAAGGGAGAGTCTCAAGCAGATACCGTGCTGATAATAGAGCCTGACATGGGGCTTGACCTCATGACCCTGAGATCACCACCTGAACTGAAACCAAGAATTGGACACTTAACTGACTATGCCACCCAGGTGCCCCTGTAAGGATCTTTTTTAAGTTAATGGCAACCAGATAATAAGAGGAGACACTCAATAATCATGTAGAAAGGATGACCCATCCAGTAAAGATCAGTCAACCTCTTCCGTTGCCCCATGAACCTCCATGCTTGCACAATGGGACTTTGAATGGAGTAGTTAAGGTGGTAAGAATAGGGGTAATGCATGAATTCATCAGTATGGATGCCTTCTCACCAGGGCAAACGTATATATTATCACTGCAGATATATTAGGTGATATTATCACCCTATTAGCAGTAAG
Source organism: Mustela nigripes (assembly GCF_022355385.1). Classification (NCBI taxonomy): domain Eukaryota; kingdom Metazoa; phylum Chordata; class Mammalia; order Carnivora; family Mustelidae; genus Mustela; species Mustela nigripes. The sequence goes on along the minus strand of NC_081569.1, from coordinate 64,468,894 downwards.
AGCTATACTGAACTTTCAATATGGTACCAACTGGATGAAGCCACTTGGTGAAGAGTTAATTACACTTGACCCTTTCCACTCTGGAAGGTGCAGCAGTTTATCCTAATTGGGACTTACACACATTGTAAATAAGCTTGTATTCCTTATTCATAGTACCTCTGCCAGTACAACTATCTGAGGACCTCACATAGTTTCTAATTTACTAATAAGGAATCCTATATGAGATAGTTCAGGAAAACTACCTATTTTATACCAAATGAGATGGAACAATAAATACACTATTACAGGAGCCATTATTTATCCACTATGGATATATTTATTATATACCACATCATCTGGAAGCTATAGGCCTGAAAAATCTTGAGTGGACTATTTATTTATTTATTTATTTATTTATTTATTTATTTGAGAGAGAGAGAGAGCACGCACATGGAAATGGGGGGGGGGACAAAGGGAGAGAGAATCTTATGTAGGCTCCCTGCTCAGTGTGGAGACTGATTCAAGGCTTGATCTTGTGACCCTAAGATCATGACCTGAGCCATAATCAGAAGTCTGATTTTCAATTGTCTGAGCCACCCAGGCACCCTTAGAGTGACCTTTGTAATACTCAGTTAAGGCACTAGCTTGAGGATGACACTCCATCACTTTACCGTTCTGTCTTTTGTAATGCAGTATTTGTGATAAACCAATGGCCATTTTATTTTCTATGTTCTAAATATATAGATTATATTTATGAATATAATATAAATATAAATATAAATATATATTAATATATTATGTATTATATTAAATATATATTATATATATTTATAAATATTTTATATTTTATATTACATATTTTATTTTAATTATAATTATATTTTATATTATATAGTCATTTTATATTAAATTTATATTTATATAAATATAAATGTTTATATTATATATTTATAAATATATAAATTATATGGGTTCAGAAATCATGGGGGAGAAATAGGATTAATCTCCCTTACCATCACACCAAGTAATCCAATGGTCAGTTTGTCATTTTCGTATCCACAACTTCAGACTCTGCAAGATTGAAGTCTTGGTGACCAAAAGTGTAAAATTTATACCAAGGTGACAGTATTCAATTTGACTTAAAACAATGACATCTATCTGATCACTGTGGGCTCCTCTTGCCAGGGGACCAACAGATAAAACCAAAAGAGGAGTTACCCTACTGGCTGGAGTAATAGACCCAGTGAATGTAAATGACCTAGTGACACTCTATCACTTTTACCACTTATTATGTTCCAGAAGCAAGTTAGTAAGTCCAGCCCACACTCAAGAGGAGGGGAAATTAATATTCATTATTGCCTCTTCCCCTACCCTCACCTAGAATTTTTACTCTTATAGGTTGCTTTCTCTACGAAGTTCAACAGGTATTTATCCCTGCAAGGCTTGAACCTCTGGTTACCTTGCCTTTATTATGCCATTTACTATTATCACCAGACTGGCAAGGACCAAGAATTACGTCACAGAATCCTCAGTTTTATATCTATTTCTCTCTGCTCCTAATATGAAGTAGCAATAATAGCTCCTCATTTACATTCACTGGCTATTAATCCATTATACTGTATTAATCCTATTAAAAATGTATAAGTTTAGGACACTTGGGTGGCTCACTTGTGTGGCTCAGTTTGGCTCAGGTCATGATTCCAGGGCTCTGGGATTAAGTCCCACATTGGGCTCCCCTCCCAGCAGAAAGTCTGCTTCTCCCTCTGCCTCCTGCTCCCCCTGTACATTCTCTCTCTTTATGACAAATAAACAAATAAAATATTTCTTTAAACTGTATAAGTTTTAGTTTGTGTGTGTGAAATTTCATCCCTCTATGACATCATCATAGGAGGGTTTGATATATACACTCCTCATTCCAGTACTAGTAGGTAGTTAAATAGTCAGTTGCCCTCCAGAGTACCTAAAAGCTAACGATTGATCTTAGGGGTAATATCACAAAGTGGTCGACTAGAATCAGAGTAAATCAACATCTTTGTCAGTGACTTGGAAAGACTCTTGATAATATGTTCATCAAAGTTACAAATATTCTTAAGAGACATTCAGCTTCTTGATAACAATCTTGGGGAAAGCATTTTGAAAAACCTGTAATCCAATAGTTACAAATGGAAAACTGTATCTAAAAATATATTTAAAGATTCTAGAAATGCATTTAAAGGCAAAACACTGAGAAACTGAGGTGCAGTAACAGAAGGAAAGTTTCAGGGCCTCAACCTTTCTCTCCTATGATGCACAGTGAAGGTACAGTTGAAGGTGTGCAATGTTACAGATGTATTCATGCATTGATTGATTGACACTTTTTGTAGAGCATGTGGAGAATCAGAATTAAAGAAAAAAAGGCTATTATTGATTAGAGGGAAAGCATATTTTAAAGAAAACGTTAAGGAGAAAATAAATGGGATTTTCAGAAAGTTTTGTAGGGAATCAGTATGGAGAATTGGACACATTTGTGAATTCTGGAGCCTCTTCATCTTAATTCAAGTTCCATTTCCACCACTCACTACTATTTCACCTCAGAGGGGTTACTAAATTTCTTGAAGCTTCAGTTTCTTTATTTGTAAAATGGTACTGTTTTGTGCATTTCATAGCACTGTTATAAGAGAGTAAATGAGATAATAGGTGTAAAGAATTTAAGACATTACCTGGCATCTGAGAAGTTCTATGCTAGAGAAAATCCTCCTGTAAGAAGTAGGCTCTGAAGATGTTCTAAGGAATAGGCAGAATGAGGAATCTTTATTTATTACAATTTTTTATTTGAGTATAGTTGACACAAAATGCTACATTAGTTTCAGATTACAGGATAGTGATTCAGCTTCTCTGCTGTGCTATGCTCTCAAGTGTAGCTCCCATCTGTAACCATGCAACACTATTTTAGTGTCCTTGCAGACTGAGAAATCTTTAACTCCATGGATATTAGAGACAGGGAGTGAGAAATCTGTGGCCCTGGGGGGCCTTCTAAGTATGCCTAACAAGAATTAATTTAAGACAGTTCAATCAAAACGATATGGTTGCACTGGGTGTGGTACATAAACAATGAATTCTGGAACACTGAAAAGAAATCAAACTATGGAAAGAACCTAGATGTCCATCAACAGATGAATGGATAAAGAAGATGTGGTATATATACACAATGGAATACTATGCAGCCATCAAAAGAAATGAAATCTTGCCATTTGCGATGACATGGATGGAACTAGAGGGTATCATGCTTAGCAAAATAAGTCAATCAGAGAAAGACAACTATCATATGATCTCCCTGATATGAGGAAGTGGAGATGCAACATGGGGGCTTAAGGCAGTAGGAGAAGAATAAATGAAACAAGATGGGATTGGGAGGGAGACAAACCATAAGTGACTCTTAATCTCACAAAACAAACTGAGGGTTGCTGGGGGGAGGGGGCTTGGGAGAAGGGGGGTGGGGTTATGAACATTGGGGGAGGGTATGTGCTATGGTGAGTGCTGTGAAGTGTGTGAACCTGGTGATTCACAGACCTGTACCCCTGGGGATAAAAATATATTAGATGTTTATAAAAAATAAAACATTTTAAAAATATTTTAAAAATAAATAAAAGTTTTTAAAAAGATATGGTCAATTCATAGTAGGCACTAATAATGCCACTAACAGATCTCTACATATCCTTAGAAGGACTAATTTAATAAATTTCTTAAGCTGAGGGGCAGAGGTAAAGACTTCATCCCACATACACAGAGGGCATGCTGAAGGAATTACACATAGTGGATGGCCAGCCACCTGCCATCAAAAGAATGAGACAAGCAGGGCCACTGATCCATAAAGCTGTTATTTCACTGAACAGGCTATGCCTACTTAAGGCAAAATTCCTCAAGGCGAAAGAGAGGAGAAAGACTGAGACCCACCAGGAGCATCATCTTTTTTCCATTTCCTCATATATGCCTGGTCCCTTCTTTCAGTAAATGTTGTTCAAATTTGCAATGAATATTTATTTGAAAAAACTCCAAAATATTATATTTCCCAGAAATATAAATGTTCCTATGTCTTGGTGTGGCCCTAACCATATAGTAGATTTCCTGAAGCTGGTTATCACCCTGACATATTACCTAGACCCTGTGCTACTTCCGTGCTTGTTTATCCATTATGAACTGGAGAAAGTTCCAGGGGGTGGGGGGAAGGTAGGAATGAAAATACAGGAAATGAGAATACTTAAATATGTGTTTATTAAAAGAAATTTAGTGAAAGAGAAGAAAATAATTCAAGCCTTTGAAAACCCTTGTCTATATCTGGCACATCCAGGCTCTTTATTTTCCTCGTGATAGAATCCTATGGTATACTTGTTCTCTGAAGTGTCAAAATGCAGAGGCTGGAAGAGCATCTTGATAGTTAAATTTTTGTTTTTCAGCAAAGTCACAGAATAGTGTCTTAAAAGAAGTAATGTTTCTTTCTTTCTGTATTCATCATTCAGAATCCAAAAGTAGGATAAGATCCTTTAGGAGTATGTAGCTGCTTCACCCAGGTGACATGCTGGATGGGAGGGAAGGCCTCTTGGGACTGTTTTGTGAACAGAGGCTCAAAGATCCTTTGCATTTGAGCTTTATTTGTAGTCCCTGATATTAGACAGTTTGTACTTTTTGTTAGTGGAAAGAAAATCTATGTGCTGATCACCAATTGCTCATTAAGGAAAGACTGACGTTTATTTATTCATTTATTTTTTAGAGGGGAGAGGGAGAAGGAGTGGAGGGGCACAGGAAGAGGGAGAGAGAGAATCTTAAGTAGGCTCCACATCCAGTGCAAAGCCCAACATGGGGCTTGATCTCATAACCCTGAGATTGTGACCTGAGCCAAAATCAAGAGTCTGTCATATAACTAACTGAGCCACCCAGGTGCCCCAAGACTGTTGTTTATTAAGTCAAAGTAAAAAACAAACCTCCCAGTGTTTACATTAAACATTTTTACATTATATTATTTTTTTCTTTTAAGGTTTCTGGGAAATCCCCGATTATTTTATTTTATTTATTTTTCTTAATTTTATTTGATTTTTTTCAGTGTTCCAAGATTCATTGTTTATACACCACAGCCAATGCTCCATGCAATATGTGCCCTCCTTAACACCCACCACCAGGCTCACCCAACCCCCCCCCCCCCTCCAAAAGCCTTAGTTTGTTTCTTAGAGTCCACAGTCTCTTGTGGTTCATCTCCCCCTCCAATTTCCCTCAATTCACTTTTCCTTTCCTTCTCCTAATGTCCTCCTTGTTATTCCTTATGCTCCACAAGTAAGTGAACCATGTGGTAACTGACTCTCTCTGCTTTACTTATTTCACTCAGCATAATCTCTCCCAGTTCCATCCATGTTGATAAAAAGTTGGGTGTTCATCCTTTCTGATGGAAGCACAACACTCCATTGTATATATGGACCATATCTTTATCCAATTGTCTGTTGAAGGGCATCTTGGCTCTTTCCACAGTTTGACGACTGTGGCCATTGCTATGAACACTGAGGTAAAGATGGCCCCTTTTTTCACTACTTCTGTATCTTTGGGGTAAATACCCAGTAGTGCAATTGCAGGGTCATAGGGTAGCTTTATTTTTAATTTCTTAAGGAATCTCCACACTGTTTTCCAAAGTGGCTGCACCAACTTGCATTCCCACCAACAGTGTAAGAGGGTTCCCCTTTCTCCACATCCTCTCCAACACTTTTTGTTTCCTGTCTTGTTGTGTTTGGCCATTCTAACTGGTGTAAGGTGGTATTTCAATGTGTTTTTGATTTGAATCTCCCTGATGGCTAATGATGATGAACATTTTTTCATGTGTCTGTTAGCCCTTTGTATGTCCTTTTTGGAGAAGTATCTGTTTATGTCTTCTGCCCATTTTTTGAGGTGATTATCTGAGTGTTGAGTTTGGGGAGTTCTTTATAGATCTTGGATATCAGCCCTTTGTCTGTAGTGTCATTTGCGAATATCTTCTCCCATTCCGTGGACTGCCTCTTTGTTTTGTTGATTTCCTTTACTGTGCAGAAGGTTTTGATCTTGATGAAGTCCCAAAAGTTCATTTTCGCTTTTGTTTCCTTTGCCTTTGGAGACATTCACATTATATTGTTAAGCATTTTTAATAACATTACTCTAGCTTAGTGTGTCTATTACTAGAAAATTGAAAATTCACAAAGAGCTCTTGAACTTTGACTTCCTTATCCATAAAGCTGAAATGCTGGACCACAAAAAGATTTTTAAACTTCATTTTGCAAAGGACAAAGTTCCTTTTAGGCACCTAATCTGTTACCACTGCCTGGAGAGTTTCCCAGAATATTACACCTGAAGCAGCTCTGCTTGTCTCACTTTTCATACGTTAGGATTAAGATTGAATTTAATAATATGATCTCACTGATTAAAAATAAAGTTTTAAAATATTCAACTCGAAGATCCCTAAGCTTCCTTCCAGTTTTTGTATTCTTTAATTCTATTAATTAACTGTGGACTATTTAACCAGAGAATAGAAGGCTAAGGTATGATTTGATTCATGTCCTCAATAGCATGAGCAATTGTATAAAGGGAAAGCTTATTGGCCTTCTCATGTCCACAGGGGGCCAACATAAAAGCAACAGGCTTAGATTAAAAGAGGGACGTTTCTATTTGAATTTAAGGCAAAGGCTTTTGTCCATCAGAATGATGAACAAGGAAAATGGAGTAAGTAATCATCAGCCTGGAGAATTGGGAACATTTTCTTCAGTTGTAGAGTCAATTACCTTGAGAAGTACATCCTGGCCACATGATGAGAGAAGTCAATAACTTTTAAGAAACTGGTAGGGGACAGAGATATCTCATATTTCATGCAAGGATCAATCTAAAACCTGACTGCAGAGGGAACTTGCTGCAGTCTGATCTTTCTGTGTAGTTCATTAAGGTTGTCTGGATGCAAAGAACTTGCACAAAGACCACGTGTAAAACAGGTACAGCTGTTGAGGGCATGTAATGGGATGAGCACGGGGTGTTATACGCAACTAATGAATCCTTGAACACTACATCAAAAACTGGTGATGTACTATGTGCTGGCTATCTGAATATAATCCAAACCAAACAGGTAGAGAAAGTGGTTCTTAAGCTTGGCTGCAAATCAAAATCACCTGGGGAGCTTTAAAAATTAAGTGTGCCTCTGACCTACCCCAGACTAATCAATGAGAATCTTTGCAGAGGGAGTAACTTACCTGTGGGAGGAAGCTCACATGACTACAAATGTTGTTACATGGGTGGGTTTGCAGAATCCAAGAGAGATGAGATGTAGCAGCCGGGATGGCTTGAAGGTTTTTTGTTTGTTTGTTTTGTTTTTCTGTTGTTGTTTTTTAAACAAACAAAAAAAAAAGAAGAGCAAAAAATCCAGCTGGAGGACTAGTTGCTCAGAGTGAGCCTGAAAGCAGTGGGAGTGGGTGTCTTTATGCTAGGAGGAAGAAAATGCAACTAATGTGGATTTAGCTGATGGTTGGGCCAGAATTATGGGGAAATGATAGGCAGTTATGGGAAAGCACATCAAGAAAGATAGTGAAGAGTTCTGGGGAGGTAATACAGTTCTGCTGTGAAGAAGATACTTTGTTAGAGGGAGATACTTTGTTTCAGGAGAGGAAGTAGAGAGCAGTTTTGCTGTGGAAGGAGCCAGGCATCGGATGTTAAATAAAAGCACAGATGGAGTAGAGACTGAAGTCTAGCCTTGCCCGGGCCTGAAGCCAGTGAAGGGAGTAAAAGCTGTTGTAAAACAGGGTGCTGCCCGGAGTGATGAAGTAGACCACAAGTGTGGGAGAACAGTCTGCCTTAGGAGCAAGCCACAGAGTAGAGGGATTTGTTAAGGAGGAAAGGACAGAGGAACGGGTCTTTATGAATATGGCAAACTTGGCAGGGGACTAATCATTCATAGGCTGCTTTTTTCCTAAGGAAGATCTTCACCCAGAGTTTGCTGAAATTGTTTACCAAGAAAGAACTTTTATTATTCCTTCTGGAATTTTCTAAAAGTTGGCGTTTCATAGGTAGGTTGAGTTAGGTACAGAGTGTTGCTGAAGTGAGAAATGGCCCATTTTTTTAAAACTTAATTTTTTCAGTGTTCCCCGCATTCATTGTTTATGCACCACACCCAGTGCTCCATGCAGTACGTGCCCTCCTTAATACCCACCACCAGGCTCACCCAACCCCCCCCTGCTCCCCTCCAAAACCCTCAGTTTGTTTCTCAGAGTCCACAGTCTCTTGTGATTCATCTCCCCCTCCGATTTCCCCCAAATCCCTTCTCTCCTTCTCCCAATGTCCTCCGTGTTATTCTTTGAGGAGATTATGCTGAGAGAAATGGCCACTTTTAAGCCATTGTTAGCATTTTTTTTTTTTTTAAGGGAATTCCCTGAGCCTGTCTGCAAATACTCAGAAACAGAAACACAGTTTGAGTGGGGCCTCAGCCTTGTTTCCTCCTGGCCTTGGCTACCCTTCATTTGCCCTGACATATACCTCCTGTCACTAACAGGTCAAAAACCTGTGGTTCCTCATGTTGATGATATTGCCTCTTTTTACACTTTGGGGATTAAGATCTCCAGGAAGCAGATTCTTTTCCCTGTCTCAAATAGACAAGCTTCGGAGTATCTTATAAATCATAGAGAATGTATGTAGGTTAACACAAGCTCATACATATATGCTTTCTCCTGGGAAAAAGGCTCATAGTTTTTAAGCTTTGAAGACATTGTTTCAGAGAGTAAGATTATCTGCAGTGGGTCTGAATGTCGTTCCAGCTACTATATTATGAGAATTAATAAGCTGAACCACTTAAAACAAGGAAATACAGACTCACTGGAAGAGGTTAAGAAAGGGACACATTGACTCTTCTAATGTCTAAGAATAAAGGATCCTAGTTTCTGATTTATGTGGCCTGGGCTTCTACGTGATTTTTTATGTTTTGGCCCTCCTGTAAATTCTCTTTGAGAGAAAAAGTCCTTGCTGACTGAACTGATCCCAAGACTTTATCAATAACATGTTTTATTTTGCCCTGAAGCTTGAGCATGAAACATGGTCTGTCTGTCTCTATTCAGAGGTTCTGATACTATAGCTAGGGCCTGGCTGCCAGAACACTTGAGCTAAGTAGGATATGTGAAGGAGAATAAGTGGAATGATTAACCAGAAACTTTAAAAGCACTGTTTATCAATGTGAGAACAACGTTCTTTATCTTAGTTTCTCAGGGCCATTGCTAGGTTATGTTTAGTACAATTTTGTTTCCTATAACAAACTTCTAGGTTAGAAGCTGATTTTCTGTTACCCCTCCCCCACCCCCTAAGCATTCTGTCTTTTTCCATGCTGGGACAGAGATGACTGACACAACAGTGCTCAAAGTGCGGGGGGGAGGAGCCACCCACGAGCGTGGTTCTAGCTCTCCAGTCGTTTTCCTTCTCTAATTCTCTATGTCCTTCTCAGTCCTCACTCTTCTTGGGATTTCCCCGCTTAGGATAAGGACATCCTAGAGCCAGTGCCTTCTTGAGTGCTGAAGATTATGTCACTGGAGTTAATTTCCCTGCCTTTTGCTTCTATTGCTTGGGGGGAGGTCAAGTTGAAACACTAAGTGTATGAAGTGTGTTGCTCACTAAGTAGATTTGCCTGAGTCTCGTCAATGACATGTTTTTCACCATGGAAAACTATTTGAATTCTTGGCTGTCATCTAAGCTGGACAAAGGGGCAACAGCTCCTGGGTAGAGGTGTCAGTGTGAACTTGTCCCTATCTGCCAGTGTTGTCCACAACTGTACATTCCTCTGTTCTAATATCTGTTCCTGCCCCAACTACCTACAGTGAGACACTGTTCTCATGCCTTTAGAATGTTGGGTTTAGTAGAGAATCAACTGCTTTCCCCAGTTTGTGCAGAACACTGCAATTCCTACTACAGACCATGGCTAGAATATCAATGGTTGGGCTCAGCAGGGCCCTCCATCCAGGGAAAGAAAATCAGAGCCTGCTTATCTGGATGGTGAACCTCTTCTCTCTGACTGCCTTATGCAATTAGTCTTTCCATTGAGTTTTTACTCAGTCCTGTCATCTGGAAGAGCAGTGACTAACTCAGGGCTTCAATTCCTTGAGGCTTAACTTTTGCTGTGGAACTGTGCCCTTCATGCCCTGCCAAGGCACAGCAGATTTCTCATTCATCACATGGATCAAAAAACAGGCTATAGATAAAGAGCTCTGCACTTCCAGAATCTTGCCAAAGAAATTATGGTCCAGGGAAATTACACTTTGCAAATAATGTAATTCCACAAAGTCTTATTCCATTAGTCACTGGGAGGTTCTCTTGACATGCACTTTTCCTTTTGAAGAAAATTCTCTGGAACATATGAATGCTGTTTTGTCCTTACCAGTCATGGACATGATAACATAACCATTCCTTAATCTTAATGTAGAGCCACTGAGTCCTCTCCAAACACTTTCAGTACCCATTTAGGTACTATTGATGGACATATCACTCTTAACCTGGAAGTTTTGCTATTTCAGCAAAAGAGAGAGAGTGGTGAATAGAGTTTTGAATCATTGTTGGGTTGCATGAAAGTCTGTATTTTCTAACAGTAGTTGAATACTGTTTTTAAATATGCTAAATGTCAGTTATTTTTTAAAATACAGTATTAAAATCTTAGTGAGAAAACAACTTTAACCCACAATTCAGCCACAGAGAAAATTTTGATCTTATGAAAATGAATTATGAAATGAATATCATGTTTTTGACCTTGAAATAGTAAACCCGACTTCTCTGATGATTATCACCAAGAATACACTTGAAAAGAAATTATTTTTCTAATAATTAGAATTGTGAGTTAATGTGTATCATATCTCTTTTTAAAAAAATGTTGACGAGCTGCATTGAGTAGCTTTTCCCTTGCATAGTATGCAAAATTGGTTGACAAATTGGTTCTTACCCTCTGACTTATTGTATATCATATTTTAGGGCATACTCAGTTGAGTTTCCAACTACTTTTTTTTTTTTTTTTCATTTAATACTGAATCAAGATCAGGAGGCACTACTGGCTAACAACTGTCCTCTGTGAATAAGACAATGAGATTGGCAGGCAGGTGTAAACTTTTTACTTTATCAAGCAAGACTGTATAGCATGCTAAGACCTGGCTACCGCTTATTCCTGGTTCCTGCACACCATATATATACATATATCCCATCCCTATTCAAGTCTTTGTTGTGTCGCAATGACATTACTTGTAAGGAAAAAAACTTACAATTATTTTTATATGTCACGGATTCTCAGTAATAAACAGAAGTTGCCACTAATATATCCTCCACATAGATAATATTGTTGCCTGTTAATTTGTACCCTGAACCTCAATGATTTTTGTCTCACTATAAAGATATCACTGACAGGTGTTACTTAGTCACCTAATATACCATCAATAATGTATTTTTTGCCAGTAACTCATTTTCATTTCTGTCTGACAAATATGCTTGCCGTTAACTTGTTACTAATCTTAAAATGTTCTCAGCAATATGAATCCCCATCTGTATTGCCTATGTAGGGTAAATGTAGGGACTATGGTTTCAGATTTCTTTCGCTTCTTAGGACAAAATTTAGTTTTATTAAATTTATTTTGGGGCATCTGGGTAGCTCAGATTAAAGTCTCTGCCTTCAGCTCAGGTAATGATCTCAGGGTCCGGGGATGGAGCCCGGCATCCGGCTCTCTGCTCAGCAGGGAGTCTGCTTCCCCCTCTTTCTCTGCCTGCCTCTCTGCCTACTTGTGGTATCTGTCAAATAAATAAATAAAATCTTTAAAAAAAATTATTTTGGACTAGAAAGAGTTAAGTGGCCTCCCAAAATCTTGCACCTTAATTAAATATGGTGCAAAAAAGCTTCTGAGATTTTATGTAAATTTCTTGACAAACAAGAAACTGTGGGCAAACTGCCAGTCCAACAGAGTTCATGTTTTTATTTCTTGCTATTTGTCCGCTAGAACAAAATAATTACTCATTCTCTCACTTCAGCACATAAAACTGACATCCTATACTTGTATTAAGGCATGTTAAAAATTTCTTAATGATATTCTAACTTTCAGGATTTCCTTTTTATTATTAATTGCCATAAAATATCCATTGATATAATTGGCAATAATAACAAAGTTCACTTTAACTGCTGCTGTGTGCCTGCATGGATGGATGATGACGATCTCCAAAATGTCTTAACTACCATCCCTTAAGCAAATGGGAGGCCAGCCTCACACTTTCTGGACTCCAGTGACCAGTCAGACACTTCATAAAGGGGGAAACCTGTCACTCCAGATATAGCCATATTCTCCCATCCCTCTTCCTTGGTACCATCCCAGCCACGTTCAGGAAGTTTAGTGATAGAACTATGATATTAAAACAAACAAAACAAAATAGTTTGGAGTTGTGCTTCTATCATCCTCCAGGTGCTAGATGATAAACTAAGATGAGAACCCAGTTCTATCACATTCCTGAGCCAAATATGCTATAAAGTCATGAATTTTAATGGAGGCATTTTGAAATTCAAAGAGGCCATTTTCCTTATACTCAGCTCCATTTAACCTGGAACATTTCTTTGTAAAAAGGCATAACCAGGCTTTACCTTAGGTGAAAAAAATCATATCATTAATCCCTAAAAATGTGGATATTCCTTTTACATTTTCTGCTAAGCAGTTCTAAGGCTCTGGTAGGAGTTTTAGATTAGTTTTTGGACATGGTGGTAATAGCACATGGAAGCTAAAGCTAGATGCTTATTGATTTCTCAGCAGTTTTACTCTTATATAACCAAGAGTGTCTAGGGTTTGTGATGTGTGAGATCCCTATGCTCTCTAACTGGAAAAGTCGTAAAATTAGGAAAGAAATTTATTAGTTCATTATTGCCTTAAGATCACATATATGGCAAAGTCATCACAACTGCTTTCCCAAACAAGATTGAGAAGTAGATGCTCGTAATCAACCTTTGTTTGAGCCCCATAAATTACTTTTTCTTTTTTTTAAGGAATACACACAATTAGTGCTCGCTTCAGCATCACATGTACTAAAATTGGAAGAAATGCACACGATTATGTAGTCCTTTTTCTATTAAAAAATGTACGCTGAACCAAAGTTTGGGTTATACCCCGCTTTTTGTCAATTTGATTGTGAAGTCAAGGGACAGTCTTCAAAAACCTCCCTCAACTCTGAGTCCTGAACAATTAGTCACTCTTTCCAAAGGTAATAACATCAGACAGATGTTATGTAGATAGATAGATCAGACAGGAGGTAAAGATTCAGCCCCATCCACAGCCTTGGGATAAAAAGGCGTCTTGAGGCCTGGTGTTACATACCTCCTGTGGGGAAGTGATCATGACAATCCATGGAGAATTCGGCAGAGTAGATCTCGTCTCTTCTGCCTCTTTTACCTAGGAATTCAAGGATTTTATTTTTTGCCCAAGATTGTTTGAAATTTTTAAATATATTTTTATTTTTGTTATGGAAGTTTTAGGTAAAAGCCAGAAAGGAGCTGAGGTCCATGCTTGCACACCTGTGTGGGAGTGCCGCAGACAGGGCCCATCCGGCATGTGCTGAACCAGGAAGGGCAGGATAGCCCTTATGAAGTCACCGCTGCTGCCAGTTCCAAACTCGACCCAGGAGATGCCCCATCACCCAGCATGGCGGAGTCCAATAAACTTGGGGCAAAACTGAGGCTTATACCTTTGGAAATCCATGCTTTCAATCAGGAGGCAGGTGCTATGGAGGGGCGGGCTGAGGGGCGGGCTGTAGCCTACATCTTCAGTCTCATTGTCTTATGGCCACTGGAGAAACTGGCACCTGCCAATGAAAAGTGCCTGTCAAACAAGAAGGTGGGTAAGAAAAAGACATTGGACAAGTCTGTTGGTTGGACTAAGCAGAGCCAGCAGCTTCAGATGGAGATGTAGTCAGCAAAGGAAAGGCCAGTCTACTGGTCCTTCGAAAGATATGCCCTGATAAGGACTAAGATGTTCTATGGAAGGAAGACAGATATTGGTGAATGTGAACCTGGTGGAAGTATAGTGAGTACATGATGGAGCAGCAGAGGAGGAAGTCTGAATATCTACCTACTGTAGAGGAAGAGAATTTGTATGATTTGGCACAGAAAAATCCCTCAGTATCCTGTTCAAATGCACTGAGGCGTGTACACTCTTGCCCATTAGACCAGGGCAAATCTGCTCATAGCCATTGGTAACAGGAACTGCAAGAGATCCAATCAAACCATAATCTTTGGCTCTTTAACTGAGCAAAGTAAAGTCCCAGCTCACCTCTGAAAACATCACTCCTATTGAGATAGTTACCTTTAATAAAATAAAGTGGAGAGAAAAAAACTATAAGGAGAGGCAAGAGGTGGTTTTTCAGAATAATGACTTGTTGCTCCTTAGGAACCATACTCCGGACAGGGACTTTTGTTCTAGACTGCCAGGCCAGGATGCGCATTGGTTGGCCAAGGCTGAATAGGTATCCCCAATGTAGAGGAAGAGAAAAAGTAACCAATGCCTCAATTCCATGCTGTCATGAGTCCCAAGTAGAGAACACAGAGACCACTGATAAAGAGAACAGAGTGTAGAGGGTGCACATAGGTGCCAGAAGACATCAAGTATAGATGACACTGCAAAAGTCGCTGAGGAAGGGTCCTAAGCTGGGGCAGCTACACAAGCTGCAAGATAGTGGCTACAAAGTAGGAGAGAACACATAGAAACTGGAGTTTTGCCAGTAAATTGACAGGAGAATGAGGTCCTTGAGTGAAAGAGTCCCATAATGTTTATCAGTGCTTTGAAATTCTGCTGAAACCTAGTAGGAAACCCCAGGTATGAGCTGAAGAGGGGCAGCAAGAGGAGCTTATGGCCTTTGAACTATATGAAGAACACTAGGTCAATATCTACTCTGAGTCTAAAGGGAGGAGAACACCAACTGGATTATAGTCCACCTGGATGAACTGAAGCAGCTGAAGTAGGATGCCTTTCCTTCCTGTCATTGTCCTGGATTAGGAGTCCATCATGAATAGAAAGCTGGCAACCTCCCTGCTTTTGTTTCAGAAGAAAGGGCCACTAGAGACCATGGTGCAGGGTATAACCAAGGTGCAGGTGCCCAGTGACCTTCTACCCTCAGCCTTGTCCTGCTTCAAGGATAAGATGGTCATCATTGACAAGTATGGCCAATAAGAAGGGCACTGAGGCTTCACCCAGGTTGCATGTTAACATCATGTATGTGAATGAAGTGGACCAGAAGCTCACATCCAAGGAGGTTTTCTAGCAGCTGTCCTATCACTTCCATGGGAAGGGCTCAGGCTAGATGAAAACAGAGAAACAGTTGGAGAAGCTGCATGAGGAGTCACCCCTGAAGATGAGCTCCAGCAACATGCCCTTGGGCATGTGAGTTAGCTCCGGGAGAAACAAAAGGCTAAGAAGACACCATACATCCTGCTTTGGGGCTGCAGCAACAGCATCAATGTCAGCACCCATCACCAAGTGAAACAAACCTCCTACATCTGATCTTCTCTCCAGACTTAAGTAAAGTTCCTCCTGACTTGTTTCTGCCTGGTCATGGGCATATTCCAGGGGTTTAGACTGAGAGGAAGAGTAAGACATTCATGTGATCTCCAGCTGTGCCACCATCAGACAGACTTTGCTGTGCAACTCCCCTTCAGCTGTGTGACCTCACACACATCAGTGAACCTCTCTGAGCTTCATTTTTGTCATGTGAAGAATCAGAACACCCATTCTTTGTGGAATGGTTTTGTTAAGGTCCAATAGCCTTATTCATTTACTCAGTAAGTCGTTTGCCTGGACTTAGAGTGGGAGCAAGCCTGTGGATCCCCAGCATTTGGCTTAGTGCCTGGCTTGTACAAGCTTGTAGTTGAGAGCTGGCCATCAAATTACTCAAAGTGTAATAGAAATTGTTTTAAATGTACCTAGGATATGTTTTAATCAGATATGGTAACTCACAGACAAGGAAAGGACTGTCATGAAAGAGGAAAGCTCTGTCATCACAGAGCTCTAGAAACAGGAAGCGCAGCACTGGAGGCCCAGCATAGCATGTTAGGGTAAAACAACAGGATTGATCGGAAGACAGAGCAAGGGGAAGTGTGAGTTAGAGCTTTTCTTTTCAATTGGGACAATTTTTTTATTGAAGTCTAATTCACATACAGTATCCTATTAGTTTCAGGCATACATCATAGTAATTTGATATCTTTATACATTATGAAATGACTCTTACATTAAGCCTAGTTACTGTCACCATACACTGTTGTTACAGTATTAATGACAATGTTTCCTATGCTGTATATTATTATACTCCCATGGCTTATTTATTTTATAACTTGAAGTTTGGACCTCTTAACCTGCTTTCCCTATTTTGCCCACTGACCCCCACACCACTTCCACTCTGATAAGCAATAGTTTGTTTCCACTATCTATGAATTTGCTTCTATTTTTGTTTTGTTTTGATTTTTAGATCCCACATATATGTGAAATCATTCAGTATTTGTCTTTCTCTGCATGACTTTTTTTACTTAGTAAAATACCTTTTAGGTACATCCGTGCTATTGCAAGTTATAAGATTTCATTTTTTATGACCAGGTAATACTTCATTATATATACTTATGCACACAGATACTTACCACATCTTTTTATCTATTCATCTGTTGATGGAAATTTTGGTCGCCTCTGTATCTTGGCTGGTGTAAATAATGCTCTCATGAACATAGTGTATATATCTCTTCATGTGGTGGTTTTCATTTTCTTAGGATAAATACCAAGAAGTGGAATTGTTATATCATATGGTAGTTCTACTTTTAATTTTTTGAGAACATCCAATCTGTTTTTATGAATTGGTACAGCCAATTTATATTCCCATCATGGTGTATGACAGTTTCCCATCTCCACATCCTTGCCAACATTTGTTATTTTTTGTCTTTTTGATAATAGTAATTCTGACAGGTGTGAAATGGTATCTGTGGTTTGGGTTTGTATTTCACTGATGATTAGTAATGTTGAATATCTTTTCATATACCTGTTGGCCATCCTTATGTCTTCTTTGGGAAAAAAATTTCTATTCAAATCCTCTGTCCAGTTATTTTTTTTATATTATGTAAGTTCTTTATATATTTTGTATATTAATCTCTTCTGGGCCATATAATTTGCAAGTATGTCTCTCCCATTCAGTAGGTCACCTTTTCCTTTTGTTGATGATTTCTTTCACTGTGAAAAAGCTTTTGTTTGATATAATCCTCTTTATTTCAGCTTTTGTTGAAGTTAGAGCCCTTATTGTAGTTATTATGGGATAGGAAAAAAAAAAAACACAAGACAGGGGAAATAGGCTGGATTGGCTAGTTTGAATAATTTCAGTGGGCTCTGGGGTAAAGAGCTGTCATTAGTTGTGGTACCTGATCCTGGTGGGTTTAGGACAGGGGAATAGTCAACCAGGTGTGAGAGTCCAATAAAGTATTAACCCTGTATAAGATACATGATTTACAACTATTTTATCCTATTCCATGTGTCATCTTTTTTGTTGTTGTTTCTTTCGCTGTGTAGAACTTCCTGGGTTTTTAAAGATTTTATTTGTTTGAGAGAGCGCACAAGCAGTAGGGATGACAAGCAGACTCCCTGCTGAGTGTGGAGTGTGACTTGGGACTCAATCCCAGGACCCTGAGATCGTGCCTGTGCTAAAGCCAGATGCTTAAACAACTGAGCCACCCAGAAGCTTTGTAGAATATTATGTAATCATATTATTATATTGTATAATACAATTGTAAATATACAATATACATATATACAATATAATTATATATACAATATTGTATAATTATATTATGTATATCATTTTATACATTTGCTATATTCACCTCAAGTTTAGCTACCATCTATTATCATGCATCACTATTACAATATCGTTGACTATATTCCTTATGCTGTGCCTTCTATTCCTGTGACTTCTTCATTCACAACCTGGAAGCCTGTGTCTACCACTCCCATTTACGCATTTTGCCCAACTCCCAACCCACCCACACTCTGGCAACCATCAGTTCTTTGTATTTATAGGTCTGATTATTTTCTCTTTTTTTTTTCTTTTTTTTTTTTAAGAGTCTACTTAGGAGTGAAATCATATGGTATTTGTCTTTCTCACTTGACTTCTTTCACTTAACCTAATACCCTCTAAGTCTACCCATGTCTTCTCTGATGGCACAGCCTCTTCTTTTTATGGCTGTGTACTATTCCATTCTTAATATATGCCACATCATTCTCATCCATCTATCTATTGATGGAGTCCCAGGTAGCTTTCATACCTAG
Organism: Mustela nigripes; assembly: GCF_022355385.1. Taxonomy (NCBI): domain Eukaryota; kingdom Metazoa; phylum Chordata; class Mammalia; order Carnivora; family Mustelidae; genus Mustela; species Mustela nigripes. The sequence continues at coordinate 64,450,604 of NC_081569.1, read as the reverse complement.
AATATTGTAAATAATGCTGTACTAAATATAGGGATGCATATATCTTTTTGAATTAGTATTTTCATTTTCTTTGGGTAAATACCTAATAATGGAATTACTGGATTATTATGGTATTTCTATTTTTAATTTTTTGAAGAACTTCCATACTGTTTTCCACAGTCACTACCAATTTACATTCCCACCAGTAGTGTAAGAGGATTCCTTTTTCTCCATATCTTTGCCTACATTGTTTTTACTTCGGTTTATTTCAAACATTCTAACAGGTCTAAGGTGATATCTAATTGTGGTTTTGATGTGTATTTCACTTATGCTTAGTAATGCTGAACATCTTTTCATGTGCCTTTTTGCCCTCTCTATGTCTTTGGAAAGTGTTTATTCAGGTCTTCTGGCTACTTTCTAACTTGATTTTTTTTTTAATTGAGTTGTATGTTAACCCCTTATCAGATGTATCATTTGTGAATATTTTCTCCCATTCGGTCAGTTGCCTTTTCATTTTTTTGGTGGTTTCCTTTGCTGTTAAATAGCTTTTTATTTTGATGTAGTCCCAATAGTTTGTTTTTGCTTTTGCTTCCCTTGCCTGGAGAGATATGTCTAAAAAATTATTGCTGAGGCTGATGTCAGAGATATTAATGCATGTGTTTTCTTCTAGGATTTTTATGGTTTTAGGTCTCACAGTTAGACCTTTAATCCATTTAGAGTTTATTTTTGTATACGGTATTAAAAGATGGTCTAGTTTCATTGAAGTTTTATAGTTTGGTGTGCAGATCTTTAACCTCGTTGGTTAAATTTAGTCTTAAGTATTTATTTTGTTTGATGCTATCATAAAAGAGGTTGTCTTCCTAATTTCTTTCACAGATAGTTGTTAGTGTATAGAAATGCAACATATTTTGCATGTTAATTTTGTATCCTGTAACTTTACTGAATTTATTTATTTTGGCAGTTATTTGTTGTTGTTGTGTGGAGTCTTTAGAGTTCTCTATAGAAGATTGTGCGATCTTAAAACAGCTCACTTTACTTTTTTCCTTTCCAACTTGGATGCCTTTTATATCTTTATCTTAAATGCTCTGGCTAGGACTTCCAGTACTATGTTGAATAGGAGTGGTAAAAATGTGTACCCTAGTCCTGTTCTTGATCTTACAGGAAAAGCTGTCAACCTTTCACCATGAGTATGATGTTAGTGGTCATACTTGGGCATTATGGAATTGAAGTAAGTACTTTCTATTATTATCTATTAATAATTTTTTTATTATTGACACAGTGTTGAATTTTGTAAAATGTTTTTTCTTTACTGAGATGGTCCTATGATTTTTATCCTTCATTTTGTTATTGCAGTTATCATATTTATTGATATTTATATATTAAGCTATTCATGCATCTTAGGGATAAATTCTATTTGGTCATGGTGTATGATACTTTTAGTATGAACTTGAATTTGGTTTGCTGGTATTTCGTTGAGGACTTTTGTATCTATGTTCTTCAAGGATATTGGTTTGTAATTTTCTTCTCTAGTAGTATCCTTGCCTAGTTTTGGTATTGAGGTAATGACAGTCTTATAAACTGAGTTTAGGAGTATTCCTTTCCTTTCAATATTTTGGAAGGGTTTTAAAAACACTAAAGTCTTGTTCAAATATTACCTAGAAACTGAACATAATAATAACGAATATATAAAAAAAATAAATATTAGGTAGAAATCACCAATAAAACCTTCTGGTTTAGGGGTTTTACTTTTGGGGAAATTTTGAATACTTGTTCAATCTCTGTAGTCATTATTGGTCTGTTCAGATTTTCTTTCTTCGTGATTCAGTCTTGATAGGCTGTGTGTTTCTAGGAATTTGTCCATTTGTTCTAGGTTATCAAATTTGTTGGCATGTAATTGTTCATAGCAGTTTCTTATAATTTAGTAGTTCTGTGTTATCAGTTGTAATGTCTCCTATTTCAGTTCTGATTTTATTCATTTTAGTCATCTTTCTGGGGGTTTGTTTGTTTGTTAGTGTAGCTAAAGGTTTATCAGTGTTCATCATTTCAAAAAACTAACTCTTAGTCTTACTGATCTTTTCTTTGTCTTTTTAGTCTCTATTTCATGTATTTCTGTCCCAATCTTTATTTTCTTCCTTCTCTTGACTTTGGGCTTAGTTTGTTCTTTTTGTTTGTTTGTTTCTAGTTTCTTAAGGTACAAAGTTAGGTTGTTTGAGATCTTTTTCCCCCTTAATATAGGCATTTATCACTCTAAACTTCTTAGAGCTGTTTTTGTTGTATCCCGTAAGTTTTCATATATTGCACTTCAATTTTCATTTGCTTTAAAATATTTCCTGATTTCCTTTTTGAAATCTTCTTTGACATATTGGTTCTTCAGTAGGAAGTTGATTAATCTCCACATATTTGTGAATTTCCAGTTTTTGTAATTGACTTCTAGTTTCATACCACTGTGGTTAGAAAAGATGGTTGGTACAATATCAGTCTTAAATTTGTTAAGTCTTGGGCACCTGGGTGGCTCAGTGGATTAAGCCACTGCCTTTGGCTCAGGTCATGATCTCAGGGTCCTGGGATCAAGTCTTGCATTGGGCTCTCTGCTCAGCAGGGAGCCTGCTTACTCCTCTCTCTCTCTCTGCCTGCCTCTCTGCCTACTTGTGATCTCTCTCTGTCAAATAAATAAATAAAATCTTCAAAAAATTTTTTGTTAAGTCTTGTTTTGTAATATAACATATGATCTGTCCTAGCGGATGTTCCATGTGCACCTGAAAAGAATGTTTTCTGCTGCTGTGAATGGAACATTCTAAAAATGTCTGTTAGTTCCATTCAGTCTAAGTCAACTGTTTCCCTATTGATTTTCTGTCTGGATAACTTATCCACTGTTGAAAGTAGGGTATTAAATACTCTTGCTCTTATTGTATTGTTATTTCTCTCCTGAGTTCTGTTAATATTTTCTTTATATATTTAAGTGTTACAATATTCAATACATATATATTTGTAATCGTTATGTCCTCTTAATGAACTGACCCTTTTATCATTATAAAATGGCCTCTTTGTCCCTTGTTACAGTTTCTGACTTTGTTTTCTGATATGAATATAGCCACCCCTGCTTTCTTTGGGTTACCATTTACATGGAATACCTTTTTCCATCCCCTCACTTTCAGCTATATATGTTTTTAAATCTAAGACAAGTCTTTGTATTGAGGAGTCTGTTTTGTTTGTCTTTGTTTTGTTTTGTTTCTTAAATTCCACATATAATTGAAATCATACAGCATTTGTCTTTCTTTGTCTGCCTTATTTCACTTAGCATTATACCTGCTAGGTCCATCTATGTTGTTGCAAATGGCCAAATCTTATTTTTTATGGCCAAGTAATATTCCATTTTATATATTACCACATCTTCTTTATCCATTCATCTATTGGTAGGTACTTGAATTGCTTCCATATCTTGGCTATTGTAAATAATGTTGCAATAAACATAGAGGTGCATACATCTTTTCAAGTTAGTCTATTCATTTTCTTTGGGAAAATACTCAGTAGTAGAATAATTGAATCATATATTATTTCTATTTTTAATTTTAGAGGAAACTTCATACTGTTTTCCACAATGGCTACAGCAATCAGCATTCCTACCAACAGTGCATGACTGTTCCTTTTTCTCCACATCATCACCAACACATATTATTTCTTGTCTTTTTTATTCTAATCATTCTGGTGCTTGCCAGAGGGGAGATGGGTGGAGGAATAGGTGAAATAGATAAAGGAGATTAAAGGGTACAAACTTTCAGTTACAAAATAAATTAAGTCACAGAGATAAAAAGTACAGCACAGAGAATACAGTCAGTAAGATTGTAATGATGTTGATGATTACACTCATCATGGTGACACGAAGTATAGGATTGTTGAATCATGTTGTGTATCCCAACCTAATATAACACAATACATTAATTATACTTCATTAAGAAAAAAAATGAAAATGAGTCTTACACACAGTATATGGTTACATCTCCTTTTTCTTATGCATTCAGTCTCTCTCTTTTGATTGACAAATTTTATCCATTTCTATTTAAAATAGTTATTTATAGGTAAGCTCTATATTTATTTATTTATTTATTTGTTTGTTTGTTTATTAGTTTTTAGACTGTTTTATAGATCCTTGTTCCTTTATTCCTCTCTTGATATCTTCCTTGTGGTGGTATCCTTCCTTTTCTGGTGGTATCCTTTGATTCATTTTATCTTTTTTGTATATGTACTGTAAGTTTTTCCTTTATGCTTACATGAGGCTTACACAGAACATCTCATAGTCATAACAGTAAATTTTACTGAAAACTAATTGAACACAAAACTCTACACCTTTGCCCATACATACACATTTTATTATTGATGTCACAATGTGTATCTTTTTATATTGTGCATACTTAAATCACTGTAGCTGTAGTTATTTTTAATACTATTTTAATTTTATTTAGAGTTAAACTTGATATATGTACCATCATTACAATATTCAAAGTATTTAAATTTGATTATATCCTTACCTTTAAAAATGAGTTCTATACTTTCATATGTTTTTATGCTCATAATTAGCATCATTTCATTTCAATTTGAACACCCCTTAGCATTTTCGTAGAGCACACCTAGTGGTGATGAACTTCCTCATCTTTTGTTTGGGAATTTTTAAATCTCTCTTCATTTCTGAAGCACAGCTTTACTGGGTATTGTATTTTTGATTGGCAGTTTCTTTCTTTCAACACTTTTAATCTGTTCTCTCTCTCTCTCTCTCTCTCTCAGCTTGCAAGTTTTCTGTTGAAAAATCCACTGATAATCTCATGGGGGTCCCATTGTATGTGACAAGTCACATTTCTCTTGCTGTTTACAAAATTCTCTCTGTAGTTCATTTTTGACAGTTTGACAAAAGCATGTCCCAGTGAAGACTTCCTTATGTTCTATCTTTGGGGTTTTGGGGGGCTTCATAGATCTAGATATTAATTTCCCTATCAATTTTCTGTCATTATTTCTTAAAATAAGCTTTCTGCCCCTTTCTCTTTCTCTGCAACTTCTGGGATTTCAGTAATATGTATTTATTCATTTGTTATTGCCCCAAAAGTCCTCTTGGATTTCTTCACTATTTCCGATTTTTTTTTTCTTTTTGTTTCTGTCACTGAAAAATTTAAAATGATCTGGCTTTAGGAAAGAAAGACCTTCTTCACCAGTCAGCCTGCCTAGAGAATCTTGGGGCATCTCTGATCTTTTCAATGGGTATTCCCACTACTTTCTTATTCCCTTATGGAGAAAAAGTCTTAGGATTGTGTGCCTTCTTTTGATCCCAAAAAATGAAGCCAGGTCCTGAAAGACCCATTTATTTCTCATAAAGGACTACTTTGAAGTCTTAAGGAGTGTGTGCCTTCTCCCAATCCAGTATTGTTAAGCTAGCTGCTGGATAGCCATATGCTGTCTGCAAGGGCTTGCATATGCCATCTGTGAAGGCCCATAAGCACAATTTGCAGAGGCTTACAGACACCATCTGGGAGAGAGTGCAAGGTGCCAGCAACAGGAGAGACAGTGTGTGGAGTACGGTGTGTGTCTACTAGTCAGGGTGAAGAGGTGTGCACAGGTGAGGCATCCTGTGGGGTCGTGAGTGGGGAAACTGTGGAGTCCACAAGCTTGTTAGTGGGAATCTTTGGCAAGTTGTTGAGATCCATATGCTGGTTTCTGTGAGCCCCCACCCCTTTTCCCTATTCTAGGTGTTCTCAGATGACTGAGCTGTGTCAATCCCCTTAGTGTTCTTGGGGCAAGACAGAAGTGGGCTTCTTGGATAGCATCCCACAAGGCTGTAAAAATCCCAGTGCTCATTTCACAGGAGAAGTCATAGGCAAAATGGGTCTCTCATGGCACTGAGCTATGCTACCATGAAGGTGAGATGACATGGATCCAGTGAAACTTTCTTCTCACACTTTTCAATGCATTTATTCCTGTTTTTTCTCCACCAGGATGCTGGAACCTCTCAGCTAAATGTCTTGGTTCTTAAAAGGGTGATCTCATCCATGGGAGGTTGTTAAAATTGGTGTTTCTGTGTGGGTATGAGAGTTGGAAGCTTCTATTTTGCCATCTTGCTGATGTCCAGAGCTTGGCTTCTTCTCAAAGCAGAAGATAACTATTTTTGCAAGGATGAGGAATTAAGCTAATAATATACATAAATAATTCCTTGTTATGCCTGACAGAGCATTGCTTAATAATTAAAGTAAAATTACTTCTAAATAGAGAACTTGGAAATATTTTGTTGACAAGTATTAAAAATATAATTTGCCATTGTACATAAACACCCATGATTTACTTTCCTCCATTCGTCTTTTTTCCAGGCTTTGGAACAAATTTACCACAGTTATCATTCTACTTACCTAAATCAAGTGAGGATATGCTGGGATTCAAAAACCTCCCTTTCTCCTCCAAATGACTGCATGATTTGAACTGATATAAAAATAGATTTAACCCAATCACATTTGTTCATTGAGAACTTCCTATAACTGATTCGTCTTTCTATGTCATCTCTCTCCCAAACAGAAGGGATAATTTCTATGATGGCATGCTCAGTATAATGACAACATTGAGCTAATCATGTTCCCCTCCTTCACTCTTGTTTTATACTCCCTCAACCCACCTTCACTTTATCTACAGACTTCATTCTCTCCATTCAAATCCTCCTCTGCAGCATAGGAACCAGTGACTAGGAAAAAGAAAAAACAACAACAACTTTGAAAGACAACAAGTAACCTCTAGCAGTGCAAAAAGAAATAGGTTCACAGCACTACAACTACAAATACTAGATTGGCCTTCAGAGCATAAGGCCTATACATTATAATTCTGACTTATAGCCAATCATAAAATAATTTTGCATGAGCTATAGGAGAATGAATTAAACCAGCAACTATTTTAATGCAGTGAAGGCTTTGTGGGAGTTTGTGCTCGTCATTATTGATCTGCTGGCTTATCTTTTGGGGCCGCCTGAGAGCCTGGGGCTTTTCGAGGTCCATCTAACTCCTGGGCCAGACTCATGGGTAACTCTGGAAAACACAAAAGAACAAAAAAGCAAAAAAAAAACTTACAGGACAAAATTGTGGTTAAAAGTGGTAACAAGTAATGAGGTTAGTTTCTCTTTACCATCTCCCACTTTACATTTACTTTTTGGGTCTTACTGCTAGAGCAGCTGACGTAGAGTATCTTCTGGCTCAACCCCAGCTTCAGAGAAAACATACTAGTGTAGAATTCTCCAAGATCTACTACAATTGTACAAATTCTAATCCTTACAATAAATAGCTTCTTCTGTATCACTTATAGCAATCCTGCTTCTCTGATCAAATCCTGACTGAGACAAGAGACCGTTTAAAAACTAAGGCACAAGGGGATTCACTGGGGTGGGAAGATGCAAGCCCTTTTTCAGACTCTAAGACAGGCTACTTCAGTTCTTTAGTTGGCCTTACTTATCACATTCTGCTGGCCTGAGTGGACTCATATAAAATAGATGTGGAACAAACTTCCTTCCTCCCCTGAAATCTCATGAGAAGAAAGTCCTTATCTCATCAAGAGGTTCATAGAGGACTTCTAGATGTGCCCTTTGTAGATGACAGAAGTCAGGGCCAACCTGTCTATCTGCGAGGGGGTGAAAGACAAGAGCTTCCTATAGCCTATGTGAATCAGACAGCATGGTAGTTTCCCTCCAGCTTGATAAAAGCATCTCCTCATACCAGGTCAGGTAAAGCTTTCTAACTTAGTATCAAATTAATCAAACTATATGATTTTTTACTAACTCCCAGGTGGTATGCACTCTATGCCTTTATTTTAACTTCTCAAAAATCAGCACCTTCTAGATTGTTTGAATGAAAACACATGGGACGTAGTGAAGGCAACTTAAGGAAATTAAGCAAGTGACCCAAGATCTGGGCTAGTAGCAGAACCATAATACTTCGCTTGAAGATTTTCCAACAGGAGTATTTATATTTATATAAATATGTTGAAAACTTTGAGAACTTTAAGGTTAAAAAAAAATGACAAGGCAAAGATTACCTCTCCAAATATTTGTAATACCAAATATAGCAAAGAATGGTAGTCACCTCCTGCATACAGTACCTCAGCCAGGCAAGGACCACAAGCTAAGCTTGGGGAGTGATTTGTTATTATGGGAGCTCAAACACAGAAGTAAGTAACCAAAATGCTTCCCATTGACTAGTCAAAGGTAAGCTTATGCGTCAGACAACCTGCTCCAGTCCCTAGCCCAAACCTGGGCTAAATCCTGGAGGATTTAAAATCCTGGAGGATTTTGACCTTTACCATAAATCATGAATGGGCTTTCACATGGATTTGAGCTGCTATTGCTAGGTGAGATAATGTAGTCAGAGATAACTGGCAGCTATAAGACAAAGGTCATTAGAAAAAAAACAAACTTGATTATCATTTCTAGTTCTCTCAGTGGACTGCTATGGATTGATTTTTCTCAATCTTGCAACCACTCTATGAACAAAATAAATAGCATTTTAATTAAATGTTTACATTTAACAAATTAAAACCTGTTTAAACACATTTCACTTATCCATCTTGATAGATTGGAGCCTCTGTGTCATGCATGACATCCCTTTTCCTCCAGCTTAAACCAAATCAGAATTAAAAGATTCATCCATAGATTTAAAGACAGTACTGCTTTTAAGAGGCCTTGGGGGAAAAATCCTCCTTATGGATACTTGCTTGATATTTCTAGACTCTTAATGGACTTAAGAAATTCCTTCATCACTGCAACATTCATAATGGCTCAGTCTTCTCAAGTATCTATATTTGCTGAGAGGCCTGATGCTCCTTGTCTGTCTCACTTGATTTCATCTGTGGTGGACAGTCCATGGAAGTTCACATTCCTGTCTTGCTGAGAGCATATTACATCAGCATCCACTGTGCATTTCCTTGGGCCTTGTAATGTCAGGTAACCGTGTTGGATAACCACATAATTATAACAGAGAAGTGCTCCGTTAACACCCTGGGGGGGGGGGGTGCCTGGGTGGCTCAGTGAGTTAAGCCCCTGCCTTTGGCTCGGTCATGGTCTTGGGGTCCTGGGATCCGGCCCCGTGCTGGGCTCTCTGCTTGGTGGGGAGCCTGCTTCCCCTTCTCCTCTGCCTGCCTCTCTGCCTACGTGTGATCTCTGTCTGTCAAATAAGTAAATAAAATCTTTAAAAAAAAAAAACACCCTTGGGAAAATTTATTAAAAACATAGTAATGAGAGCCAGTGGATCGATGTCATAGCCTTCAGAAGTCTCTCAACACGATCTGCTCCTTCAGTCTTCCATTCTTGTCTCTTAAATAATTGCACATAAATCCTTGCTCTGGGCCATAGTTCTGAGAGATACCCATACTAAAACAATTGATAGCAGAAGTTGTACTAGAAAGCAGACCTTCAGAAATGGATTCAGACACTGGATCATTTTACAATCAAAGTAATAAGGATCTCATTGCCTAGAGAAATGTGTTCATAATGATCCTTGTTAAGTTATGGCATTTCAATACTTAGATTCTCATTAAATACTTAAATAAGGGTGATATACAGATAACATAGGAAACAACCAACCAATCACTTGAAAAACAGGGGTGATTGTAATAAAGATTATGGAGTTTGCCGTTTATTGTTAATCTTTTTTAAAAAGAAAACTGTGCTCTTGTCATCCAAGTATGAATTCAAGTGTGTTGAGCTACATGGACTACATAGTTCTTTATCTTTTGCTCCATTGGGCAACCTGGCCAAAAGCAGTTTCAGAATTTACTAGTAAGCACAGTGGAGCTACAAAAGGGACTGAATGCACAAGAAGGCACAAGTTCTTTTATGTTAAAGGCACCCCAAATATGGACACAACAGAAACATGAGAAGTGGCATGTGGCATTTATGTAAACAAACCTGAGAACCTTGAAGCCCCATTTCTTCTGAAACTTCTTCATATTAGAATAAGCTGTAAATGTCCTGTCTGTGCACCTACTTTAATAGATGGATCTTTTGCAAGATAATACTTGTCCTCAAAAACTGATTTACTCTCAATTCATCATCTCCAGCCTATTAATTAGGATCAGGTTTCAACACAGTCTGAGTAGATTAAGAAGTCTCTCTTTTATGCCTCCAGCTTCCAGCAAGATTTGATAGCATTACTCTGGTCTCTACAGTCTTGGGGATAATTTTTTTCTGGACTTGATCACCTATAGGTATCTCAACATTCTTTGTTGATTCGGTTTTTTGTTGTGTTATGGTTTTCATCAGAATCTCTTCAGAGTCTACCTTTTATTTCCAGCCTAAATTTTAACTAACCTAGAGTTCAATACCAGAAATGGCCTCAGGAAAAAACAAACAAACAAAAAACTTTCAGTTGGGATTTGGGGACTGTGTTACTCAGTTTAATGAGGCGTGGATAACCTTCCAGGGAGACCATGAGACTGTGGTAACCTGCTGCATTCAGTGGCATCACAATTCCTGAAAACTTTACTCTTAAGTGAATATGATGGAATGCCTGGAAAATGAGTTAGGAATTACCACAGCCATTGATTACAATAGTGGTGAATATGAAGATTCTAAATATGTTAGAGAATTTAACAATAGGAAAGACCCTTGATTTTTACTGAAGGTAATGTGGAAAATCTTAGAAAGTTTTTTAGACCCAATAATTAAATTCATTATTTTAGGTAGCCACCAGAAAAAATGGTTGAGCATCATGCACAATATCCAGTTATATTGGATATAGGGTTACATAACCTTGTCAAATCTTGTGCCAATAACAAGGAGCTGTTTGGAATAGGAATCTTGAGACTTGAGATGGGAACATTTGGTTAGAAACTTGAGATGGGAACGTAGGCTGAGTGCTATGGCTTTCCCAAATCCTCCTAAAACTTGTTTGCTAAGAAAATTGTCCTTCCCTTACTTAAGGAAACTAGCATTCTTCTCACTAAAGAACCTGAAAGAACCATATATGTCAGGCCACAAAACCAGTTCAGGTAGATTTTAAGCCATTTTATTGAGGTATGAAATTTACATAAAAACCACATATTTAATGTATATGAGTTGGTGACTTTGGAAAGAGTTATATACCTGTGAAACCATTACTATGATCAATGCCATAACATATCTATCACCTCAGAAAGTTTCTTCCAACCCTCTTTATTATTTTGTGATGAAATACATAATCTAATTTCTTAGAAAAATTTTAAGTATTCAATAGAGTATCATTAACTATATATGCTATATAGTAGGTCTCTAGGACTTATATACATCTTGTTAAATTGAAACTTTGTACCCCAAAACTAATATCTCCCTATTGTCCTATCCCTCAAGCCCATGGAGAACACAATTCCACTCTCTGCTCCTAAGATTTTGATTATGGTAAATTCCTCATATAAGTGGTATCATGTCTCTCCATGTCTGTCTTACTACACTAAACAGTGTGTAACAATGCTACCAAAAATGGTAGAATTCCATCTTTTTCTTTTCATTTTATTTTATTTCTTTTCGGAATTGGGTGTTTATGGCACCACACCCAGTGCTCCATGCAATTCGTGTCCTCCATAATACCCACCACCAGGCTTACCCAACCCTTCAACCCCCTCCCCTCCAAAACCCTCAGTTTGTTTCTCAGAGTCCACAGTCTTTCATGGTTTGTCTCCCCCTCCAATTTCCTCCAACTCACTTCTCCTCTCCATCTCCCACTGTCCTCCATGTTATTCCTTATGGCTCCACAAGTAAGTGAAACCATATGATAATTAACTCTCTATGCTTGACTTATTTCTCTCAGCATAATCTCTTCCAGGTCCATCCATGTTGATACAGAAGTTGGGTATTCATCCTTTCTGATGGAGGCGTAATACCCCATAGCATATATGTACCATATCTCCTTTATCCATTCATCCATTGAAGGGCATCTTGCTGCTTCTTCTTTTTTTTTTTTTATAAAGAATTTATTTATTTGACACAGAGTGACAGAAATAGAAAGAGCACAAGTGGGGGAGCAGCAGAGAGGGGGAAGCAGGCTCCCCGCTGAGCAGGGAGCCCGATGTGGGACTCGATCCCAGGATCCAGAGGCTTAACCCACTGAGCCACCCAGGTGCCCCAGCATCTTGCTTCTTTACACAGTTTGGCGACTGTGGCCATTGCCGCTATGAACGCTGGGGTACAGATGGCCCTTCTTTTCACTAAACCAATATCTATGGGGTAAATACCCAGTAGTGTAATTTCAGGGTCTTAGGGAAGCTCTATTTTTAAATTCTTTTTTTTTTTTTAAGATTTTATTTATTTATTTGACAGACAGAGATCACAAGTAGGCAGAGAGGCAGGCAGACAGAGAAGAGGAAGCAGGCTCCCTGCTGAGCAGAGAGTCCGACTCGAGGCTTGATCCCAGGACCCTGAGATCATGACCTGAGCCAAAGGCAGAGGCTTTTACCCACTGAGCCACCCAGGCACCCCACTATTTTTTAAATTCTTAAGGAATCTCCACACTGTTTTCCAAAGTGGCTGCACCAACTTGCATTCCCACCAACAGTATAAGAGGGTTCCCCTTTATCCACATCCTTTCCAGCACATGTTGTTTACTGTCTTGTTGATTTTGGCCATTCTAACTGGTATAAGGTAGTATCTCAATGTGGTTTTGATTTGAATCTCCCTGATAGCTAATGATGATGAACATTTTTTTCATGTGTCTGTTAGCCATTTGTATGTCTTCATTGGAGAAGTGTCTCTTTATGTCTTCTGCCCATTTTTTTGACATGAGTACTTATTTTGTATGTGTGGGAGTTTAAGTTCTTCACAGATCTTGGATATCAGCCCTTTTTCTGTAATGTCATGTGCAAATATCTTCTCCCATTCTGTGGGTTGCCTCTTTGTTTTGTTGACTGTTTCCTTTGCTGTGCAGAAGGTTTTGATCTTGATGAAGTCCCCAAAGTTCATTTTCGCTTTTGTTTCCTGTCTTTGGAGACATGTCTTGAAAGCAGTTGCTGTGGCTGATGTTGAAGAGGTTATTGCCTATGTTCTCCTCTAGGATTTTGATGGATTCCTGCCTCACTTTGAGGTCTTTTATCCATTTTGAGTTTATCTTCGTGTATGGTGTAAGAGAATGGTTTGAGTTTCATTCTTCTACACTTAGCTGTCCAGTTTTCCCAGCACCATTTATTGAAGAGACTGTCTTTTTTCCACTGTATATCTTTATCTGCTTTGTCAAAGATTATTTGACCATAGAGTTGAGGGTCC
>NC_081569.1:64407366-64437375 GCF_022355385.1 Mustela nigripes | reverse complement strand
ATATCTGGCCTCTCTGCTCTGTTCCACTGGTCTATGTGTCTGTTTTTGTGCCAGTACCATGTTGTCTTGGTGATTATTGTAAATAATGCTATAATAACCATGGGGGTGCAACTATGTCTTCAAAATCCTGATTTCAGTTCCTTTGGCTATATACTCAGGAGAGGAGTTACTAGATCATATGATAGTTTAGTTTTAACTTTTTAAAGAATATCCATACTGTTTGCCTAGTGGTTTCCCACAATGAATGTACCAAGGTTCCCTTTCCTTCTCACTCTCACCAACACTTAACTTTCTGTTGTTTTAGTAGCCATCCTAACAGAAGGGAAGTGGTACTTCATTGTGTTGATTTGTATTTCCCTGACGACTAATCATGAATAGTGCCATTTCATATACCTGTTGAACATTTATGTGTCTTCTTTGGAGAACTATCTATTGGGTTCTCATGCCCATTCTAAAATCAGATTTTTTTTTTTCCTGATGAGTTCTAGGATTTCCTTATATATGTTTGGTATTAACCTTTATCAAATATATGGTCTGTGAATATTTTTCTCCTATTCTATAAGTAGCCTTTTCAATTGTCAATTGTTTGATTTGCTGTTTTTAAGATTTTTAGTTTAATGTAATGTCACTTGATTATTTTTGCTTTTGTTGCCTGGGCTTTTGGTGTCCTAGCCAAAAAAATCATTGCAAAGATCAACGCCAAGAAGCTGTTTCCTAGTTTGCTTCTAAGAGTTCTATGGTTGAGGTGTTACATTAAAGTTTTAATCTATTTTGAGTTGGTTTTTGTGTATGGTGTAAGATAAGGGTCCACTTTCATTCTTTTGCACTGGATATCTGGTTTTCTCAGCACCATTTATTGAAGAGATTATCCTTTCCCCAATTTGTATTATTGGCACCTCTTTTGGGTTTCTGGACCCAATTCCAATGTGTGTGTATTGGGGCGGGGGTTAGGGGGGCACTTCTTCCAGAACACCAACCAATTCTTAGGTAGTAGGGTGTCCAATAATTCAACTCAATTTTGACACTATCTACCCAGAGATAGTATTGGATCTCATGGGTTGAGGGTTCAGTCCTAAAAGACTGTCCCCCTTCCCCACATGAGATACTGGATATCTGGCCTCTCTGCTCTGTTCCACTGGTCTATGTGTCTGTTTTTGTGCCAGTACCATGTTGTCTTGGTGATTATTGTAAATAATGCTATAATAACCATGGGGGTGCAACTATGTCTTCAAAATCCTGATTTCAGTTCCTTTGGCTATATACTCAGGAGAGGAGTTACTAGATCATATGATAGTTTAGTTTTAACTTTTTAAAGAATATCCATACTGTTTGCCTAGTGGTTGCAAGTATAGGTTGCAAGTATAGGTTGTTACCTATACTTCTAAATAACTGGCTATAAATCAGAAATTCCTACTATCTCCTCCTCAGGTTTGATTAGTTTGCTAGAGTGGCTCACAGAACCACTTACTTACTATATCACTAGTTCATTTTTCTTTACTTATTACATCACCAGTTTATTATAAAAGGATGTAAGTCAAGAACAGCCAGATAGAAGAGATGCCTAGGACAAGGTAAGAAGAAACGGGGTGGAGATTCCGTGACCTCTCCAGGTACCCCACTCTCCTAACACCTGTATTTTCACTAACCTGGAAGCTCTCTGAACCCCATCCTTGGGGATTTTTATAAAGGCTTCATTCATGAAAATTCATTAAATCACTGACCATTGGTTTTTGAATTCCATTTCCAGCCTTTCTATTCCATGGAGGTTGGGGCTGGCGGGGAAAGCCTGAAAGTTTCAATCCTCTAATCACATGTTTGGTGCCACTAGCTTCCATCCTTAGGTGCTTTCCAAAATTCACCTCATTAACACAATAAAGGCACTTTTATGACTCTCAACACTTGAGAAATTCCAAGGGTTTGGGGAACTCTGTGCCAGAAACTGGGATGAAGACCAAATATCTATTTCTTATAAAGCACATTATCATAGCACTCTTGTCAAAAGCAATTGACAGTATGTGTGTGGATTTATTTCTGGGCTCCCTATTATGTTCCATTGGTATATATGTCAGTTTTTATGCTAGTACCATATTGGTTTGATTATAGAAGCTTTACAATAAAATTTAAAAGCTAGAAATGTGATGCCTGAATCTTTGTTATTCCTGATCAAAATTACTTAAGCCATTCAAGGTCTTTTTTGGTTCCATATGAACTTTAGGATTATTTTTGCTATCTCTATAAAAAATGCAATT
This sequence comes from Mustela nigripes, assembly GCF_022355385.1. NCBI lineage: Eukaryota > Metazoa > Chordata > Mammalia > Carnivora > Mustelidae > Mustela > Mustela nigripes. Next base: position 64,435,126 of record NC_081569.1, on the reverse strand, counting down.
GGAATTTTGATGTGGATTGCACTGAATCTGTAGATTGCTTTGCATAATTTGGACATCTTAAAATTGTTCTAATACATGAACATAGAATTTATTTCCACTTATGTCTGCTTTCATTTCTTTTATTGGTATTTTATAGTTCATACAAATTTTTCACATCATGAATGGGATTCCATTTTCAAATAGTTTATTGTTGATATATAGAAATGTAGCTACTATCATATGTTGGTTTTGTATTCTGCAACTTTACTGAATTCATTTATTCTAGCAGGATTACTTGTGGAGCCTTGAGGTTTTCTACATAGAAGATTGTACCTGCAAAGAGATAATTTCTTCCTCTACAATCTATATGCTTTTAAATTCCTTTTTCTTGGGGTACCTGAGTGGCTCATTCACTTAAGTGTCTGACTCTTGATTTCAGTTAGGGTCAAGATCTCAGGGTTGTGGGATAGAACCCTGTGTAGAGTTCCCCCCATTCAGAACTCCCTACTAGGGTTTTCTCCCTCTGCCCTTCCCCTACTCATGCATGCTCTCTTTCTTTCTCAAATAAATAAATAAATCTTTTAAAAACATTTTAAACATTAAAAAAATCCTTTTTATTGCCAATTTTTCTCAAACAAGGACTTCTAGTACTATGTTAAATAGAAGTGGTGAAAGTGGGCATCCTTGCTTTGTTTCATATCTTAAAGAAAAATTTGGGGAATGGATTAAATAGGTGATGAGGACTAAGGAGTACACCTGTTGTGATGAACACTAGGTGTTGTATGTAAGTGTTGAATCACTAAATTGCACACCTGAAACTAATATTACACTATTCACTGGAATTTTTTTATTTTATTTTTTCATTGTTCCAGGATTCATTTTTTTATGCCCCACACCCAGTACTCCATGCAATACATGCCCTCCTTAATACCCACCATCAGCCTCTCCCAACTCCCCAAACCCTCCCCTCCAAAACCCTCAGTTTGTTTCTCAGAGTCCACAGTCTCTCATGGTTTGTCTTCCCCTCTGATTTCCCCCAATTCACTTCTCCTCTCCTTCTCCCACTGTCCTCCATGTTATTCCTTATGCTCCACAAGTATATTAACTGGAATTTAAATAAAAAAAAAAAGTTTTCAGTTTTTTACCACAGAGTATAATTGTAGCTATGGACTTGTCATACATGGACTTTATTGTGTTGAGGTTAGTTCTTTCTATACCTAACTTGTTGAGAATTTTTAGGATGAAAGGATGTTGAGCTTTGTAAAATGATTTCCTGTATATATTGAAATTATCATATGATTTTTACACTTCACTTTGTTAATGTGGTTTATCACATCAATTTGTCTATGTTGAAGTATTCATGCATCCCAAGGATAAAGCCCACTTGATTGTGGTGTATAATTCTTTTAATTTGCTGTTGAATTTGGCTTGCTGATATTTGGTTGAGGATTTTTAGATCTAAGTTTATGAAGGACATTGGATTGTAGTTTTCTTGTGGTGTCTTTTGTTTGGGTAGCAAAGTGCTACTGGCTACATAAAATGAGCTTGGAAGGGTTTCCTCTTCTATTTTTGGAAGAGTTTAAGGAATAGGAGTTTTAATTCTTTTTTACATATTTGGTAGAATTTGTCAATAAAACCATCTGGTCATGGGCTTTCCTTTTGGAGTTTTTTGATTATTGATTCACTATCCTTCTTATTGGTGTCTTCAGTTGTTCTATCATATTTACTCATTCTTTGTAGGTTATACTTTTCTAGGATTGCCAATTTATTAGTATATAAGAGTCTCTCATGATTTTCTTAAATTTATTTATTTTCAGAAAAACAGTATTCATTATTTTTTCACCACACCCAGTGCTCCATGCAATCCATGCCCTCTCTAATACCCACCACCTGGTACCCCAACCTCCCACACCCCAGCCACTTCAAACCCCTCAGATTGTTTTTCAGAGTCCATAGTCTCTCATGATTCACCTCCCCTTCCAATTTACCACAACTCCCTTCTCCTCTCTAACACCCCTTGTCCTCCATGATATTTGTTATGCTCCACAAATAAGTAAAACCATATGATAATTGACTCTCTGTGCTTGACTTATTTCGCTCAGCATAATCTCTTCCAGTCCCATCCATGTTGCTACAAAAGTTGGGTATTCATCCTTTCTGATGGAGGCCTAATACTCCAGAGTGTATATGGACCACATCTTCCTTATCCATTCGTCCGTTGAAGGGCATCTTGGTTCTTTCCATAGTTTGGCGACCGTGGCCATTGCTGCTATAAACATTGGGGTACTGATGGCCCTTCTTTTCACTACATCTGTATCTTTGGGGTAAATACCCAGGAGTGCAATGGCAGGGTCATAGGGAAGTTCTGTTTTTAATTTCCTGAGGAATCTCCACACTGTTCTCCAAAGAGGCTGCACCAACTTGCATTCCCACCAACAGTGTAAGAGGGTTCCCCTTTCTCCACATACTCTCCAACACATGGTGTTTCCTGTTTTGTTAATTTTGGCCATTCTAACTGGTGTAAGGTGGTATCTCAATGTGGTTTTAATTTGAATCTCCCTGAGGGCTAATGATGATGAACATTTTTTCATGTGTCTGATAGCCATTTGTATGTCTTGATTGGAGAAGTGTCTGTTCATATCTTCTGCCCATTTTTTGATATGTTTGTCTGTTTCGTGTGTGTTGAGTTTGAGTAGTTCATTATAGATCCTGGATATCAACCTTTGTCATTTGCAAATATCTTCTCCCATTCTGTGGGTTGCCTCGTGGGTTGTTTTGCTGTGCAGAAGCTTTTGATTTTGATGAAGTCCCAAAAGTGTGTTTTTGGTTTTGTTTCCTTTGCCTTTGGAGACATATCTTGGAAGAAGTTGCTGTGGCTGATATTGAAGAGATTACTGCCTATGTTCTCCTCTAGGATTCTGATGGATTCCTGTCTCACATTGAGGTCTTTTATCCATTTTGAGTTTACCTTTGTGTACAGTGTAAGAGAATGGTCGAGTTTCATTCTTCTACTTATAGCTGTCCAGTTTTCCCAGCACCATTTATTGAAGAGACTGTCTTTTTTCCACTGTATATTTTTTCCTGTTTTGTCGAAGATTAATTGACCATAGAGTTGAGGGTCCATATCTGGGCTCTCTACTCTGTTCCACTGGTCTATGTGTCTATTTTTATGCCAGTATCATGCTGTCTTGGTGATCACAGCTTTGTAATAAAGCTTGAAATCAGGTAACGTGATGCCCCCAGCTTTATTTTTGTTTTTCAATATTTCCTTAATGATTCGGGGTCTCTTCTGATTCCATACAAATTTTAGGATTAGTTGCTCCAGCAATTTGACAAATACCGGTGGAATTTTGATCAGAATGGCATTAAAAGTATATATTGCTCTAGGCAGTAGAGCATTTTAACAATGTTTATTCTTCCGATCCAAGAGCATGGAATGGTCTTCCATCTTTTTGTGTCTTCTTCAATTTCTTTCATGAGTGTTCTCTAGTTCCTTGAGTACAGATCCTTTACCTCTTTGGTTAGGTTGATTCCCAGGTATCTTATGGTGCTATAGTAAATGGAATCAATTCTCTAATTTCCCTTTCTGTATTTTCATTGTTAGTGTATAAGAAAGCCACTGATTTCTGCACATTGACTTTGTATCCTGCCACGTTGCTGAATTGCTGTATGAGTTCTAGTAGTTTGAGGGTGGAGCCTTTTGGGTTTTCCATATAAAGAATCATGTCATCTGCGAAGAGAGAGAGTTTGACTTCTTCATTACCAATTTGGATACCTTTTATTTCTCTTTGTTGTCTGATTGCTGTTGCTAGGACTTCTAATACTGTGTTGAACAAGAGTGGTGAAAGTGGGCATCCTTGTCTTGTTCCTGATCTCAACGGGAAGGCTGCAAGCTTTTTCCCATTGAGGATGATATTTGCTGTGGGTCTTTCATAGATAGATTTGATGAGGTTCAGGAATGTTCCCTCTATCCCTATCCTTTGAAGCTTTTTAATCAGGAACGGATGCTGGATTTTGTCAAATGCTTTATCTGCATCAATTGAGAGGACCATGTGGTTCTTCTCTCTTCTCATATTAATTTGTTGTATCACATTGATTGATTTCCGAATGTTGAACCATCCTTGTAGCCCAGGGATGAATCCCACCTGATCATGGTGGATAATCTTTTTAATGTGCTGTTGGATCCTGTTGGCTAGGATCTTGTTGAGAATCTTAGCATCCATATTCATCAGTGATATTGGTCTAAAATTCTCCTTTTTGGTAGGGTCTTTGCCTGGTTTGGGGATCAGGGTAATGCTGGCTTCATATAAAGAGTCTGGAAGCTTTCCTTCTGCTTCAATTTTTTGAAACAGCTTCAGGAGAATAGGTGTTATTTCTTCTTTGAAGGTTTGGTAGAATTCCCCAGGGAATCCATCAGGTCCTGGGCTCTTGTTTTTTGGGAGGTTTTTGATCACTGCTTCAATCTCGTTATTAGATATCCGTCTATTCAGGTTGTTGATTTCTTCCTGGTTCAATTTTGGTTAGTTTATAGTTTTCCCAGAATGCATCCATTTCATCTAGGTTGCTAAGCTTATTGGCATATAACTGTTGATAATAACTGGGTGTGTGTAAAAAATAATGAATACTGTTTTTCTGAAAATAAATTTAAAAAAAACTCCTAACTTCATCTATTTTTCTACTTTTTGATATATTTCTGCTGTACTCTTTGATTTATTTTAGCTGTACTTTATTGGTTTCTTTTAACATTAGACTTAGTTGATTCTTATACTAATTTATTGAAGTGTAAATTTAGGTTGTTTGAGATCTTTCATTTTAATGTTGGCATTTATTTCTATAAATTTCCCTTTTACATATGCTTTTATGGCACCCGATATGTTTTTGGTATGTTGTGTTTTCATTTTCATTGGTCTCAAAATATTTTTTCATTTTTTGTTATGATTCTTCTTGGACCTGATGATTCTACAAGAGTGTGTTTAATTTCCATGTATTTGTTATTTTTTCTGTTTTCCTTCTGTTATTGATTTATCATTCTATTCCATGTGTGTTAGATAAAACACTTATAATGATTTCACTCTTCTTAAATTTATTAAGATTTGTCCTGTGGGGACGCCTGGGTGGCTCAGTTGGTTAAACAGCTGCCTTCAGCTCACGTCATGATCCCAGCGTCCTGGGATCGAGTCCCACATTGGTCTCCTTGCTCAGCAGGGAGCCTGCTTCTCCCTGTGTCTCTGCCTGCCATTCTGTCTGCCTGTGCTCACTCTCTCTCCCTCTCTCTCTCTGACAAATAAATAAAATCTTTAAAAAAAAAAAGATTTGTCCTGTGATCTAGCATGTGATATGTCTTAGAGAATATTCATGTGCCATTGAGAAAAATATGTATTCTGCTCCTATTAGGTGGAATGTTCTATACATGCCTATTAAGTCCAATTGGTCTGTAGTGTTGTTCAAGTCTGCTGTTTTCTTTTTTGCTTTTCTTTCTGGGTTATTCAAAACATGGTATTGAAGTCTTCTGCTGTCATTTTATTTCTCCCTTCAGATATGTCAGTGTTTGCTTTATATGGTAGGTGCTCCAAGGATAGGTGGATTGTGCATTTATAATTTTTATATCTCCCTGGTGAACTGACATTTTCATCATTATGTAATGACATTCTTTGTCTCCTGTGACAGTTGTTTTTATTTATCAAAAACTGTTTATATCTTGTCTGATATAAATATAGCTACTCCTGTTCTTTTAGTCACCATCTTTGTAAAGTATCTTTTTCCACCTCTTTCAAATTGTCCTAAAATCTAAAGTATTTTTTGTAGACACTGTATTGTTGGTTCTTTTAAATTTATCTACTTTACATCATTTGATTGGTGTGTTTAATCCATTTACATGTAAAGTAATTATTAGTAAGTATGGATTTATGGTTGCCATATTTTAATATTTTTGTCTGTTTTGCAGTTTATTTTTTTCTTTCTTTCTCTTGCTATATCTCTGTATGATTTGATGGTTATTTTTATAGTTTAATTCTTTAATTCTCTGTATTTATCTTTATGTACCTACTATGATTTTTCATTGTTGTTATCATGAGATTTGCATAAAACTTCTTATAACAATATATTTTAAGCTAATAACCACAACATCCATTATAAAACTTTACACTTTTATCCTCCTGCCATATTCTTTGTTATTACTGTCAGAATTTCCTTCTTTTTATATTATGTACCTTTTAACACATTTTGTGGTTATAGTTATTATAGTTAGGAAACTTCTTTAAACTAGGGTTAAAAGTGATTTATGTACCAATCTTACAGCATTACTTCATTCTGTTTTTGCTGTATTTTTATCTTTACTGGTGACATTTATACTTTCATATGCTTTTGTGTTGTTTAGCATCCTTCTGATTCAACTTGAAAAACTTCCTCTAGTACTTTTGTAAGGCAGTCTAGTGATTAGGAACTCCCTTAGTCTTAGTCTTTCATTTCTAAAAGGATAGCTTTTTTTTTTTTGAAGATTTTATTTATTTATTTGACAGACAGAGATCACAAGTAGACAGAGAGGCAGACAGAGAGAGAGGAGGAAGCAGGCTCCTTGATGAGCAGAGAGCCCGATGTGGGTCTCGATCCAAAGACTCTGGGATCATGACCTGAGCCGAAGGCACAGGCTTTAACCCACTGAGCCACCCAGGCACCCCTCTGAAAGGATAGCTTTTATAGGTATAGTATTCTTGGTTGGCAGTGTTGTTTGTTTGTTTGTTTTTCTTTTAAGCACTTGAAATATATAATTCTAGTCTTTCTTGGCCTACAAGTTTTCTGCTGAGAAATATGCTAATAGTGTAATTGGGAGGGCTTATATGTGATGAGCTATGTTTTTATTGACACTTAAAAATTCTTTGCCTTTTGACAATTACTTTAATTGAGTCTTGATAAATATCTCTTTGGTTTCTACCTATTTTGATTTTGTTAAGGCTCTATGAATCTGTATGTCAATTTCCCTCCCCAGATTTGGGAATCTTCTGGTTAAATTAATATTAAAAATCTTTTCCCCCCTTCTCTCTCTCACCTTATTGTTCTTCAGGCTTTCTTCACTCTTTTTCATTCTTTTATCTTTTTGTTTTTCTGACTGGATAATTTCAAATGACCTATCTTTATGTATGCTAATACTTTTTTCTGCTTGATTGAGTTGTTGAAGACTTCTTTTGTTTGTTGGCTTGTTTTTAGTTCAGTAATTGTATTCTTTAGTTCTAGAATTTCTGTTTGGTTCTTTTTATGGTTTCTATCTCATCATTTTGTTCATTGGCTCTTCTTGATTTAATTTAGTTGTCTATATTTTCTGGTAACTCACTGAACTTTTAAGAATGATTATTTTTAAAACTTTCAGGCATTTCATAGATTCATATTTCTTTAGCATCACTTACTAGAGCTTTTTGTTGCTGCTGTTCCTTGGTGAAATCACATTTTCCTAAGTCTTCCTGATCCCATAACCTTACACTGTTATCTGCATGTTTGAATAAGAATTCACATCTTCCAATCTCTAAAGACTGACTTTGCAAGGAAAGCTCTTCCTAGCTACCCTAGACAGAAATTCTCTACCTAGAATTTTGTGGTTATAGTTACCTTATAGTTAAAAAAATCTTTTAAACTAGGGTTAAAAGTGGTGAAGTCCATAGGTGGACTGGCTTGCAAAGTCCACAAGGGGCTCATTGCCAGGGTCTATGTGTGGGCACACCAAGTGCTAGTGTCCATAAATGGACAGTCCTTGTGTCAGCATCTGGGAAGATAAGACCAGTGCCCAGGTCAATAGGCCTGTGGATCTGCTGCCAGAGAATCAAAAGTCAACTGTTGAGATCCATGGGCAAATTGTTGAGGCCCTCTTCCTTCCCCCTTTATTGCCTGCCCCCAGGCAATCTAGTCATGCCAATTTACTGAGTGTTCTAAGTGTGGCATGATGGAGGCATTGCTCTCAATTATCACCTGAAAGGCTAAGGAAATCAGATATTCATTTTACTTTTCCCACCACAGGAGAACTTAGGGGCTGAGGAGAGCTCTCTCCGTAGTGTGCTGTTCTGGCTTGGGGGAGAGGTGATGTTAGAAAAGGCAGTATTCTTTTTAAAAACTTTCTTAGAGTGGGGAGGGGCAAAGGGAGAGGGAGAGAGAATATTAAGCAGGCTGCATACCCAGTGTGGAGTCCAATGTAGGGCTCAGTCTCACAACCCTGAGATCATGACTTGAACCAAAATCAAGAATCAGACACTTAACTGACTGGTGCCCTAAAGAAAATGAGTGTTCTTCTTAAATGTTTCAATGAACCTTATCTCATTTCTGTGCTTCACTCAGTTCTTGTAATCTCTCACTTGGATTCTAGAGCTCTCATGAAGGTATTTTCAACTACAAATGACTGTTAAATCAATATTTTTGTGAGAGACAAGAGCTAGAACCTCCTATTTCACCATCTTGCTGACATCATTCTAACTTTAAAATACTTAAATAATACAAAGTATCTTCTTTGCCCTTAGTGAAATAAAACTAGAAATCTATAGCAGGAAGAAAACTAGAAATTTTACAAATATGTGGAAACTAAGCAACACTTTTCTGAATAATTGATAGATTAGTGAAGATATCACACACAGAACTAGAAAATTCTCTGAGACAAATGAAAAAGAAATACCACAATGTATGAAAATTTAAGAGATGCTACCAAAGAAGTGTTCAAAAAGAAGTTTCTACTTATCACATGTGAATTCTACCAAACATTTAAAGAATTATCACCAATAATTTTCAAATTTTCCATAAATTATAAGAGAAGGTAATACTTATACTTTGAGGCCAGCATGTGATACCAACGACATCCTAAAGAAAAAAACAACTATATCTTACGACCATCTCTTATGAACATAAGTGCAAAATTTTTCAACAAAATATTAGCAAGCCAAATCTGGTTGCATATTAGAAGGATTATATATCAGGACCAAGTAACATTAGTCCTGGGAATACACGAATGTCTCAATATATGAAAATCAATCAGTGTAATATACCACATTAATAAAACAAAGCAGTGGGGGAAACTGTATGTGATTATCTCAACTGATGCAGAAAAAGCACTTAACAGAATCTAAAACCCCTTTGTGATAAAATACTCAACAAACTAGGAATATAGGGAATTTCCTCAACATTTATGAAGGGAATTTATGAAAAATTACATAAACTTAATAACATACTCAGTTGTTAAAGACTGAAAGCTTTCCATATGAGATCATTAATAAGATGAAGTTGCCAGGTTTGGTTCTTCTATTCATCAGTGTACTGGGAGTTCTGTCCAGGACAATTAGGCAAGAAATTGATATAATTGGAAAAGAAGAAGTAAAGTTATCTTTAGTAACAGATGACCTGACCCTATATATAGATAATCCTAAAGAATTCCCAAAAAACTAGTAGACTTAATAAACAAATTTAGCAAAATTGCAGATACAAGATCAACATACAAAAATCAGTTGTATTTTTATATACTACCGGTGAACTATTAAAATTTGAAATAAAGAAAAGTTTTATTTATAATACCATCAAAATAATAGCATCAAACAATACAATATGTAGGAACAGATTTAACCAAGGAGATGCTAGACCTGTACACACACACACACACACACACAACAAAACATTGTTGAAATAAGTTTTAAAAGACCTAAATAGATAGAAAAATATCCCACGTTTATAGATTCTAAAACTTAATATTGCTACAATAGCAGTACTACACTAAGTGATCTATAGATTTAATATAATTCATTTCAAAGTCTCAGTGAGCAAATACTGTACATATGGAAAAATATATCCTTTCATATGGAATTGCAAAGGATCATAAATAGACAAAACAATATTGCAAAATTAAAAACAGGTTGGAGGACTCATACTTCCTGATTTCAAACCATACTACTGAGCTGGAGTAATCAAAACTGTGGTATTGGTATAAGAATAAAGATTGCGGTGCCTGGGTAGTGCAGTACATTTAGCATCTGACTCTTGATTTTGGCTCAGGTCATGATCTCAGGGTCGTAAGATCAAGCCCCACATCAGGCTCTGCACTCAGTGTGGAGTCTGCTTAAGATTCTCTCTCCCTCTGCCCCTTTCACTCGTGCTCTCTCTCTCTCTCTCTCTCTCAAATCTTAAAAAAAAAAAAAAAGAATAGACATATAGATAAATTGAATAAACTTAGCATCTAGAAATAAATTCATACATCTAAGGTTAATTAATTTTTTGACAAATTTATCAAGGCTATTCAATGGAGAAAAAAATGTCTTCAACAAAGTGCTGACAACTCATGCAAAAGAATGAAGATGGACCCCTATCTCACATTATATACAAATACCAATTCAAAATGGGTCTTGGAACTAAATATAAGAACTAAAACTATAAAACTCATAGAAGAAAAATAGAAGTAAATCTCCATAGCCTTTAATTTTGTAATAAGTTCTTAGATATGGCACCAAAAGCAGAAGTAACAAAAGAAAAAATAGATAAATTGGACTTCACCAAAATTTAAAACTACTGTACATCAAAGTACACCATCAAGAAAGTGAAAATATCTTCTACAGAATGGGAGAAAAATATTCGGAAATCATACAGCTGATTAGAGTCTAGTATATATGAATATATATGTGAATGTGTGTGTGTGTATAAAACTCTTAAAAACTCTTCAAACTCTTCAATATAAGACAAACAACCAATTAAAAAGTGGACAAACGCCTGGGTGGCTCAGCTGGTTAAGCGGCTGCCTTCGGCTCAGGTCATGATCCTAGCGTCCTGGGATCGAGTCCCACATCGGGCTCCTTGCTCAGCCAGGAGCCTGCTTCTCCCTCTGCCTCTGCCTACCATTCTGTCTGCTTGTGCTCACTCTCGCTCCTCTCTCTGACAAATAAATAAATAAAATCTTTAAAAAAAAAAAAAAAAGTGGACAAAGAACTTGAATTAACATTTCTCTAAAGATATATAAATGGTTAATAAGCACATAAAAAAAAAGCTCCATACTATTAGTCATTTGGGAACTACAAATCAAAACTGCAATGAAATAGCACTTCATGCACACTAGGGTGGCTACCGAGAAAAAAGAGAAAGTGTTGGCAAGTCTATGAAGAAACTGAAAACCTTGTACACAGATAGTAAGAATGTAAAATGGTAAAGCTACTGGAAAAGCTTGGCACTTCCTCAGTTAAACATAAAAATACCCTGGGAACCAGCAATTCCGTTCCTGGGTGTATACCCAAAAGACTGAGAAACATGTATTTCTAACAAATATTTGTACACAATATACACAGAAGCATTATTCACAATAGCTGAAATGTAGAAACTACCCTAATGTCCAACAACCAGTGAATGAATGAACAGCATAGTATATATTAATACAATGTAATGTTGCTCAGCAATCAAGAGGACTGAAGTGCTCCAACATACATGAACCTGGAAAACATTACACTAAATGAAAATGCATAAAGTCATATATTGCATGATTTCACTTATATGAAGTATTCACAATGTTCCCCATGCTCCTCAGTTCCTGAGCAGAGGGAAAGAGAGACAGGCCAATTAGTTTACCTAGAACACCATTCCAATGCACTTTACCCCTCTTTGTGCTGTATGAAACAAGTATCCATAGTACAAAAGTGGATTCCTTCAGACAGCTAAAATCTGGACAGACTGGATTATGTGAAAAACTTCTTCTTTGGTGCCCAGGTCTTACTTCCTTGATAAAGGCCTTCCTATAATAAGCATTCCTGAAAGGGCTTATTTCCAAAATGTATTGCTACAGTCAGACACTGGATTAGCTTCCACTTTTATTTAGAAAGTCTTCTAATTTTCCCTTCAAGCTCCCCCCCCTTTTTATTTTTTTTATTTTTATTTTTTTTTTTTCCAGTTAACAGTTAGGTACCATTTGATATATGGGCCATCAGCATCAGTCTGTAGATCTGGAGCAAGTTTGGCTCCTGGACCGGGAGAGATACAAAGCAAAATAGCATTGCAAATGGCTTCTTTATCCCAGAGCTGTGCTACCCTTCTTTCTGTCCCAAGCAGGATGCAAGTAAGTACATGTGCATGTTATGACTAGGAGAGTCTAAAAGTATCAGCACTGCACACACCTTCAGTAAGGGCCTCTCAGTGCAGTAATGCCGCAAAGCCCTGCAGTTGGCTAACTGATAGAGGGTATTGGATAGCCTTAAGGAAGACCATATGACAATGAGATCATTCTTCCTCAAATTTCTCAAACATAACCTGCTACAAATTTCTAAATTGCTTTGAGACTGTTTAAGTACAACTTATTAATATTTGGAGGGGTCATGCTTTTGTCCCACATGAAGGTTATCTGTTCTTGACGTGTGAGAAGCAGTTTCTGTGGGATTAAGTTTATATAATACAATGTCAGAGAAATAGATAAGGAACTGGAACAAATTGGTGGATGGCCTCCCAATTAGGATCCTCTTTGGAGCCATTAAGAAAACAAAGCAAACAGGCCATTCTACCTGCTGAGGAAAACTCCAGCAGGATCCCATTGTCTCCCTGTTGCAAATTCAAAACTGCCAGTTTTCATCAAGAGACCTTCATAGAGAAATATATTGTTGAATTCTATGCCACTGTAAATGATAGCCCTTATATTTGAATAGTCCACTTCCTGACCCATCTGACAAGAGATGTTGATGACCTGGCATGTATTAAAACTTGAGATCTTTTATATACAGATATCTGTTGATGCTTCTGCACTCACATGTCTGTAACAAACCAGTCTGTCTGTCTGAAGAATGTTCAAGGCTGGATTTTAACCAGGACATCTGGAATGCCTCTGGCTTTGGGTCTTAGCCTTTAGGATCTTTGCTTTAATGTATCTGTGCCATTTATACTTAAGCGAGGTGCTGTACAATCTAACCAAATCTGTATGGAGCAGATGGTTAATTCTGCATCTCATACTTTGAATCTCTGTCATTATAGTCAAATTAATTTTTCTCTTGATGTTTAATTCTTTGCTTGTTCTCTGTGCTTTTAGAAATGGGGATCAACTTACTAGGTTCCTACTTAGAGCTAATGGGCAGATTTGAAGATAATGCCGACTAATTCACTGTGACTTCATATTGCAACCTCCTTAATCCCATTATTCACAGTCAAGGAGGTGTTAACCAAAAAACATTGGGAGTGGAGGTTAACCTTTGCTCTGGAGAAGGTATCTCCTGGGAAAGGTTTTGAAGGTGTTGAACATGAAGGCAGGTTCTGGAATATACAAAAGGTACTTGAGAAAGACACATTGACATATTGCCAAAGGAAGTAGTGCCAATAATCCCCTATTGACAAGGGACAGAAATTGGAAATGAGCTATCTCCAGCCTATACATACAATATATGTATACTAGTCTAGTATAGACTACACAGTGTAGAGATCAGAAAATACCTTGTACTCTTCTTAAAGATCTCTTTTGCTTACTGGTTTAGGGTCCATGTGAAGCAGATGGTGTGCTCAAAGGAAGAGTTCTCACAAAGTTTATAACCACAAGCTGGACAGAGAAACCCAAATAGCAAGAAGCATCTGACAAGTGTGCAGAAGGAAAGCTATAGAAGTATTTTCTGAGCTAAGTTGTGTGTTCCCAAAGAGACGCGATTGGAAAAAAAAAAAAAAACTACTTGAAGCTTCTCACTCAGGAGACTTCTTTCAATATTGCAGTCTAAAAGCTTTTTTTTTTTTTTTTCACTTAAGTTTGTAGAAAAGTTGGAAATTACATAGCACTCTGGTTGTAGGCCCTTTGCTTTGAGAACTTAGGTAAGGGAATCCTGCATACTGATGTCATTCGCCACAATGACCACCATCTTCTACTTCTTTGTCAAGGAAACCATCAGTGCTACCTACCATTATCTGAATTAAAATTTCATTTTTTAAAACGCTCCTTGCCATTTTTACCTTTTGTGTCAGGAATAATGGTATTAAAACTTTCCCTTGAACATTCTTAACATAGCTTTAAGATCAAGGAAGAACAGCTTCAGGGTCTATTACCCTTTTCCATATTTTCTACAAACCTAAATGAATGGTTTATTCTAGGCAGAATGCCAACACTTGAGTCTGGTGAAAGCAAAGTATGCAGATTCAGATCACTGCCTTTTCTTTCTATATAGATTTCTTACTGCTGTCAGGACATCAACCTCAGGAGGACTGTCCTATGTACTCTAGTGGTGAACAAATCACCTTTGTGGCCTTCCACAGAAATTGTGGAAGATACTGGATGAGGGAAAAGAATGGAGAAGTTTGATCAGTTCTCTCATTGTGACTATAATCAGCGGTCTCCCTCCAGCTGACAATGCTATATCAACTATAGAGGCAGGAGCTAGGTCCTTCACCTGGAAATTATTTACCACAGTAAGTGCCATGGACTGAGCCCTTGTACTTGTCCTTAGGCTTTTGTGGAAAATACTATTTTCTTTGTAAAGAGCTCCTTTGTCACTTGTTTGGGGCCATGTGAGCAAGTATTACGCTCTAATAAGGGAAAGGGCGTAATGCAAAATGTAAATTCTCTCCTAGGGGAAAGAAGATGTAGAAGCACAATGTCTATCCCTCAAAGTTATTCAATGTAGAGTTTCTTCTATCTATGGAGGCATCTGGTAGAAAGGTGTACGAGAACCTGGGGGTTGTGGCAGCATTTTTAGTAATAAAATGATCAGGAGCTCTGATTTGAACTCACCTAGCTGTCAGAAGGATGAAGGGAAATACATTTCCTTAGAAGGTCATGAGATGATTAGACCATGGGGATAGGGTCAGGAAAGGTACTGGCCACACTGGAATAATCACCAATTCCAGAATATAGGTTTATCTTAGCACAACACAAAACATGGTTGCAAAATGGCTTGAGTAATGAACATTTTTTCCCTGTGCTTTAAAATCATCAGTAGCATTGTTTAAAGCAGTTAGCAGTTTTAAATTAATACCCCCCCAAATTTAACATGGCTTCTATCTACCACCTTTCCCCTGCTTTTACTTTATACTCTGCTTCTAGCTACTGTCATTATTGTCCTGTTCTCTTCACTAGAGGACCACTATCCGTTAGCCATTCCAGCAAACTAACTCTATTCTCTCTCTTTCTTGCATGTACCATGTAGTCCTATAAATTTAGCAAAAGTGAGGGGATCTGAGGTGGATGCCTTCAAAAAGGACCCTGTGATAAGAATGCCTCCTCCAGAACTATAACAGAAGTCACACGGGAATATTGCCAGAAATTCCTGATCCCTAGCCCAGTCAATTGTCCCAATCAATAGATGATAATTTATCACTTCCTGGTATAGTGGCTCCGTGGGTGCTGAGTCCTTGAGGAGGACCTTCAAAAGAAGAATTAGGATTGGAAATTTTGGTTTACTTTCATATGGCTTTTCCAATTAGGACCATTCAATTCCAAGAAAAAAACAGAAATCACTAAAGTCTGAGGCCTCTTCCTAGTAAAAGTTGGACCTTGCAGCCCTCTGGGACTGGTTCACAACCTTTCCTATTCTGTAATATTTCTATTACATTCTAAAATCTATCACAAACAGAGCAAGCACTCCAAGAATAGACTCAATGTAGCTCAATTAACACAGAAAACTATCTTCTGAAAGAAGTTGAAGATGGCACAGAGAAATGGAAAAACATTCCATACTCACGGATTAGAAGAACAAGTATTTTTAAAATGTCTATATTACTCAAAGCAATCCACACACAACATAATCCCTATCAAAATACTAACAGCTTTCTTCTCAGAGCAAGAACAAATAATCCTAAAAATTTGTATGGAACCACAAAATAGCCAAAGCAATCTTGAAAAAGAAAAGCAAAGGCGGAGGCATCACAATTTCAAGTTATATTACAAAGCTGTAGTGATCAAGACAGTATAGTCCTGGCACAAAAACAGACACATAGATCAATGGAACAGAATAGAGAACCAAGAAATGGAGGACCCACAACAACATTAATCTTTGACAAAGCAGGAAAGATTATCCAATGGAAAAAAGACAGTCTCTTCAACAAATGGTGTTGGGAAAACTGGCAACAACATGCAAAAGAATGAAACTCAATCACTTTCTTATACCATGCACAAAAATAAATTCAGAATGGATTAAAGACCTAAATCTGAGATAGGAAACTATCAAAATCCTAGAGGAGAATACAGGTAATGACCTTTTTAACTTCATTCATAGCAACTGCTTAGAAGATGTATCTCCTGAGGCAAGAGAAACAAAGGCAAAAACAAATTGTTGGGACTTCAACAAAATAAAAGTTGCACAACAAAGGAAACAATGAACAAAACTAAAACAGCCTATGAAATGGGAGATGTTTGCAAATGATATCTGATAAAGGGTTAGAATCCAAAATCTATAAAGCACTTATAAAACCAACACCCCCCAAAATATAATCCAGTTAAAAAGTGGACAGAGGACATGAATAGACATTTCTCCAAAAAAGACATCTAGAAGGCCAACAGACACGTGAAAAGATGCTCAACATCACTTATTATCAGAGAAATGCAAATCAAAACTACAGTGAGGTATCACCTCACACCAGTCAGAATGGCTAAAATTAACACCATAGGAAATAACAGGTGTAGGTGAGGATACCGAGATAGGAGAACCCTATCTCGGAATAGGAATGCGAACTGGTGCAGCCATTCTGGAAAACAGTATGGAGGTGCCCCAAAAAATTAAAAATAGAAATACCTTATGATCCAGCAATTACACTACTAGGTAGTTACCCAGAGGATACAAAATTACTGATTTGAAAGGATCCATGCATTCTGATATTTTATGTTTTTAGGTTTTATTTATTTGAGAGAAAGCACACACGTAAGTGAGGTAGGGTGGTAGGGAACAGCAGAGGGAGAGAGAAAATCTCAAGCTGACTCCCACTGAGCCCCAGTCTGAGATTGACCTGAGCTGAAATCAAGAATCAGACACTTAACCAAATGAGCCACTCAGTCACCCCTGCACCCTGATGTTTATAGCAGCGTGATCAACAATAGCCAAATTATGGAAGGTATGATTATTACTTTGAACCCTCTATTAGGCATATTACCTCCATTTCACTTGGGTCTCTTGCTGCAATTTTATCCTGTTCCTTCATTTGGGACCTATTCCTCTGTCTGTGTTAGTCTGTGTCAGCTAGGTCTACTGCTCTTGAAAGCAGTGGCCTTATGAAGAAAGAGGTCCTGTAGTGCCCTGCTGTGCAGTGCCCTGCCCCCTGCTCCCCAGAGCCTGGCACTCCAGGGTGTCTCCTATGTGTGTTGCATGTACCCTGCTGCTGTGGCTGATCCACCTTTTCCTTCAGGATGGTCATATGCAGTGGCTTTCTTTGCATGTTGTGGGCAGTGTTTGGTCCCTGTGGTATTAGTAGGTCAGTCTGGGACTGCCTTGGGCTTACATTGAATCAGACTAGGTGTTTGTGAGATGGGCTAGCATAAAGCTTTCCCAGTCTTATCTCTTGAGAAGCTTTCTTTGGTGGATTGGAGCTGCAGTCAGGCAACTGCCTGCCCCCATCCCACTGCTAGAGCTGCAGTCTAACTGGTGTGTATGGTCATCTTTCCCTCTCCTGGGGCAGAAGTCCATTTGGAGTGGTATTGGCCCCTGTTGGGGCTGCTTACACACTTCCAGGCCTGTGGTACTGCTTTAGATGGCCTCTGGCCAAGAACATATTGGGGGCGTACAGATCTGCAATGTGAATGGGGGCAGGATGTGCAGCATTAGCAAGGCTTTCACGCTGATCCTCTGGGAGAGGGGACCTGTTGCCACTGGAACTGGGGCTAGTGTGGCTGGAGAGGGTAGATCTGAAAAGTGCAAGGGGGTGGGGTAGTTGTGTTAGCAAGGTTTGATTGCTGCTTGTCCTTTGGGGGAGGACCTGCAGGGTAGGGACTGAAGCAAGCCTGGCTGGAGGGGCTGGATCTGTTGAAGTGTGGCAAGGCAGCGTGGTGGTGTAAGCAAGCAGGTAGTAGATGTCAGTTCTGAGCTGGTTCTTACAGGTGGCTGGGGAGGGAAAAGGCACCTGTGAGCTCCTTTGTTCCTAGAGGAATCCCCCAACAATCTCTATTCTTCTAAGTACATGACATGAGATGAATAAATTCTACCTTTGGAATGTCCCTAGCATTTTTTCAGATTGCTGTCTCTGTGCTCTGTCTGCATGGGCTATTTGTTACACTGTTTCCTTTAAGGGTGAGGGCTGCATTTCCTCTCACTTTCCCAGATCTGAGTCCTGTGATTTCTCACTCTCCCAGACTGAGTCCTGTGATTTCTAAAACTCCAGATTTTAAGTACCACTGTAAGACCTAAGCAAATTCAGCCCCTGTGGTTTTCAGTGCCAAATGTTATGGTGATTCATCTTCCCTATGTGGGCTCCCCAGTGTGATAATCTATTTTTCCTCCCCTCCCCATGCTATTGTGTCCCTCCCACAGATCTGTTTAGCTCCCCTGTTTAGCTGCCCTTCCTACCATCTTTGGTGTGGCCTCTTCTCTACATTTAGTTGTGGAGTTCGTTCTGCCAGTCTTGGGTCAATTTCTGCATTGTTTAGTTTAGTTGTATCCATGAGATAAGGTGAGCTTAGGGTCCTCCTACTCTGCCATTTTCCCAGCATATTCCAGTTTTGTTTTTTTTTTAAGATTTTATTTATTTATTTGACAGTTCACAAGTAGGCAGAGAGGCAGGCAGAGAGAGAGAGAGCCCACTGAGCAGAGAGCCCGATGCGGGGCTCTATCCCAGGACCCTGGGATCATGACCCAAGCCAAAGGCAGAGGCCTTAACCCACTGAGCCACCGAGGTGCCCCCCAGTTTTTTTTAAATTGATTTCTAGTTCCATGTGATTGTGTTCAGAAGTGATGCTTGTAATGATTTCAATTTTCTTAAATTTTTTTAAAAAAATTTTTAATATGTTCAGTTAGCCACTGTGTAGCATATCATTAGTTTTTAATGTAGTGTTCAGTGATTCATTAGTTGCGTAAACACCCAGTGCTTATCATGACATGTGCCCTTCTCAATACCTGTCACCCATGGACCCCATCCTCCTACCCCACTCCTCTATGAAACCCTCAGTGTGTTTCCCAGAGTCCATAGTCTCTCATGGTTCATCTCCCTCTCTGATTTCTCCCCCGTCAATTTATTGACACTTGTTTTGTGGTCTAATAGGTGATCTGTCCTGGAGAATGTTCCATGTGTACTTGAATGTGTATTCTACTATTTTTTTAATGGATTGCTCTGTATATATCTATTTATTCCATCTGGTCTAAAGTATCATTTAAGCTATTGTTTCCTCATTGAATTTCTGTCTGGATGATTTATCCATTAATGTAAGTAGATCTTAAATCTCCTATTATTGTATTACTGCTATTTTTCCCCTTTATGTCTGTAAATATTTGCCTAATATATTTAGGTGCTTCTAATGTTGGGTGAATAGAGACTACAGTTGTTGTTAGATTGTTGAATTGGTTTTTTTTTTAATACTAACCAAATCTTTTATTTACTAATTTAGTGGGGAGGGTACACCATTCCTGGAAGTACTGCAATACCAGGTTGATGTGTGGATTGTTCAGAGCAAGCTCCTATTCCAACTCCCTACTCCAAAAATCCATTTAATATATTGTCCTCGGATAGAGGACATATCAGATATTAAACTGATAACAGATACTGCACTTGATCTTAGCCAAAAGGCCAAGAAGTGATGTGTTGTTGGATTGATCTTGTTGGATTCATCCCTTTACATTTGGTAATGCCCTTCTTTGTCTGTTATAATCTGTTTTAAAGTGTAGTGTGTATGATTAGGTATTACCACCTTGCTTTTCTTTTCATTTCATTTCCATTTGCATGGACTATCTTCCATCTCTTTACCTCCAGTCTGTAGGTGTCTTTAGGTCTGAAGTAAGCCTCTTGTAGACAAGATATACTTGAGTTTTGCTTTGTTATCCATTATTAACTTATGTCCTTGATTGGAGCATTTAATCCATTTATAATTAAAGCCATGATTGATATCTCTGAATTTATTGCCATTTTTTTTCCTGTTTGTTTGTTTGTTTGTTTGTAGTTCTCCATTCCTTCTCTTGCTCTTTTCCCTTACAATCTGATGACTTTCTTTGGTGTTATGTTTGGGTCCCTTTCTCTTAATTTTATTGTCCTGGTGTGTGTGTATCTAAATAGGTTTTTGTTTGATGGTTATCAAGATGTCATGTATAAAACAGTAGGTATATAGTAATCTATTTCAAGTACGTTCTAAAAGCACTACATTTTTACCACTTCTTCACTTCCTCTTCAATTCTGGGGACAAGTTTGAGAAGGACTGCATTAAATCTTCTTTAAATATTTGGTAAAATTCACCTCTGAAGCCATCTGGTCCTGGGCTTTTATTTTGGAGAGATACTGATTACTACTTCAATCTTCTTACTAGTAAAAGTTTGTTCTATTTCTTTCCTATTCAGTCTGTGAGGGCTGTATATTTTAAGGAATGTTTCTATTTCTCCTCAGTTGTCCAAACTTTTGGTATATGGTTTTTCATAGTAATCTCTTAGTATTTTTTGTTTCCTTTCTATCATTTTGTAATTTCTATCATTTATAATTTGTAATTCTATCATTTTTTATCAATTGTAATTTTTAATGTATAATTTTATTGATTTGGATCCTCTCCCTTTTTTCCTTGGTTAGTCTAAAGACTTGTCAATTTTATTTTTTCAAAGAAGTAACTCTAAGATTTATTAATTTTTCTATTGTCTTATTTTCTATTTCATTTATTTCTGCTTTAATCCACATCATTTCCTTTTTTGGTAACTTTAGTGGTTTCTTTTTTCTGGTTCCTTGATACATAGAGTTCAGTTGTTTATTTTAGATGTTTCTTGTTTCTTGATAGTCATTTATTGCTATGAACTTTCCTCTTAAAACTGCTTTTGCTGCATCACATAAGTTTTTATACATTGTGTGTCCATTTTTGTTTTAAGATATTTTTAAAATTTTTATTTGAGATGAAGTGGTAGTATAAATCAGGGTAAACCTGTTTAATCTCAGATATGATAATATATAATAAAATATGCTGCCTCCTTTCCACCCTCCAAATAGCCCAAGACACTCCTTTGTGGCTCATCCTAACTAGAAACACACAGAGTGAATTGTGGGAAATGTACTTTGGCCTAACCAAGTTGGCACATTATGAAGATATCAAAAAATTTGACACTTTTTTTTCCCCTAGATCAAGGAACATTGATGCCTTTTAGTGATAGATTTATCTGAGCTGAGGTATTTTTTCATCTTCAGGCAGGGGTCAAACTATTCTCCTGATTCAAATAATCTCCCTGAAGGAGAAAGCTACTTCTTGAATTCAGAGCTGAGTTGTCCCCTCTATTAGAAATCTCCTAAAGATGAAGACTCAGCCTTCTCCCAAAGTCCTATTGATGCATTGAGGACGTTCCTTATCACTTTGCCTGTCCTATTGCAAGGAAGCCTATTCCACAGCTCTTCTAAATGAACCCTTTAATCCACCAGTAGAATGTAAGACATACTTCTCTAATCAGGACTGAAGTGGCCCAATACCAGAGTCAAGAGAAGGATCCAGGCCTTCCCTATCCATTGGAACTTGATATTTGTGATTTGGCTTTTTAGTGATCTTCTTAAAATAGATGCATAAAACTGAATACATGCATAAAACTGCTGACTGGCCTAGGCCTCACTGAAAAGTGCTGAAAGTTCTGA
The DNA here is from genome assembly GCF_022355385.1 of Mustela nigripes. Classification (NCBI taxonomy): domain Eukaryota; kingdom Metazoa; phylum Chordata; class Mammalia; order Carnivora; family Mustelidae; genus Mustela; species Mustela nigripes. Next base: position 64,413,466 of record NC_081569.1, on the reverse strand, counting down.
AAAGATCAGAACAGTTTATCTGTTAACCCAGCCTCCACGTTCTACTTCTGCTCTGACATGTGGCTTTTGCATTGCCACAGATTCTGCAGTGGTAAGAGTGGGGCCTTAAAGGCATCCTAGTGTCATCTATTAGGATGGTGTCCCAATTTTTCCTTAATCTACTGCCATCACCTGACTCTTTCTTAACTTCTTTTTATGGTCTGCGATTCCAGTACTTTAGAATAGGGGATAAAAATGCTTCAGTTTGGGATGCCTGGGTGGCACAGCTGCTTGAGTGTGGGACTTTCAGTTTCATTTCAGGTTGCAATCTCAGGGTTGTTAAATCAAGCCCCACATTGGGCTCTGTACTCAATGCAGAGTCTGCATGATATTCTCTCTTCCTCTCCCTCTGCCCTTCCTGCTCATGCTCTCTCTTTCTTTTTCTAAAGTAAATAAACCCTAGAAAAGCCTCAGGTTTGTGGAATATTGAAACTGCTTTAGAAGCCAATGTTGAGTCCATTCAGTATGGAGAAGGTATGGGATAGAAAGATAAACTGGCTGTTGCAGTGTTTGAGAAGATGAATGTGAATTTAAAAATCTGGATTTGGCAGAATTGTTTTCTATCATTTGAAAGAGGCATGGAGATTTTGGATATATAGTATGGAATTCTAGGTCTTAGTTGCCACACTGTACAAGACAATTATTAAAAAAATGCATGACTCCATTTCAGTGAGGGGAGTATTAAAGTCCCCTACTATTATTGTATTATTGTTGATGTGTTTCTTTGATTTTGTTATTAATTGGTTTATATAGTTGGCTGCTCCCACATTGGGGGCATAGATATTTAAAATTGTTAAATCTTCTTGTTGGACAGACCCTTTGAGTATGATATAGTGTCCTTCCTCATCTCTTATTATGGACAGGTCATCCAAGCAAAAGATCAGCAAGGAAATAAAGGCCTTAAACGACACACTGGACCAGATGGACAACACAGATATATTCAGAACATTTCATCCCAAAGCAACAGAATACACATTCTTCTCTAGTGCACATGGAACATTCTCCAGAATAGATCACATCCTCGGTCCTAAATCAGGACTCAGCCGGTATCAAAAGATTGGGATCATTCCCTGCATATTTTCAGACCACAGTGCTCTAAAGCTAGAACTCAACCACAAAAGGAAGTTTGGAAAGAACACAAATACATGGAGACTAAACAGTATCCTTCTAAAGAATGAATGGGTCAACCGGGAAATTAAAGAAGAATTGAAAAAAATCATGGAAACAAATGATAATGAAAATACAACGGTTCAAAATCTGTGGGACACAACAAAGGCAGTCCTGAGAGGAAAATATATAGCGGTACAAGCCTTTCTCAAGAAACAAGAAAGGTCTCAGGTACACAACATAACCCTACACCTAAAGGAGCTGGAGAAAGAACAAGAAAGAAACCCTAAGCCCAGCAGGAGAAGAGAAATCATAAAGATCAGAGCAGAAATCAATGAAATAGAAACCAAAAAAACAATAGAACAAATCAACGAAACTAGGAGCTGGTTCTTTGAAAGAATTAATAAAATTGATAAACCCCTGGCCCAACTTATCAAAAAGAAAAGAGAAAGGACCCAAATAAATAAAATCATGAATGAAAGAGGAGAGATCACAACTAACACCAAAGAAATACAAACTATTATAAGAACATACTATGAGCAACTCTACGGCAATAAATTTGACAATCTGGAAGAAATGGATGCATTCCTAGAAACATATAAACTACCACAACTGAGCCAGGAAGAAATAGAAAGCCTGAACAGACCCATAACCAGTAAGGAGATTGAAACAGTCATTAAAAATCTCCAAACAAACAAAAGCCCAGGGCCAGATGGCTTCCCGGGGGAATTCTACCAAACATTTAAAGAAGAACTAATTCCTATTCTCCTGAAACTGTTCCAAAAAATAGAAATGGAAGGAAAACTTCCAAACTCATTTTATGAGGCCAGCATCACCTTGATCCCAAAACCAGACAAGGATCCCACCAAAAAAGAGAGCTATAGACCGATATCCTTGATGAACACAGATGCGAAAATACTCAACAAAATACTAGCCAATAGGATTCAACAGTACATTAAAAGGATTATTCACCACGACCAAGTGGGATTTATTCCAGGGCTGCAAGGTTGGTTCAACATCCGCAAATCAGTCAATGTGATACAACACATCAATAAAAGAAAGAACAAGAACCATATGATACTCTCAATAGATGCTGAAAAAGCATTTGACAAAGTACAGCATCCCTTCCTGATCAAAACTCTTCAAAGTGTAGGGATAGAGGGCACATACCTCAATATCATCAAAGCCATCTATGAAAAACCCACCGCAAATATCATTCTCAATGGAGAAAAACTGAAAGCTTTTCCGCTAAGGTCAGGAACACGGCAGGGATGTCCATTATCACCACTGCTATTCAACATCGTACTAGAGGTCCTAGCCTCAGCAATCAGACAACAAAAGGAAATTAAAGGCATCCAAATCGGCAAAGAAGAAGTCAAATTATCACTCTTCGCAGATGATATGATACTATATGTGGAAAACCCAAAAGACTCCACTCTAAAAAAATGCATGACTCAAGTATAATCTGCACTATTTCAAGGCAATAGAGAACATCATCAGAGGGATAGTCTCACCTATGGCAAATGGGGAGAAATATTTAAAAAGCAAGGAAAATGTGTACTGCCTAGCAGAATATCAGAACATTCTTCTTTTAAAAAGTTCTCTATTAAAATAACAATAATAATAAAATTAAAAAGTTCTGTATTTAGACTTCAACACTAATGTCTGTGGTCTTTGTTCTCCACAGAAGTAGAGATTGAATTTACTTTTATAAAATTGGAGAGAAAGCTTATTACTAGGTAGCTTAACTGAAGTTATCCGAATTACCTTCAGGTTTTTTTCTTCCAGGGTTTCATATAATTTTTATTTATCTTTGTTTTTACACGCCCAGTCAAAACATTGTTTTCCAGAGTTACTTAGGTTAGTTACTTTCCTTTTTACTGAAGTATAATTAATATACAGTGTTATATTAGTTTTGGCTGTATGATATGATTTAATAATTCTATACATTACTCATGTATACATGACAAGTGTACTCTTAATTCCCTTTAGCTATTTCACCTCTCCCTCCATCTATCTCATCTGGTTACTATAGTTTGTTCTTATAAGATAATATTATATACCAACATTTGGGCAAATGGATAAATTCCTAGAAACCTACAACTTTCCAAAACTGAATCTGGAAGAAATAGAAAATTTTAACAGACTTGTTACTAGTAATGAAGTTGAACTGGTAATCAAAAAAACTCCCAGCAAACAAAATCCAGGATCACATGACTTCACAGATGAATTCTATCAAACATTTAAGAAAGAGTTCCTATTCTTCTCAAACTATTCCAAAACCAGACAAAAACAATATAGGAAAAAAGACAACTGTACTTTATCTATCTATCTATATAGATATATATACTGTCATATATAATATATAGTAGAATATATATTTATCTATATACTATATATATACCTGATAACTATAAATATATATATATATTAATATTAGTCTTTTCTCTGTCTTGATCTTCAGCAAGAAATAGAATTACCTGCCTCAACACTCTAACACTGGCCTATGAAATTAGAGGGAAATGTGGCTGATCCCAGGTATTAATTCCATGGATCCGTATTTTCCTCCTGTCTTCTAAAGATATGGGGAAACCTTCCCCCTGGATCTCTACAGTGAGTAAGCAAGGGGGAAGATGAAAAATCAACATATGAATGAAAAATAAACCATCCTTAAGCCCTTTCTTAAATGTTCTTTGGTCTAGGCCTTATAATCAGAGGATGAGTTGTTGAGGCCCTAATCTCCTGATATATGGTCAGGGTCACAGGCTCATTTGGGGTGGCCTAAAGTCAGAAGCAGGGAGGGGGAGAGATGTTCACACTACAACTGATTTCGTAGTTTCAAAAATCTTGTCTTAATTTTGGTAGCAGGAATGCAATGAATCAGAATTCACATTTACTCTTACCAGGAAGGAAATGAAACAACTTTTAAGCATGTCATGATACAAATGAGCTTCTCTGTGTTAGCAAGAAAGAAGGATACCGAGAATACATGTTTTAACTCATCATTGGATTTCTAAGGTTGAGTTTTCCAGCAGCTAAGAATTATTGTGGGGAATACAGTTGTCTGAGCACTGCAATTCTCTAGTGAGAGCTCTAGACCCAGCCAACCACAAGGCTACAATCTTTTGACAATCTTTCCCAGTGCATGCTAATGTGTTGTGTTTTGCACCCTTTGTAGGACAGTAGATAGTCTTCAGTGTAAAATGCAAAGGTCCAGGACTGCAATGCAGAAATGTTGCTCATAGTATGGAGACCATGTAACAGGCAGGAAAACAAAATGGTTTTTAGTCCTATACCTAAATCCAGTAAACCAAAAAATCAAATTGAATAGGGAATCATAGAGGAGAACATAGGCAGTAACCTTTTCAATATCAGCCACAGCAACTTCTTTCAAGTTATGTCTCCAAAGGCAAAGGAAACAAAAGCAAAAATGAACTTTTGGGACTTCATCAAGATCAAAAGCTTCTGCACAACAAAGGAAACAGTCAAGAAAACAAAGAGACAGCCCACAGAACAGTAGAAGATATTTGCAAATGACAGTACAGGAAAAAAGGCTAATATCCAGGATCTATAAAGAACTTCTCAAACTCAAGACACACAAAATAGGTACTCATGTCAAAAAATGGGCAGAAGACATAAACAGACACTTCTCCAATGAAGACATGCAAATGGCTAGCAGACACATGAAAAAAATGTTCATCATCACTAGCCATCAGGGGGATTCAAATTAAAACCACATTGAGATACCACCTTATACCAGTTAGAATGGCCAAAATTAGCAAGACAGGAAACAACGTGTGTTGGAGAAGATGTGGAAAAAGGGAAACCCTCTTACACTGTTGGTGGGAATGAAAGTTGGTGCAGCCACTTTGGAGAACAGTGTGGAGATTCCTTAAGAAATTAAAAATAGAGTCAAGATGGCGGAGAAGTAGCAGGCTGAGACTACTTTAGCTAGCAGGCTGAGACTACTTTAGCTAACAGCTAGATAGCTTATCTAAAGATTGCAAACACCTGCAAATCCACCAGCAGATCGAAGAGAAGAACAGCAATTCTGGAAACAGAAAAACAACCACTTTCTGAAAGGTAGGACTGGCGGAGACGTGAATCCAAAGCGACGGGAAGATAGACCCCGGGCGGGAGGGGCCAGCTCCCGACAAGCGGCGGAGCAACGGAGCACAAAATCAGGACTTTTAAAAGTCTGTTCCGCTGAGGGTCATCGCTCCAGAGGCTAAATCGGGACGAAGCCCACGCGGGGTAAGCGTGGCCTCAGGTCCCGCAGGGTCACAGAAGGATGGGGGGGGTGGTTCTGAGTGTCGCAAGGCTTGCGGGTATTGGAACGGGAAAGCCGGCTACAGAGACAGAGCCGACAGTAAGCTCGCAGCTCCGTGTTACCTTGAACCAGCCACAGGCTCGGTGAGCTCGGAGTGCGGCTGGAGGTCAGGCAGACGGGAGTATCTGGGCGCTGTTCTCTGAGGGCGAGGAGTGGGGCCCCGGGCTCTCGGCTCCTCCGGGCCAGAGACCAGGAGACCGCCATTTGTATTCCCGTCCTCCGGAACTCTACGGAAAGCGCTCAGGGAACAAAATCTCCCTAAAGCAAACCCCAGCGGAGTACTCAGCCCAGCCCCTGGTAAGGGCAGTGCAATTCCGCCTGGGGCAAAGACACTTGAGAATCACTACACCAGGCCCCTCCCCCTGAAGATCAACAAGAAATCATGCCAAGACCAAGTTCACCTACCAAGGAGTGCGGTTTCAATACCAAGGAGAGCAGCAGAATTCCAGAGGAGGAGAAAGCAAAGCACGGAACTCATGGCTTTCTCCCTGTGATATTTTTTAGTCTTGCAGTTAATTTAATTTTTTTCTTTTTCATTTTTTTTTCTCGCCTTCTGGTAAAAAAAATTTTTTTAACTTTTACCCTTTTCTTTTTTAACGTTTTTTAACTAGTTTATCTAATATA
>NC_081569.1:64399162-64404366 GCF_022355385.1 Mustela nigripes | reverse complement strand
CAACGGACGAATGGATAAGGAAGATGTGGTCCATATACACTCTGGAGTATTTATTATGCCTCCATCAGAAAGGATGAATACCAAACTTTGGTATCAACATGGACGGGACTGAAAGAGATTATGCTGAGTGAAATAAGTCAAGCAGAGAGAGTCAATTATCATATGGTCTCAATTATTTGTGGAGCATAACAAATAACATGGAGGACATAGGGAGATATAAAGGAGTTGAGGGAAATTGGAAGGGGAGATAAACCATGAGAGACTATGGACTCTGAAAAACAATCTGAAGGTTTTGAAGGGGATGGGAGGTTGGGGGAGCCAGGTGGTGGGTATTATGGAGGGCACATATGACATGGAGCACTATGTATGGTGAATTAACAATGAATTCTGTTATGCTGAAAAGAAATTTAAAAAAAAATAGAAAAGAAAAATAGAAAAAAATAGAAAAAAATAAAAAAAAATAGAAAAGAAAGAAAAGGGCTAGACTTGGATTTGAATTATAGTGAGGTGGCAAAAAAAAAAAAGCAATGATGCAGAAGCAGGTGACCAATGGTTGATTCTCGCTTCTTTAGTGAATCATTGTGCCAGGGAAAGCCTGATGTTGAGTTTTGTCAAGAATGGTCAACCTTTCCACATGTGCTCGTCTAGCACATTGTGTAAATAGGAAAAGAAAAATGAACTACAGGATTGTGTTCCTTTGAGATTTGTAGCAGAAACTGCTTTCTCAAAGCTTAAGACTGTTTTTACCTCCAGCTCTTCATTGCTATAACCAGAGGGGTCCCAAATACTGCACAAAGCAGAAATGATGACAACGGACACTTCTATTAATTTTTTTATTGACATGAGCCTTCATATAATCAAGCATTCACAAATAGAAATGGATATTGATCCAAAGCCAGGCAAATTCTTTCTATATTATTTTCTATTACCCCTACATTAGGGCATGGTAATACCCAAGCAGAGTAAACAGGTTCCAGTTGCCAGCTGTCTTAGTTTAACCTTCCTCAGCAGCAGCAGATAGTGCAACAAGGACACAAATACAAGTAGTGATCTTCAGGAAATACTAGGATAGTGAGATGAGACAGGGAATGAAAGGAAGATAATGGTGCATTGCCAAGCCAGTTACCACCAGGGAACTCTGGAAGTTAAAGGAATCCCAGCTGAGGTCATGCAGAAATTTCCCAGCCCAAAAGTCTTTCCATTGGGCACACTCATTGGCTGAAAGCAGTCCTTGGGATGAATGCCACAATACATAAAAAGTATGCAATGGGCTCGTCAGCCAACTACTTGCCCCCATCTCCAGCAAGTACTGAAAAGCACCTCCATGGCAGCTACATTCCTCATTTAATCACTGATAGGGCAGTTTATTACATGGCAAAGGATGTGTTCAAAATCTGGGGTACATTGAAACACCAGAATTCCCTTATTTTTGGATTTTGGAGTGCTTGGCTTTTAGAAAATGGTGGGTTGGCTCTGTTGGTATATTTATTCTGTGAAAGAGGCTGAAGGACTGATAATGTTCCAGTCACAAGATCTTGCACTTACCTATTCTTCTCTACCCTCCTTACTAAACTCAAATCGACGTACCATCTGCTAAGCTGAAGCCCCAGTCTTGCATCTGTCTTATGATTAACTGAAGTTCAATTTCCTCACACCTTCTGAGAATCTAAACAATGAAAAAATTCTTAGAACAAAATTGAACTTAATAGTGCTTCAGTCTATTCCATAAAAACCTTATGATACCTTTTCCCTCAAGAGTAGTCATCTTCAGCTGTTCTTAACTTCAGTAAAGACTTGAGCTAACAGATTTGGGTGGGTTTTTCTCCTCCCATAATTCTCTCAGATAAATATAAGATTGCATTTATTTTCAAAGACTACTTGTTTTACCAAGATTTGAAGAGTCTTCTCTAGTAAATTTCAGAAAGGCCAAGAAACGTGGAAGGTACTTTGCAGTATATAAACCTCCTTTCCTTCTCTCCCACACTAAGCATACACCTTAGAGGTTTCATGGACCTATGGAACTTTCTCACTTGACGGTTAAGAAACCAGGGTTCCATGGAAGGTCCTTCCCAAGAATGTTCTTCTTGCAAAAGAATATAAAAACAGAGTCTTGAATTAAAAAATAGCTTAGCATTCTGAGCGACCATTTTTTACACAGTTAGAGCAACAAAATTCATTTATTCTGTCCTTAGGAGGAAGGTACTTTTCAGACAATTACTAGATTCATGCTCGACCAAATCATCAATTGCCAACATCAAGAAAAATTACTGGGTGGAGCTCAACTATATATTAAAATAATTGAAATCCAGGGTGGTTCAAAAGAGGTATAAAAGTAACCATTTGAAGTAAATATTCACTGGGCTTGGCCAGCCTGTTTTGGTAATTCCCTCTGCACAGTTTTTACCCTGAGAGCTTAGGTAACAGGAAAGTGAAACTGGATGCACTGGAAGAAAAAATTATGGGTGGTATGGAAAGAGGTTTTTAACCTTTTTAATTTGTTCTCTTAACAGTTGCATGTCAGGTCTCCAAGGTGAAGTTGAACTTTCCATCATTCCTTTAGTCAGCACTGAGAGTTTCATTCAGCTATTATCAATTGCTATTTTATAACTGGGTCATTCTGACTCAGGAGGAAATATGTGAGTAAAGATCCAAGACCCTTTTCTTGATTAGTTTTGACAAACAGAGAGGGGCTTATATTCTCTGTCAAACTATGCCTACATTCTAACACCTGCCTGAACAAATCAAGACCCAGACTAAATGGCAGATAGGAACGTCTGGAAATCATCTCTTCCACTGGCTTTAGGAATACTCTATTCTAATTTAAACTGTGTTTAATTCAACACAGATGTATTGAAGACTTGATCATAGGCAAAGTTCTATAAACACTCTATAAATTTACTTTTGAACCCCATGGCAATCAAGACAAATTACATAATGTCTGAAACAAGGTCATCCATGGAGATTACAAGTATAGTTTCTAGCTGAGTGGTTGGAAATCAAAGATCATAACCTTATATAGTCCAATATAGGACCACCCCATGCATATAAAAGGAGTGAATAAAACAGATGGGATGATCATGGAAGAAGGAAATTAAAGGCAGTCTCCCTCATATGGTAGATAGAAGCACAGAAATCTAAAAATTATTTCTCTCCTCAGGAGAAAGATATCATTCTAAAAGGTGACTGAGGGACTTTTGCTGGGGTGAAGAGGCTTTCCTAATACTAACCCTCAAAGAAATTTAACTAAAGTATGTTTTCTCTGAAAACATAGCTCCATGAAAAGCCTCCTAGCCTCTTTCACTGCAAACCAAGTTGCTGTCTCAGATTCCCAATACCTTTGATGGAATCTAGGACTTCTACACTTCTCAGAATAATGGGGGAATAGCTTTGGCCTAAAGAAGCGTCTAACTCCAGTGAATGAAGTTTTTTAATATTCCATAGGAACTGTTACTTGCAGGTTCTTCTAGCTTGTCAACATTCAGAATATTCTGATTGAAGCTCTTACTAGTCAATAACCGTGGTGAACTCAGAAATGGGAAGTTATCAGTTATTTTGGTCTTTAAAATCTTCTTCTTAAACTAGAATGCTATCCTTAATGAAGAGCAACTTGAATGTAAACAGATTCCAGTACTTTAAAACTGTGCTCTGATTTCTAAGGGGTATATATTAATAGAATGATATCTAGTGCATGCATTATAATGAAGGGCTGTAGAGCTTCTTTGTTGTTGAGTGCATCCCAAGCTGTTGATATGAATCTGCATATTAAGTCCTCTAGATAATTTGTGGATAATGAGATCATTTCCAAAGAAATTTACCAAATACGGCAGCAGAACCTAGGAAAGATAATCAGGAATCAAAGAGGACAAAATTAAAGATTCAACTTGTATTTCACAACCAGGAAATACTGGAGCAGAACTGGTCAATGCATATAGAGGAGTTCATGTGTGATGGTGTTGGGACACTCATTTGACATTAAAGTAAGTCCTAGGGAATTACCAGATTTTTAAAATTGAGATATTCTTGACATGCACTCTTCTATCAGTGATAGGTACACAGCATAATGATTTGATATATATATATTGTGAAATGATTACTACAATAAGTTTAGTTAACATCCATCACCACATAAAATTTTTTATTTTTATTTTTATTTTTTTAAAGATTTTACTTTTTTGTTTGAAAGAGATAGAAAGCACACAAGCAGGGGGAGTGGCAGGCAGAGAGAGGGAGGAGGAGAAGCAGACTTCCCAGGGAGCAGGAAGTCTGATGTGGGGCTCGATCCCAGGACCCTGGGATTATGACCTGAGCTGAAGGCAGATGCTTAACAACTGAGCCACCCAGGCGCCCCTAAAATGTTTTTCTTATGAGAACTTTTACCACCTATACTCTTAGCTAGTTTCAAATATATAATCAAGTACTATTAACTATAATAACCATGCTGTATCTCATTTACCTTTAAACTGGAAGTGTGTACCTTTTGACCCCCTTAACCCACCACTGGCAACCATCAATCTCTTCTGTGTGATCTATGAAGTTTGTTTTTTGGATTTTACATAAAAGTGTGATCATGCAATATTTGTCTTTTCTAATTTACTTCACCTAATATAATGCCCTCAAAATCTATCAATAGTGTTGCAAATGATAGAATTCTATTCTTTCTCATGGATGATTAATATCTCATTATAAATATATACCACATTCTCTTTATCCATTCATTCAAATGTTTGTTGTTGGCCATCTCGTGTTCTTTAAAAAATGGACAGAGGTCTAAGACCACATTAAAAAAAAGACCAATCAAAAAAAAATGGACAGAGGAAGTAAATAGACATTTTTCCAATCTATTTGTGGTGTTTTTGCTATTGAGATGTAGAAGTTTGTAACACCTTATTTGAGACATGGTTACAAATATTTTCTCCCATGTAGTAGGCTGCTTTTTCATTTTGTTGATGGTTTCTTTGCTATGCAGAGGCTTTTTAGTTTGATGTAGTATTACTTGTTTATCTTTGCATTTGTGCCTTTGCTGTTGGGGTCAAATCCAAAAAGTCCTTGTCAAGACCAATGTCCTGGTCTGTTTGTCTCCTTCTAGGGGTTTAGAGTTTCAGGTATCATCAGGTCTAATCCATTGTGAGTCGATTTTGTGTATGTTGTAAGACAGTGGTTCAACTTTATTCTTTTGCCTGTGTCTACCTAGCTTTCCCAACACC
>NC_081569.1:64395190-64399152 GCF_022355385.1 Mustela nigripes | reverse complement strand
CTTTCTTTCTTTCTTTCTTTCTTTCTTTCTTTCTTTCTTTCTTTCTTTCTTTTTTTAAATTTATTTGACAGAGATCACAAGTAGGCAGAGAGAGAGGAAGGAAAGCAGGCTCCCTGCTGAGCAGAGAGCCCGACGGGGGGCTTGATCCCAGGACCCTGAGATCATGACCTGAGCCGAAAGCAGGGGCTTTAACCCACTGAGCCACCCAGGCGCCCCCCAACACCATTTCTTAAAGAAACTGTCTTTTCTCCATTGTATATTCTTGGCCCATTTGTCATAAATTAGTTGACCATATTTGAATTTATTTCTAAGCTCTGTATTCTGTTCCACTGATCGATATCTTTTTTTAATGCCTATACCACACTGTTTTGATGACTATAGCTTTCCAACCTAATTTGAAATCAGGAAGTGTGATGCCTCCACTGTTCTTCTTTGCCAAGGTTTTTTTGACTATTTTGGGCCTTTTGTGCCTCTACAAATTTTAAGATTGTTTTATTTCTGTGAAAAAGACCACTGGAATTTTGATAGGGATTGTACTGAATCTGTATACTGCTTTGGGTAGAATAGACATTTTAACAATATCAATTCTTTCAACTCAGGCATGGAATGTTTTAATTTTTTTTTCTTCAGTCTTACAGTTTTCAATGTTTATCTTCAACCTCCTTGGTAGAATTTATTCCTCGTTATTTCACTCTATTTGATGCAATAGTGAATGGAATTATTTTCTCAATTTTCCTGATAGTTGAAAGTTTGTAGATTGATTATAAAACTTGATGGGATTTGTTAATCAGTTATACTAATTTTTAGTGGCTCATTAGGGTTTTATAATATATCACCAAGTACAGATAGTTGTGCTCAGTTTTCAATTCAGATGCCTTTCCTCCTCCCCTCAGTTGATCTGGCTAGGGTATTTAGTGCTCTGTTGCAAGAATGAACATCTTTGTCTTGTTGCTACCTTTGAGAAAAAGCTTTCAGCTTTTCATCATTGAGTATAATTATATATATATATATATATATATATATATATATATATATATCTGTAGGCATGCCATTGACAGTCTTTATTAGGTTGAGAGTTTTTATCATGAATGAATGTTGAATTTTGTAAGATGCTTTTTATGGATCTCTTGAGATGTTCTTGTGCTATTAATCATTTTGTTAATATATTGTATTACATAGATTTGTGGAGGTTGATGCATCCTAGCTTCCTGGAATAAATCCCACTATGATATCTTTAATATGTTATTGAAATCAGCTTACTAATATTTTGTTGAGAATTTTTGCACCCTAATATTGGCTTGGAGGTGGTGTGTGGTTTTTTGTTTATTGGGTTTTTTTGTTTGTTTGTTTGTTTGTTTGGTAGGGTTTTTGGCTAGGATACCAAGGCGATGCTAGCCACATAAAAGAGGAAGGGAAGTTTCCAAACTCATCTAATTTTTTGGACAGTCTTACAAAGGATTGGTAGTAAATTTTCTTTTAATGTTAACTAGAATACACCAGTGAAGCCATCTGGTCCTGGACTTTGTTTGTTGGAAGATTTTTGACTACTGATTCAATCTCTTTAATCTCTTTTTATTTATTCATGACTCAGTCTTGGTAGATTATACATTTCTAAAAATTTACATTGCTCTGGGATGTTCAATTTGTTGGTGTATAATTGCTCATAGTATTCTCTCATGATCCTTTGTTTTTGTGTGCTGTCATATCTTCTGTCTTCTCTCTGTAACTGAAGTTCTGTGCATTTCATCTTTTTCAAAAATATTTAAAAACAACCAAGAGCAGGGTTTTTAAATTGTCTTTTTAGTCCCTTTCTTTTATCTGCACTCTAATTTTGGTTGTTCCCTTCCTTTTACTAGAGCTTAGTTTCTTCTTTTATAGTTCCTTGAAGTTGAAATGTTAGGCTATTTATTATCTTTTATGTTTGATAAGGCATTTATTGTTATGGACACTCTTAGAACTGCTTTTGCTCATCACAAGTGCCTTCCTTAATACCCATCACTTATTTTGTCCCCCCACCACCACCCAGCTCCCTTCCAGTAACTCTCAGTTGCTCTGTGTAGTTGAGTCGGTTTCTCTTTTTTGTTTCCCCTATGTTCATCTGTTTTGTTTCTTAAATTGCACATATGAGTGAAATCATATGCTATTTGTCTTTATCTAGCTCCATCCACATCACTGCAAATAGCAAGATTTCACTCTTTTGTATAGCTGATTTTCCATTGTGTGTATATACATATATACCACATCTTCTTTATCCATTCAGCAGTTGAACAACATCTGGACTCTTTCCATGATTTGGCTATTGTTGATAATGCTGCTATAAACATCAGGGTGCATGTATTCCTTCAAATCAGTATTTTTCTGTCTTTTGGGTAAACACATACCAATGTAATTTCTGGGTGTAGGGTATTTATATTTTTAAATTTTTGAGGAAACCCCATACTATTTTCCATAGTGACTGCACCAGTTTGCTTTCCCACCAGCGGTGTAGGAGGGTTCCCTTTTCCCCACATCCTCACCAGCACCTGTTGTTTTTGTTGTTGATTTTAACCATTCTAAAAAGTGTGAAGGAATATCTTATTGTGGTTTTGATTTGTATTTCCAAGATAATGAGTGATGTTGAGCATCTTTTCATGTGTATGTTGGCCATCTTGATATCTGCTCTGGAAAAATGTCTATTTATATCTTCTGCCCATTTTTTAATTTTTTTGGAAACATATAATGTATTATTAGCCTCAGGGGTACAGGTCTGTGAATCGCCAGGTTTACACACTTCACTACACTCACCATATCACATACCCTCCCCAATGTCCATAACCCCACCAACCTCTCCCTACCCCCTTCCCTCTGGCAACCCTCTGTTTTGTGATTAAGAGTCTCTTATGGTTTGTCTCCCTCCAGATCCCATCTTGTTTAATTTATTCTTTTCATACCCCCCCAAGCCTCCCCACGTTGCATCTCCACTTCCTCAAATCAGGGAGATCATATGATATTTGTCTTTCTCTGATTAACTTATTTCGCTAAGCATAATACCCTCTAGTTCCATCCATGTCATCGGAAATGGCAAGATTTCATTTCGTTTGATGACTGCACAGTATTCCATTGCATATATATACCACTTCTTCTTTATCCATTCATCTGTTGATAACAGTCGAGCTTCTTTCCATAATTTGGCTATTGTGGACATAGCTGCTATGAACATTCAGGTGCACATGCCCCTTTGGATCACTACATTTGTATCTTTAGGGCAAATACCCAGTAGTGCAATTGCTGGGTCGTGGGGTACTCTATTTTCAACTTTTTGAGGAACCTCCATGCTGTTTTCCAGAGTGGTTGCACCAGCTTGCATTCCCACCAACAGTGTAGGAGGGTTCCCCCTTCTCCACATCCTCACCAGCATCTGTCATTTCCTGACTTGTTCATTTTAGCCATTCTGACTGGTGTGATGTGGTATCTCATTGTGATTTTGATTTGTATTTCCCCAATGCCGAGGGATGTGGAGCACTTTTTCATGTGTCTGTTGGCCATCTGGATGTCTTCTTTGCAGAAATGTCTGTTCATGTCTTCTGCCCACTTCTTGATTGGATTATTTGTTCTTTGGGTGTTGAGTTTGCTAAATTCTTCATAGATTTTTGGACACTAGCCCTTTATCTGATATGTTGTTTGCAAATATCTTCTCCCATTCTGTTAGTTGTCTTTTGGTTTTGTTAACTGTTTCCTTTGCAGTGAAAAAGCTTTTGATCTTGATGAAATCCCAAGAATTCATTTTTGCTCTTGCTTTCCTTGCCTCTGGTGATGTTCCCAGGAAGAAGTTGCTGCAGCTGAGGTTGAAGAGGTTGCTGCCTGTGTTCTCCTCAAGGATTTTGAGGGATTCCTTTCTCACATTGAGGCCCTTCATCCAGTTTGAGTCTATTCTCATGTGTGGTGTAAGGAAATGGTCCAATTTCATTTTTCTGCATGTGGCC
>NC_081569.1:64391855-64392190 GCF_022355385.1 Mustela nigripes | reverse complement strand
GGCCACATGCAGAAAAATGAAATTGGACCATTTCCTTACACCACACACGAGAATAGACTCAAACTGGATGAAGGGCCTCAATGTGAGAAAGGAATCCATCAAAATCCTTGAGGAGAACACAGGCAGCAACCTCTTCAACCTCAGCTGCAGCAACTTCTTCCTGGGAACATCGCCAAAACAAGGGAAGCAAGATCTCCCTGATATGAGGAAGTGGTGATGCAACATGGGGGCTTAAGTGGGTAGGAGAAGAATAAATGAAACAAGATGGGATTGGGAGGGAGACAAACTATAAGTGACTCTTAATCTCACAAAACAAACTGAGGGTTGCTGCGGGG
>NC_081569.1:64267762-64391755 GCF_022355385.1 Mustela nigripes | reverse complement strand
GAACATGGGGGCTTAAGTGGGTAGGAGAAGAATAAATGAAACAAGATGGGATTGGGAGGGAGACAAACTATAAGTGACTCTTAATCTCACAAAACAAACTGAGGGTTGCTGCGGGGAGGGGGGTTGGGAGAAGGGGGGTGGGGTTATGGACATTGGGGAGGGTATGTGCTTTGGTGAGTGCTGTGAAGTGTGTAAACCAGAATTCACAGACCCCTGGGGATAAAAATATATGTTTATAAAAAATAAAAAATTTAAAAAAATTTTTTAAAAATGAGGGGATGGATAAATATCTATCATTCAAATCATTGTCAAAAGAGAGCTGGATAAGATAGACAAACTAGACTTTTAAAACAAAGACTGTACCAAGAGACAAAGGGCACTAGATAATAATAATGGAGACTATCCAACAAGAAGATATAACAATTGTTAAATGTTTATGCACCAAACATAGGAGCACCCAAACCCAGAAAATAGTTAATAACAAATGAAAGAAACATATCAATAATAATACAACAAGCATGGGGGCATTTAACACCATACTCATGTCAAAGGACAGATCAGCTCAACAGAAAATCTACCAGGAAACAATGAACTTTGAATGAAACAAGGGGTCAGATGGATTTAACAGATATATTTAGACCATTCTATCCTAAAACAGCAGAATACACATTCTTTTCAAATGCACATGGAATATTCTCCAGAATGAATCACCTATTATGCCACAAAACAGGCCCTCAGCAAATTCAAGAAGATGGAAGTCCTATCATGAATCTTTTCTGAACAGAACATTATGCAACTAGAACTCAACCACAAGAAAACTGGAAACACCATAAATACATGGAGGTTAAAAAGCATGCTACTAAACAATGAGTGAGTCAACCACAACATAAAGGATGAATTAAAGTACATGGAAACAACTGAAAAGATAGTCTAAAACCTTTGGTATGCAGCAGAAGCAGTTCTAAAAGGGATGCTTATAGCCATACAGTCCTACATGAAGAAGCAAGAAAAATCTCAAATAAGCAACCATACACTTAAAGGAGCTAGAAAAAGAACAAATGAACCCAAAATCCAGCAGAAGAAAGGAAATAATGAGGATCGGAGCCCCCCCGCAAAAAAAAAATGATATAGAAACTTAGAACTGATCAATGGAACCAGGATCTGGGTCTCTGAAACAAACAAACAAAAACAACCAAAAAAAAAAAAAAAAAAAAAAACCCCAAACCAAACAAATCAGAGAAAAAAAAAAAAAAAAAAAAGTACCCAAATAAAATCAGAAATAAGAGAGGAGAAATAACACCACAAAAGTACAAATAATTATGAGGACATTATGAAAAACTATATGCCCACAAATCAGACAACCTAGAAGAAATGGATTTATTCCTAGAAACATAATTACCAAATTGAAATAGGAATATAAAATTTGAATAGACTGATAAGCAGCAAAGAAATTGAATCAGTAATCAAAAAACTCCCAACAAAAGGCTAGAACCAGATGACTTCATGGGGGAATTCTACCAAACATTTAAAGAAGAGTTAATACTTATTCTTCCCAAACAGTTCCAAAATCTAGAAGAGGAAAGAAAACTTCCAAATTCATTCTATGAAGCCAGCATTATCCTGATACCAAAACCAAATAAAGACACTACTAAAAAAGAGAACAGGCCATTATCCCTGATGAACATAGAGGCAAAAATCCTCAGCAAAATACTAGCAAACCAAATCCAAAAATACATTTTAAAAATTGCCAAAATAAAATAGAATTTACCCCTTGGCTACAAGGATGGTTCAATATTCACAAATCAATCAATATGATACATCAAATCAGTAAGAGAATGGATAAGAACCATATGGTCATTTCAATAGACTCGGAAAAAGCATTTGACAAAGTACAGCATCCATTTATAATAAAAACCCTCAACAAAATAAGTTTAGAGGGAACATACCTCAATATAGTAAAGCCCATATATGAAAAACTCACAGCCAACATCATCCTAAATGGGGAAAATTTGAGTGCTTTTCCTCTACAGTCAGGAAAACACAAGGATGTCCACTCTCACCACTTCTCTTCAGCATAGTACTACAAGTACAAGTACTGTAAGACAAGAAAAGGAAATGAAAGGCATAGAAACTAGTGAGCAAGAAGTAAAACTTACACTATTTGCAGATTACATGATACTATACATAGAAAACCCAAAATATTCCACCAAAATAACTACTAGAACTGATAAATTTAGTAAAGTTTCAAGATACAAAGTCAGTTACCAAAATGTGTTTTGGTGTGTGTTTCTTGGTATGTGTTCTTTGGTATGTGTTTGGTATGCATTTTACATACTAATAATGAAACATCAGAAAGAGAAATTAACAATCACATTTACAATTGCACCAAAAATAAGATATGTAGGAATAAACCTAAACAAAGGGATGAAAGACCTATACTCTAAAATATAAAAAACTGATTGATAAAAGAAAATGAAGAGGACACAAAGAAATAAAGATATTCCATGCTCCTGGATTAGAAGAATAATTATTTTTATAATGTCTATATTACCCAAAGCATTCTACAGAACTAATGCAATCCCTATCAAAATGCCAATATTTTTCACAGATCCATAACAAATAATACTAAAACTTGGATGGAACTATAAAAGACCCTTAATAGCCAAAGTCATCTTGAAAAAGAAGAACAAAACTGGAGGTATCAAAATCCCAGATCTTAAGACATACTATACAGTTACAGTACTCAAAACTGATGGAACTGGCACCAAAACAGACACACAGATCAATGAAATAGAACAGAGAATCCAGAAATAAACCTGTGATTATATGGTCAATTAATCTACATAGGAAGCAAGAATACACAATGGGAAAAAGAATCTCTTCAACAAATGGTGTTGGGAAAACTGGACAGCTACATGCAAAAGAATAAACCTGGACCACCTTCTTACACTACACACAAAAATAAACTCAAAATGGATTAAAAAGATAAATGTGAGAACTAAAACCATTAAATTCTTAAACCATAGGCAATAATCTTTTTGTCATCAGCTGTAGAAACATTTTTCTCTGTGTCCTGTGTCAAGGGAAGCATAAGTAAAATAAAATTATCAGGAACACATCAAAATAAAAAGATTTTGCAGTGAAGGAAATCATCAACAAGACAAAATGACAGTCTAGTAAATGGGAGAAGATATTTGTAAAGATTTATCTGATAAGGGGTTAATATCCAAAATACATAAAGAACTTCTGATTAAAATTATATATATATGAAGAACTTATGCAAATCAACACCAACCCACTCCCCCTTGAACCAACTGAAGATGGGCAGAGAATCTGAATAGACATTCTTCTAAAGATGACATACAGATGTCCAACAGACACATGAAAAGATGCTCAACATTAATCATCATCAGAGAAATGCAAATCAAAACCACAATGATTATTACCTCACACCTGTCAGAGTGGCTAAATAAAAAAACAAATAACAAATGTTGATGAGGATGTAGGGAAAAAAGGAACCCTTGAGACTGTTGGTGGGACAGTGAACTGGTAGACCCAACTGTGGAAAACTATAAGGAAAGCTCCTCAAAAAATAAAAAGTAGAATCACCATATATCCAGTAATTCCACTACTGTGTATTTACCTAAAGAAAACAAAACCCTACTTGAAAAAGGTGTGTGCACCCCTATGTTTACTGTAGTATTATTTACAAGAGCCAAGATATGGAAGCAGAAGCAATCTAAATATCTACCAATACATGGAGAAATACATAATCACACACGATGAAATACTATTCAGCCATAAAAAAGAATAAAATATTGCCATTCGCAAGAACATGGATGGACTAGATCATAAAATGCTAAGTGAAATAAGTCAGAAAAAGACAAAAACCATATGATTTCATTCATGCAGAATTCAAGAAATAAAGAAGAGAGAAAAACAAAGCAAAATAACAACAACAACAAAACAGGCTCTTTAATACAGAAAATAAATTGGTTATTACCAGAGGAAATGTGAGTGAGGGTAAAGGTGAAACAGGTCAAGAGAATAAAGAGTACACATGGTGATGAGTACTGAGCAATTTGTAGAATTTCTGAATCATTATATTTTACACCTGAAGCTAACACAATACTATGGTAATTATACTTGAATAAATAGAAGTAAATTGCCAAAACACCAAAAACAACTTTCCATAAAGAAAAGTCTGGAACCAGATGATTTCATTGATGAATTTTACCAAACATTTAAAAATAAATTAATGTGAAACTCTTTGATAAAAAGGGAAACATGAGAAATACTCCTAATTCATTATAGTAGTCTAGTATTACATTGATACTAAACCAGACTTAAAAATTGTAAAGGAAAAAAAAAACTACATACTGATATTGCTCATGAATATAAACACAAAACCCTTAATGAAATGACCAGCACATTTCTATATATAGAAATGTATAAAAGGAATTATACATCATGACCAAATGGAATTTATCCCAGGAATGCAAGGTTCATTTAACATCTGATAAATTGATAAATTGAAATACATGGCATTAGCAGATTAAGGACAAAAATTGCATTAACATCTCAATAGACACAAAAAATGATCTGGTAAAATTCAATGCACTTTCATGATAAAAACATTCAACATTCTTAGAAGGGCACTTGCTCAACCTGATAAAGGGCGTCTATGAAAAATTCACAGCTAACATCACACTCATGGTAAAACACTGAATATTTTTTAAGATCAGGAACAAACAAAGGATATTACTTTTGTTCAACATCATACTGGAGGTTATAGCCAAGGCAAATTATAAAAGAAAATAAAAAGCATCCAGACTGGAAAGAAAAGATGTAAAACCATTTCTATTTGTAGATGATAGTATCTTGTATATAGGAAATCCTAAGGAATCCACTAATAAGTCCGGTACAATTAGTTCCAGGGTACAAGATCAATAGGACCCATTAATTCTACTCATACCTCCATATCCAAGAGATATGAGAACATAAGTCCACAACACAAAAACTTGTACATAAATGGTTATAGCTGCACTATTTATAACTCCAAAGTGAAACAACCCAATATCCATCCAATGGGGAATGGGTAAATATAGTATATTCATGCAATGAAATATTACACAGCAATAAAAAGTAAAGTGTTACCTGAAACAAATATAATGTTCTATGTCTAGTCTACATCAACAAAAAAGAAATTTCCATTTTACAGGATACTCTTAGAAAGACAAATTAACCAAAGTCACTCATGTGGTCTGTGGCAAAACCAGAGCTTACATCCAATTAAACTCCCACACAGACTAACCATCATGTATCCTGCCTCCTTTTAGTTGAGTAGATCTATTCTCTTTCATACTTAAACCTTACTTCCTTATGTAAATAGACAAGTACATGATAAAATTTTCACTATTTATGCCAGTTTATCACTCTATGAGAGACTTAACCTAAAAAATGGTATATTTTATGCTACATGAATTACACTTTTTTAAAATCCCTACAGTAGAAATCAGTATTTCTTAACCTTTTTAATCATTATCCTCCCCAAGTAACATTTTGGGGAACTTTTCCTAATTGTCTCCCAGTAAAAATGTGATATTACATATACACTGTATACGTTTTTTATGAACTGTGTGTGTATACACAAGTGTCCTTTATTTAAAAAAAAAAAAAAAAGAATGGGATTTTTTTGCTCCTAACAACAAATTTTTACCCTCTTGACAGGATATCGTTCCTGTTGGTAATGAATGATCTGGATTTAAGATAGAACGCGTCAAAATGTCTTTTCTTCCTCATGACTTCCTACTTGAGGCCTAATGGTGTTTCTGACAAAGATACCCCTAGACTAAAGGTTTGATTAACTAGGGTTATAAGTCCAGCAGTACTCTCTGAAGCTGCTATACCTCCCACTTTACATGGTTCTCTAGCCTCTTGCACTTGACATCTGAGAATGGCCTATATCATTTATCCAAGATTGGCTGAGACAGGCTGAAGAGCTAATTAAGGAGATGCTGCTATAACAGGGTGTGAGATATGGAAGGAAAACTAGGCAGAAGTCCACTAGTTTAACATGCTCACAGTCTAGGATCTATCCTGTTCCCTAAATGGGACCAGTTCTGATGCTGTCAGCATATCTTCTCATCAAAGGCCACCTCATTGTTGGCTAAAGACTGTGACCTTGTTCTCCTTGACTTTATGGAAGAAGCTTACAGTGTTTCCTACATCACTTTTCCACATAGTGGCTATCAACCATAAGAAAAGGATACCAAAACCTCTGGCTACATTTAGGAGGGCTCTTGATTAAAATGATTCAGACATATTTAAAATCTTCCTGTGGGCAAGAGGGTGAGAAGCTATCTAATAGGAGATAGCAATCTCTCTGAGGTCCTCTCTATGTGTATGACTGACTTACTGTATGTTAAGATGGAGGGTGGTATAAAGAGCACTAGTAGTAGAAGTATGTTGTGGAAGCAACTCCAGAGATTAAAATTTTTGCCTAAAGATGAGGCAGACCTATAGGTGGGATAATCCTACTCCTCTGTGATTTGGAGTAGAAGGAGATTTTAAATCACAAGGAACTCTTCTGAATTAAGTCTGGATACCTGAAATGTCGACAATCTGGTCTTGCCTCTGCATGTTCTAATAGCTACTTCATAGTTGCAGGGCCTGGGGATTTTTTCCTTAGAAGAATTAGTGTAATTTGGGCACCTGGGTGGATCAGTTGTTTATGTTGCCTTTAGCTCCAGTCATGATCCCAGGGTCCAGGGATCAAGCCCTGCATCAGGATCCTTGCTCAGCAGGGAGCCTGCTTCTCCTTCTCCCTCCTCTCTTCTTCTCATGTACTTTCTCACTCTCTCTCAATAAAATAAATTTTTAAAATATTTTAAAAATAATTAGTGTAAATCTCATTTGAGGTCAAGAATGTGATTATGGACTCACTTCATTGTCCCTACTATTCCTCCAAATGATCCTACAGACAAATAATACCTCTGTTTTAAGTTTGATCAAGTCACTTTAAGAATAAGGCACATTAATTAAGTGACTGAAAATGAATTGTGAATTCAAATTAGGTGCAGGTCTGGCTCTGAATGCTTCTTACTTTATCTTAATGCCAATATCACCCAAATATTTTAAGGATATAGACATAAGGTGATATGAGCAGAGAGGAGACGATCATATTATCCAGGCTTTGGGTAGAATGAGGGTTTCACCTTATTTGTTTCTATGAACGAGAAAGAGTTAGTGAAAAACAGGGATCCTCTGACTTTGGTTTGAGAGATTACACATTAGTTAATCTTCAGCTGGAAACTGCTTTATAAATATTGGTATTCATGGCAGAAATCTTATTCATGGGAAGGGGTAAAGAGAAAATAAACTGGGTGAATATTTCTCCCATTAATCCTGTAATGTTGGCTACTTTCTCCCAATTTGAAGTCATACTAGAAATAATTTTATTAGATAGGTATTTATAAGATATTAGATATTATTAGATATTAGAGAATTATTAGATAATATTATTAGATACTAGAAATAATTTTAGTAGATATAGACACAGTGATGGCCCTATAAATGCCATTATAAATGTATTCAAATTTTCCCCAAATGATTGAATGAGCTTCTTCAACTTCTTATTCACAAGAATTGCTAGAAGCTCCTTAGGAACCATTTCATTAAGATATGAATCTCCCAATTCACAAATGAATGGGGATTAAACAAGTGGTTACTGAGCACAAATGGATCAAAGAAGAAACAAAAGAAAAAAATTTTAAATGTCTTGGGACAAACAAACATACCAAAACTTATGGGATTCAGCAAAAGGAGTTCTAAGGGGAAAGTTCATAACAATATTCATAACAATAAAAAAAAGGAGATCTTTGCACTTGCAACAACATGGATTAAGCGGGAGGGTATTAGGCTAAGTGAAATAGAGAAAAATACTTGTAATTGGGATCTAAAAAAAAAAAATTTGAACCTTCTAAAACTGATATAATAAGTCAAATGTGAGGCAGTAGAGACAGCACATTTTTCTATGTTGCAGTCACTACTCTCAGATTAATTCAACTACACAATTAAGGCAAAGACTCAAACACAGTTGGAGAACTCCATCCCAAGAAAGAATAAGTAGATTATCTCTCAACAGCTGATTACTTAAAAAATGACAAGGAAATAATCTCACTAGCCTATCTCCTAACTTTGTGTGTGATCAGGAATATAAGATAGAACCTCACACCAGTAAGAATGGCTAAAATTAACAAGTAAGGAACCAGCAGATGTCGGCAAGGATGAGGAGAAAAGGGAACCCTCTTACACTGTTGGTGGGAGTGCAAACTGGTGCAGCCACTTTGGAAAACAGTATGCAGTTTCCCCAAAAAGTTAAAAATAGAACTATGACCCAGCAATTGCACTACTAGGTATTTACCCAAAGGATACAAAAATATTGATTTGAAGGAATACAAGCTCCCGGATGTTTTAGCAGAATTATCCACAATAGCCAAATTGTACAAAGAGCCCAGTGTCCATCAACTGATGAATGGAAAAGGAGATCTGTATACACACACACACACACACCCCATGGAATATTACTCCACCATAAAAAGAATGACATCTTGCTAATATGGATAGAGTTAGAGAATATTATACCAAGTGAAATAAATCAGAGAAAGGAATTCCGTATGATTTCACTCATATGTGGAATTTAAGAATAAAACAAATTATTGGGGTGGGGGGAAGAGAAAAACCAAGAAACAGACTCCAAACTACAGAAAAGAAAGTGATGGTTGCCAAAGGGTTGTGAAAGGGGTGGGGGGAATAGATTGTTAAATAAGTGATGAGGATTAAGCAGTATGCTTGTGATAAGCACCAGAATTGTATGTAAGTGTTGTATCACTTAATTGTACACCTGAAACTAGTAACACTGTATGTAAACTAGCTGGAATTTAAATAAAAACTAAAGAAAGATTTAAGTATAAGAAGCAGTCTTCAGATAATAACACTTTTATGTCATATCTTCGAATACTTACAAAATTCAATTCAGTTGCTCTGTCCTAACTGTATTTTAGATTTGTCCAGTTAGAAGATATAACAGTCTTCTACTATAAATATATATGTGTTTAGCTCTTCCATTTCTAATAATGTTTTTCTTTATATTCATTCAATAACATGTGTTCCATAATACAGGTTTATGACTTCATGGATCACAGTATATCACGAATATATTTTATTCTAGGCATTGCTAATATTAGTATTGTCATTACTGCTTTATTTTTATTTGCATGGCAGAAATCTCTTTGCCCAAGAATTTTTGTTTAATTTGTTGACTTCAAAAGAATTAATAGCTATTCTTCTGAAGCTGTTTCAAAAAATAGAAATGGAAGGAAAACTTCCTCACTCATTTTATGAGACCAGCATTACCTTGATCCCAAAACTAGACAGACACCCCACCAAAAAGGAGAATTACAGACCAATATCCCTGATGAATATGGATGCAAAACTTCTCACCAAAATGCTAGCCAATAACATCCAGCAGTACATTAAAAGGATAATTCACCATGGCCAAGTGGGATTTATTCCTAGGCTGCAAGTGTGGTTCAACATCCTCAAATCAATGTGATAGAGCACATAAATAAAAGAAAGGACAAGAACAGTGTGATCCCCTCAATATATTCAGAAAAAGCATTTGACAAGTACAGCATCCTTTCTTGATTAAAACTTTCCACAGTGTAGGGATAGAGGGAACATACCTCAATAGCATAAAGCCATCTACGAAAAGCCCATACCAAGTACCATTCTCAATGAGGGAAACCTGAGTGCTTTTCCCTTAAAGTCAGGAACACAGCAGGGATGTCCACTCTCACCACTGCTGCTCATCATAGTACTAGAAGCCCTAGCCTCAGCAATCAGGCAACAATATTAAATAAAAGGGATCTAAATCAGCAAAGAAGTCAAACTCTCATTCTTTGCAGATGACAAGGTACTCTATGTGGAAAACCCAAAGACTCCACCCCCAAATTGTTAGAACCCATACACGAATTCAGCAAAGTGGCAGGATATAAAATCAATGCACAGAAATCAGCTGCATTTCTATACACTTAACAATGAGACAGAAGAAAAAGAAATTAAGGAGTGGGAGAGCCCATTATAATTATACCCCCAAACCATAAAATCCCTAGGAATAAACCTAATCAAAGAGGGAAAGGATCTATACTCTGAAAACTAAAGAATGCTTATGAAAGAAATTGAGGAAAACACAAAGAAATGGAAAACATCCCATGCTCACGGATTGGAAGAACAAATATTGTTAAAATGTCTATGCTACCTAGAACTATCTATACATTCAATGCAATCCCTATCAAAATAACATCAGCTTCTTTTCACAGAGCTGGAACAAATAATCCTAAAATTTCTATGGAAAGAGAAAAGACCCCAAATAGCCTAAGGAAGGTTGAAAAAGAAAACCAAAGGTGGTAGCATCACAATTTCAGACTTCAAGCAGTGTTACTAAACTGTAATTATCAAGATAGTATGGTATTAGCACAAAAATAGACACGTAGATCAATGCAACAGAATACAGAAACCAGAAATGGACCCTGAACTCTACAGTCAAATAATTTTCAACAAAGTAAGAAAGAATACCCAATGGAAAAAAAGACAGTGTCTTGGGGCGCCTGGGTGGCTCAGTGGGTTAAGCCGCTGCCTTCGGTTCAGGTCATGATCTCAGGGTCCTGGGATCAAGCCCCACATCGGGCTTTCTGCTCAGCAGGTAGCCTGCTTCCCTTCCTCTCTCTCTGCCCGCCTCTCTGCCTACTTGTGATCTCTCACTGTCAAATAAATAAATAAAATATTAAAAAAAAAAAAAAGACAGTGTCTTCAACAAACAGTGCTGGGAAAATTGGACAACCACATGCAGAAGAATGAAACTTGACCATTTCCTTATACCATATGTAAAAATAGACTGAAAATGGATGAAAGACTTAAATGTGAGACAGGAATCCATCAAAATCTTTGAGGAGAACATAGGCAGCAACATCTGTGACCTCAGCCACAGCAACTTCTTGCTAGACAGATCTCCAAAGGCAAGGGAAGCAAAAGCAAAAATGAACCATTGGGATTTCATCAAGGTAAAACGTTTTGCACACCAAAGGAAACAGTTGACAAAACCAAAAGACAACCAACAGAATGGGAGAAGATATTTACATATGACATATCAGATAAAGGGTTAGTATCCAAAATCTATAAAGAACTTCTCAAACTCAGCACCCAAAGAATAAATAATCCAATCAAGAAATGGGCAGAAGACATGAACAGACATTTCTCCAAAGAAGACATCCAAATGGCCAACAGACACATGAAAAAAGCAAAACAAAAACAAAACAAAACAAAAAAAACAGCTCATCACTCGGCAGCAGGGAAATACAAAACAAAGCCACAATGAGATACCACCTCACACCAGTCAGAGAGTCTAAAATTAACAAGTTAGAAAATGACAGATGTTGGTAAGGATGAAAAAAAAAAAAAAGGGGAACTCTCTTATTCTGTTGATGGGAATGCAAGCCTGTGCTAGCCACTCTGGAAAACAATATGGAGGTTCCTCAAAAAGTTAAAAACAGAGCTACTGTATGATGCAGCAGTAAATATTGTATGATGCAGCAGTAGTACTACTACTGCATCATTAGTAGTACTAATACTGTATAATGCAGTACTACTACTACTAATACTACTGCAGTAGTACTACTACTAAGTGTTTTAACAACTTTTTCTCAAATATTTTCTTCAAATGTAGCAAATGTATGCTATCAGCAGATACATCTAAATTCTCAGATTGAATCTTCCCTTTTTGTTTCCAAGGTAAAAAAACTGGAATCCAACAGTCCTATATGAGCAAAGATAATGTCCAGTCAGTCTAGAAGCTAAGCAAAAGTGATTTCCTATCTGAAATATCGTTACTTGTTTTTCTTTGTTCATTGTTTTTCTATTTGGAGTTCTTGGAGTTCAGAAAAGTTTTATTAAGATATGCCTAAATAGATCTTTTACTATTAATCCATCCTAGAAATTATTGAGTACTTTCAAATGTCAAACTCCTCTTAGTCTTGGTTTCACGGAAAATTTATCCTATTTAAATTACTATCTTTCTTCCATATCAGTGGTACATATATGTCTGCCTCCAACTGGAACTTCTCTTAATGTTTCCTAGATCTATCTTCCAAGTCTCTTTTTTCCCTCATGATATTTGGCTTCTTTATATTTTATTATGTGCTTTTAAATTTTTCTTTCATTTGAGAATCAAGCTAATGGCCCAGAAAATCAGTAACCATTTCATTCCTTCATCTACTTAAGAGTGTAGATAGAAAATCATCCATTTAAATTCTAGGGAGAGTCTTTGTTGCTCTTAAAAGTTTACTGGATTAAAAATAATAACACTTAAATTGTCCTCTGTCTCCTCTGGTAGCATTATTTCACTAGAATTTGATACTGTTTGGTACATCAGGCCATATGGTAGTGTGGATGTTCATTCTAACTTCCCTCCAACAAAGAATTTGCATCAGTTGCAAGGGGTCCCTTTAGGATCGCCTGGAATATTCCCACTCTTTCCAAACAGCTTTGAGCCAATGGCTGAGCATGGCAATTGTACTAAACCCAAGGCATTTCCTCCCAGCGGGGACTTTTTCTTAAACGTGGATGATTTTATTTTCTGAGTGTGCTATTCTTTTATTTAAGTAGTATAATTAACATATGTTATATTAGTTTCATGCATATAACATACTGATTCAACAATTCTATACGTTACTCAGCACTGATCATGAAAAGGTGTAGTCACTGTCTGTCACCATACAATGTTATTACAATAGTCCCAATGCTGTACTTCTCATCTCCAGGACTTATTTCTGACTGGAAGGTTGTACCTCTTAATCCCCTTTATCTATTTCACCCATCTATCTCTACCCACCTCCCCTCTGATAACCACTAGTTATTCTCCACATTTAGGAGTATCTTTGTTTCTTTATTTTGTTTTGTTTTTTAGATTCTACATATAACTCAAATCATATGGTACTTGTCTTTCTCTGTCTGACTTATTTCACTTAGCTAATACCCTCTAGGTCCATCCATCCTGTCACGAATGGCGAGGGATCTTATCTATAGGCAATCACATCTTTGCCAGCCCAGTCAGAAGCTCCAGAGCATTCTCAGAGCTGCATCATAGTTTGAAGCTCTTCCTCATTCTTTTTTTATTCATCTTTTCCTTTCACAGGCATGAGACTTTAGTCATGATATGAAGTCTTTCTCTGACTACTTCTGCTTTTCTTCCCTTCATCTTTCACAGTAACTTTCTTGTACTTCTAACTTCTTAGCATATGCTTCCCAAATAACCAAAACCTATACAGTTGGTAATAGGAGTAGTTTGAGAAAGCAGGAGAAAAAAAAAACAAGATTTTTGAGAATAGAGCACTTACCATACAGGTAAGGATGAGTGGAATGTGGGGCATGAATAATCCATGACATGAGTTGACAGCCCCAACACTAAAGATTTCACCAGTTATCATGTGGAAAAATATGGTTGGTGGAACATCCTTGTTGGTGCTGTGACTCAGTCTTCTGTCCCTGTATGCATTGTTCTCTCATACTTTGGGAATTGGCTATATAAATCTTCAAAGATGACTTGATACGCTACAGAGAAATGAGAAAATAAAGGTGATTAACAGTTAAGACTAAACATAAGGGCAAAAAGGTCCCTCTTATAGTTTTCAAAGAGGCTCTTATCTCCTGTAGTCGCAGAGTGGACACAACCAAGGAATAGACAAAATTAAAGTTGCTGAACTTCAAAGATAGTTGAATCCTTAGACAAGGAAGGTCTATTTTTTTTTTAAAGATTTTATTTATTTATTCATGAGAGACAGAGAGAGGCAGAGGGAGAAGCAGGCTCCCCATGGAGCAGCGAGCCCCATGTGGGTCTTGATCCCAGGTTGCTGGGATCATGACCTGAGCCAAATGCACACTTAACCAACTGAGCCACCCAGGCATCCAATGCAGTTCTATTAAGATTATGGCCCTGGTCAGGAAAACCTAGCAAGTTGACATGGGTTAGGTAAACCTAAGTGGATACTCCCTATAAATTGTGGTTTGCAGACCTCCCTATACCCTTAGAGCTTCGAGAGCTACTGTAACACTCCTTTTTAGAACTAGTCCCACCCACATCTCCACTCTTGGAAAGGTACTGTATATTCTTCTCAAACACAAGGTGGCAGCAGCTCTCATCAGAAACTTCCCCTCAGGCATACAATTTGGGTTGTCTCATTTTAAGAAGACTAGGGATATGTGGGCAACAGGGAAGAAAGATTATAACTACAGGAAACTTTAAGTAGTAGTCAGCATGTACTGATGAAGGAAGTACGTGTGGTATTGGATTTGACGGTTCTTGATCAAGAGGAATGAAATATACCACTAAAAAAGCAATAATTCATTGATTTGGATACATAGGATTTAACATTCTTCCTGCTCTCCATCCTAGAGGATAGGGCAAACTCACTGCTAAAGCAGCACTTAGAAGCTTAGAGAAAATGATAACCCATGCGGAACAAAGTAGAAATGTTACCATGGTAGATTATGGGGGTGCCTCATTATATTATAGCAAAGATGAAGCCTAAAAATGACTGTATACTGCTGCAAACTCAGCCAAGTAGAAACCATAACTATGGTTGCTATGCTGGAGGTAGTTATCTTCATAAGAGCAGATTAATGAGTAAGTTGTATACAGCCATTGATTAGGTAGATCTATTTTTTTTTTCTATCTAATTTAGGAAAGAATATGAAAAATAGCCCTGGAGAAAATTTTATTCATGTAGAAAGGATGAGTAAATGCATTTTTAAACCATGCATAAGTCTTCCTTGCTGTCATAACATAGAAAAAATCTGGACCATGTCCATCTTGGAATATGGAAAGAATATCATATTAATCCATTTATCCATGAAAACATGCTATGAGGCAGGATGTGTATAAGGTGGCTACTATATGGAAGGTTTTTTGTTTTTGTTTTTTTCTTAAGATTTTATTTATTTATTTGGTAGAAACAACAAGAGAGGAATATAAGCAGGGGGAACTAGAGAGGGAAAAAGCAGGCTTCCCACTGAACAGGAAGCCTAACTTGGGGCTTGATACCAAGACTCTGGGATCATGACCAGAGCCAAAGGCAGGTGCTTAACTACTGAGCCACCCAGGTGCCCCTGGAAGGTTTTTGTAAGAACCATGTTCTCTGGAAGGCAAGAGAGGAATGCTTCCAAGATTCAAGAATCTATAATTTTAACAAAGCTTCAAGAGATCTAGTGAACAGGAATGTGCCTGGAAACCTCCAAAGTAGAATACAGATTTCTGCATCTTGCATGCCTTGCCACAAAGAAGGAAGCACAAGGCTTGGTCAGCCTTTTTTGTGTTTGAACGATAGCAAATCCCTCATCTGAGATACTGGTCTGGCCCACAAATTGGGTGACACAAAATGCTGCCATATTTAAGTGGAGCTTAGAGCAGAAAAGTACCCTTTGGCAGGTCCAGACTATGATGCAAGCAGTTTTACTTCTTCAGTCAGATGATTTAGCAGACCTGATGGTGTCAATGGTGAGAAATGTTTCATTGTAGATTTTCTGGAAAGCCCACAGGGTTCTGAAGCAAGGCTATATCATCTGCAAAGAAAAATAATATGCCTTTGAGAAACAGTTTTTGGTGTGTTACTACAGCCTGATAGAAATGGAATGGCCATTAAGTCACAGTGATTGCCACTTTGCTTGACCAACCTTTTAAGATGGGAAATGGTACATTTGGAACTGAGTACAAGTAGGAGGGATGCTGATGCAGCTTACTTTTGCCCTCTTAGTCCTGACCCATACCAAATGTTGATGAGTATATGGAATGAACTTCTCTCTCATATACTTCCATGGGAAGGTAAAATTGAACAAACTCATCTGTAAATAGTTTGGCAGCTTCATAAATAAGTTAAACATATACTTACTATGTAATGTAGCTACTCCATACCCAGATATTGATGCAAGGTAAGTAAAAATGTATATCCATACAAAAACTTGTTGATAAATGTTCCTAATTAGCTTTATTTATAATAGCCAAACCCTGGAAGCAACCCAAATATCCATCAAGAGATGAATGGATAAACAAACTGTGGTATATCCATATAGGAGAACTATTCAGCAATGTAAAGGAACAAACTATTGATTTAACAATATGGATGAATCTCAATGTGAATATACTAAATGACATAGGCCGTATGTTTTTAGAGTATATACTGTATGATTCTGTTCTAGAAAATGCCAAGGAATATAGAGAGACAAAGTCAGCTGGAGGTAGAGGTTAAAAAGTGGCCAGAGAAAAACTTTTGGCCGTGACAGATATGTTCATTACTGTCATTATTATGCTGACAGTTTCACAGGTCTAAATGTAGTAAGTACATTAAATATGTTTATTGTACATCAACTATACTTTAAGAAAACATTTTTAATACAGCAGAAATCCAGAAAGGTGGTTCCTCCCCCAGGAAAAGCTTTTTCTGTGCTCTAGTAATACCACACTGACTAAATTTTAAGGTGATGGCCATGCTTGGGTATTTCTTCTGAGACTCATGAAGAACTAGATGAATCATCAGTAATCAAACATAGGAAATGAAGTTGTCTTATTCATTCTGGCATACCATGCCAGACTATGTCAAAATCTCTCTTCTCAGCACGTAAGCCTCCTATAGGTCTTCACAAATCACTCCTCAGACCCCTAGGGAGCTCATACATACAAACTATAAGAGCAAGGGAATAAGCTATGGCCTAGCTGCTTTCCCTCCCATAACCAGTCTGGGACACCCAGAGAGATAATCAATCACTGGTGACTTCTTTTAAGTCAACTTAAAAACAACTGGCTCACTCTTTTAAGGACAGAGGCTCCAAGCCTCACTCTTACCATATTGGATTTTCTTTGCCAAGTCAGAAAGAAATATAATCGAATAGTAAAGTATATTTTGAGATAGTCGATGCCAAACCCTCTACAGGGAGGAATGTTTCAGACATCTTGAAGTAAACATCCTAGCCTTAGTTTCTTCTAATGTGCCAATAGAACATATAGCCCTTTTTATTTTTATTTTTTATTTTTTTTAAAGATTTTATTTATTTGAAAGAGAGAGATCACAAGTAGAGAGAGAGAGGAAGGAGCAGGCTCCCTGCCTAGCAGAGAGCTCGATGCGGGACTCAACCCCAGGACCCTGAGATCATGACCTGAGCTGAAGGCAGAGGCTTAACCCACTGAGCCACCCAGGCAGCCCCCATATAGTCCTTTTTAACTAGGGGAGGTATGTAATAGAGAAGTACATTTCATACTTGGAGTGGCACTTAGAAGTAGTAATAATTGATCTGAACCAATGTAACCCTGTCAGCTGTGATACAGTTGTACTGGATCTGGAGGTAGCATCTCACAGAGACATACCAGGAACTTGTTTGTACTAAGTTTAGGTAATTGGACATTGGTCAGTGGGAGGTATCTCCTGTGCCCTTTGAATGACAGTTTCAACTGTAGTGTCATAAGACATGGGCTAAGAAGGCGGAATCATGGACTGAGCACTAATAGATGGTAATTCCCTAGGTGCTACCTCCATTGCTTTTATTTTTTGGCATCTCTATTTTTTTTTTGGTTTGTTTGTTTAGATAGGGTCCTAAAACTTGCTTCTTTTATCAAGGTCTAGAATGTTGTAGAGACCAAGATCAGAACTTGGGCCTGGCTTGACTCAAAGACCTATGAGTTTTTGCTATAGTAGGTTTCCTGGTGTTTGAAGAAAAACTGCCTTCAAAGCCATGTTGGAGAAGCCAGTTCATTGAGTGTTTTAACATTTGGGCAGCACTGTAGAAGTCAGTCTCCAATAAAACACTGAAATATACAGAGTATGACTTAATATTCAAAGGTAAAAATAGTGATTTCACTGAAAATTCAACTTCTTATAAAACCTGGACCCCTTGAAGCTGAACTTGCAGGAAGAATAAAAGGGAGTAGGGCCAAATTTCAGACTAGTCTTTGCCTGGTAACAGCAATAATAATAAGAGTCACGGATTCCTCATTTGTCTAATCCAGTTGAATAAGAGAAGCTGTCATGGGACAAATTAACCATGTTTTCATTCCAGTGCTGGCCCAGAGGGAGAAAACTGTTTATCCAAGACTACTAGCATAAAGCCAACAATCCAGTTTGACCCTCTGTACTCTTTCAGACGACTATATAACACGAGTGACCAATGTTTAAAGCCATAAACTCTGTGGACACCTGGAGAGACTCACTCTCCATATACAGCAGATCCATCAGTGCTGCCCATAGAGTGTTTTTGCAAGCTACAGGGCCTAGGAATTTAGATTTCTAGAGTTTTCCATGGCCTGATTCTGCAGGGGTCAGAGATGTTTCTGGTGGCAGATTCTGAAGTAAAATAGTCACCCTGTGACTTTCCCTCAGCTCCGATGCATTAATTTGTTGGGGATAGGAGTACAGACATACAGATTTTCTTTTCAGCTTAGCCAAATTGCCTGCTTAGGCATCCATAACAGCTCTTCTAAAGGTCCTGATCATTCTCTGCTGGAATTGGATATAAAAGCTGCTGCATTCCATGCCTAGCTGCAAGCCATGTGCCAATGCTATAGAAATCCAGGAGAGAGCACCACGGGGGCAAGAGTATTGAAAGGATTTATAGACTGGCAGAATATCCTTGCCTGATTCTTAACTACCCACTTCTTATATAAATGACAGATAAATGATCAGAGAGGATATTGTGGGTGAAATATAGATATGGGGGCTATTAACAGATGTTCAGGAAGATACCATAGAAAGAAAACAGAAGTAATAAGCAAACAGACCCACTTCAATCTATGACAATATAAAAATTAACAGCCTGGGAATAAGACTTCCTTTTGGAGGGGGGGGGTAGGGGTTTCCCACCCATAAGAAGAATCCTATAAATGTTCTTGCCTAAAGGGAAAGACAAGGGGAAGTTTATAGAAAGGTTTATTATTTCTTTATAGGGATGAAATGAGCCTTTTCGCCAAGAAGGAAGGATCAAAGACCAAGAATGAGGCAAGGGATAAAAGCCCTTGGCAATGAATAGAAGAATATATTCATTGTGGAGGTATGGAAAGGTGTCAAAAAGATGGGCAGCACATTTCAGCAACTGTTACTTGGGCCACATAAGGTCTTCCATGAGAAGAGTTAATTATAAAGAATGGAAATTCTTCTCATTACTTTTGGATCCAGATGTGTGCCTTTGTAAAATGACACTATCTTAAGATTTGAGCCACATTAATCTCCAACTTAAGATGGGTTCTCTTCATCTGTAATCTAAGTAAGCTTCTCAAGAATAATGGCCTTGGGGGGGTGCCTGGGTGGCTCAGTCAGTGAAGTGTCTGCCTTCAGCCCATGATCCCAAGCTCTTGGGATAAAGCCCCACATCTAGCTCCCTACTCATCAGGGAGCCTTAGGGAGTCTGCTTCTCCCTCTCCCTCTGTCTGCTGCTCTCCTAGCTTGTACTTTCTCTAACAAGAAAAAAAAAATTTTTTTAAGGAATGGCCTTCAATTTTCATTCTATTCTTATTACTTCAAATGACTTTTTTAAATTACAGCTTCATTTCCTTTTTTCATAAATGCAGCCATTTTATATATCATCTTCCTTCTCCTTTCTGAGTGTTTCAAAAAGTCATATTCTCTGAAGTCTAAACTTAAATAATAATAATCATAGGAAAAATGTTCAAAACTGACCCAAGGTATATGCCATCTATGTTCTAGACTCTAGAAAGTTATTATAGTCCCTGACTCAATGGTTTGTACTGCTTAGCGGGGAAACAAAAAAAGGAACAATTACTAATTACAAGAATGAGAGATAGGAGTGATATTAAATGATGTCTGGAGCACAGTGGGCATACATAGGACTTAATCTCGTCTAAGGAGTCATACTTCACCACCTTGCATAGTCCTTCATTGAGCTGAGTCTTTCTGAATGGTGTAGGATGCCTTATTCGCAAACTAGTACATTTTTAAAAATCACTCAACATTTAATAATTTAGGTAGCAAACGGGCTTTTGTCTTAAACATTTATGATAAATTCTTACTCCAGAATAGTCTGTAACCTTGGGTTACTGTGTAACCTAAATATTTAGGCTCTATGGGTTTCATAATTCTAATTTGTCACTGAGACAAAACATTTAAAATTGATTTTTTATGTGTTTTAGGGAATACCTCTTTCTACGTGGCCTTACTTTCACTGAATCTGATTTTTAACTTCTCCCTGCTAGCTAATCCATAATCAGTAAGAAATTGTAAACTATCTGATGACAATCGTTCTTATAGAAAGAGTTTAAAGGCTAAGAGAGACATAGAATAGTCTAATTTTGCATAATGGGTCACCTGAGTCATCATAGAGGAAATAGAATCAAGCCCTTACATGTTCCAGGATTTTAGAGCTTCTCAACATTTATTTTTCCCTGTTGACATTTCCATTAGCACTTTGGCCTATGGGGAATGCATATATAAACTGGCTTGGACTGTGTGGCTTTCACTGTTTGAAGTTGCTGTGCCAGAAGTGACTGGCTTTCTCAGTCCAGTTTTGTTGAACTCTAAGGTGATAACCATAGCTTGCCACCTTCCTAATACCTATCCATCACTGGTTTAGAAGAAGCATCACTGGTTTAGACTTAAAAGACTGAGCATCCCTATCCCTAAGTAGCCATTGCTTTTAACCCAGAGTACCAAGTCAGTGGCCACTCTTGACTTCTATCTCACCCCAAGGGTTACACACTGTCAACAACTTCAAAAAGTGTACTAGATGTTGTGGTATCCTTCTTTACCTGCTAGTACTAATAAAGATTTTATTTTCAACTCTGTTCACCTAAGTAAGGTTTTGTTAAGGGTGGGGAAGGAGTTTCACCCGTGAGCTTATCTCCCTCAAGAGCCTCAGAAGACTAGTTTGGGATCAATGTACAGGTAAGGTTCGGTCTGACATGCTCCTTTTCTGTTTTGTACATGCCTGCTGGGACCTTTTAAAGAGCTTTGAGCAAATCCAACCATTCATCCACACAAAAGTACAAAGGATCGGTTCTTCTCTTTACCACCCACAATGGTACAGTTAGGGAAGTAGAGAATGCACTTAACCCCATCTAAACTCATGGCCCCCACTCTGTGGGCATGCTTTCAAACATTACTATACTGCTCTTACTCTCCAAGCACACAGCCTGCTAGTGCAATCAATTTCTGGGAGCATGATTGACCTATTTTTCTCTGCCATTCAGACTTCCTCTAAGCAGATATATCTCTAACCTTTGGCATATAAATTTTCTAAAAAAAAAAAATCCAGATGCTTTACAAATGTATAAGTTCAATGTAAAATGGGGATAGTTCTTAAGAATTATCAAATAGGGAAGGTGGGAAAAACATGGATATTACTAATATGATACCAGCACTAATGTCCTATTTGGATCTTGCAGGCTTTAGTCTAATGGTCTCCAGGTTACACTGCATATCAAGGCTTACATTCAGCTTAGTCTGTCCTTTTATCGCACTGTGTCCTACTCCATAGGATTAAAGGGTTTATTTTATGTAAGAGAAGGTAATAACTTAAGCAAAATGGAGACATAACAGTGTTCATTGTGTTTCCTTCTTTTCCTGCTTTCTGAAAACTCAATATGAAATAGGTAGATTCTGAGATGAAGATAATTAGCAGAAAGGCAGTTTTGGGTTTTTTTGTTTTGTTTTGTTTTTGTTTTTTTAAGAGCATGTTTTCAGGATTCTCAAATGCAGATGGGAAAGGAACCAAGCAAAACTGAATAGAGGGAGAAGTGAAGCTTCAGTGCTACCTGGATAGAATATCTCAGCTAACCTTAGGAAGATTTAAAGATAAAATTATCCCGGGGCGCCTGGGTGGCTCAGAGGGTTAAAGCCTCTGCCTTCGGCACAGGTCATGATCCCAGGGTCCTGGGATCGAGCCCCACATTGGGCTCTCTCCCTGGCGGGGAGCCTACTTCCTCCTCTCTCTCTCTCTCTCTCTCTGCCTGTTTCTCTGCCTACTTGTGATCTCTCTCTGCTGAATAAATAAATAAAATCTTAAAAAAAAAAAAAAAAAAAAGATAAAATTATCCCTCAGAGCTACCCATAGCTGGAAAAAAAAAAAGAAGGCCAATACTCCTGGGACAATCATTTATTGGATGCAGACCATCTAAGAAAGAGGTATGGCTTTGGACAAGGTTGTTCTCTTCCACTGAGGAAGCCTCAAAGAAGGCTGATAGCTGTGGGCTATGTGTGCACAGGACACTCAGCATCTTGGGAAATCAGTCCTTTATTCTTGACTGAAGATCTTGGTAACACAGCATAGTAGCCACCACGTTACCTAATGTATACCTGTGGAGAAATTTATTTTCAAGTTTCTAAAGACTTTAACCTGTAGTCTGAGACAAATGCATCATATCCATATGCAAGCTGAAATACTCATAAATCCTATTAAATAAAAATAAATTATCTTTTTATCTTGATTGGGGCTATAATTCTTTTGTATTCATATATACCCTTAAATAAGGAAAGAACATTATTATCCATATCTATCTATTCAAAAGGGAAAAGAATTAAGTAGTTCTCTAAAATAATCTTCTGAGGAACTCACGGGCCTTCAGGATTGACCTCTTTAAATCTATACACAATAAGCAGAGAGCTAGCAAAGAGAGATACTGCTTCCGTGTGGATTGCCATGATAATGCAGTTGTATATCTCCTTTCTAACTAGTTTGGTGTAGTGGGAATAAGATATCAATATGGACACACTTACCTATTAGCAATACTGAAGTGTAAAATGAGTAATAGAATAAAGAAATCACAGCAAACCATTTGAGGAAAGGCTTCAAAAGTGAAACTCTTAACAAAACTGTAGGAGATGTATAGAACCCATTGAGAGACAGGTAGGACAATACTATAAACAAAGGCAAAGCTCAAAATGCTCAGAGTATTCTGGAAATCAATATAGCTATATGGCTATAGCTACTCATGAAGTAGAAACAGGAAAGACCTGGAATCAGATGGTCATCTCCTCTGTCCTCCAAACAAACTGATACCACAGGTTTAAGAAGGAGACTTACTTGATAAAACAATGTCCTACAAAGACTAATTGAACATAGTATGGGGTGAATTAAATGTGGGAATGGAAAAGAATAAGAAGAAGCATATTATGTTCAGGCCTCAGACAACAGATGCATTAGTATCAATGAGGATAGAAGATATGATAACCTATGAGGAAGGTCAGTCTTTTTTATTCCTGTTTGGTCCTTTAAAAATGAACTAAAAGAATATATGAATTATATTCTATGGTGTTATCACAGTCCATATGATGAACCTTTTCAAATGCTATTAGCTTATTTGAACTTCTTGATCTATTTCCACAAAGCTATAGTTTGATAATCTAGAGAACAAAGCCATGTAGATGAATAGAATTTTTCATCAACACCCCAGCACTGCTTTCCAGGATTGACAGAAGAGAAAGATCTGGGCATCTGCTTCTTGCATTTCTACAATTTCATATAGCATGGGAAAATGTCTTCTGAAAGTAAAAGGGCCAGCAGTTTTAATAACCTAAAACAGATCTATTGAGGATTACCAATACATATTGATTAATTGAACCACTGGATAGTTCAATCCATGTATACTCATAGTGATGACATTCCAAAGGGTCCTGGAGACTAAGCAGTTTTACACCATCTCACAACAAATAATTGACCTCTGAGAATTTCAAAATTGAATGTTATAGAATACTGTTCCCTTATCAATTCCAGTCAGCTAAGATATCACTTAAAAGCCAAACCAAGATTATTTATAAGAGAGTTTTTGATTATCACTGATTAGTAAAATCAATTTCCTTGTATATTCAGTTCCTTAGCTCTACTCATGTGGTATAAAAGAAAAGGCACTACTCTTCAAAGCAGAGCACATTTTCCCATTCTCCCACTTTGTCTTCACAAATTATGTTCTTAAACATGCTGACTGAACTTTTCAGGCTTTAACCATCTTATCTGTAAGAATATCTACCTATCTACCTAACTACCTATCATCTGTCACATTATCTATAGTAATTTGCACAAGTTTGTAAATTATTTTTCATTAGACCAGGTATAATTTAAATTATCAGGGCTTTTTTTATTATTTTATGTTAGTAAAGTATCAGGTATTTTGACAAGATCACTAAATAGGAATATGTCTTAGATTCAGTTTTCCTGGAGGCAGAAACTAAGAGCAGAGGAAACAGTAACTTTACAGTGGAGAAATGTGACAAACACTCTCTCAGGTAATCAAGTTCAACATAAGCAATGAGAAGTCATAATGATCGTATATACCCTTTACATGATGTGATAAAAATGGTACTTTACCTCTGTCATCTTCCTCCCCCAAATCTATTACCTCAACTCAATCATGAATTAAACATCAAACAAATCGCTTAAGTGGGTAGAAGAATAAATGAAACAAGATGGGATTGGGAGGGAGACAAACCATAAGTGACTCTTAATCTCACAAAACAAACTGAGGGTTGCCGGGGGGAAGGGGTTGGGGAGAAGGGGGTGGGATTATGGACATTGGGGAGGGTATGTGATTTGGTGAGTGCTGTGAAGTGTGTAAACCTGGTGATTCACAGACCTGTACCCCTGGGGATAAAAATATATGTTTATAAAAAATAAAAAATTAAAAAAAAAAAAACATCAAACAAATCTCAATGAGAGTCATTTTGCAAAATATCTGACCAGTGTTTCTTTGAACTATTAAGGTAATTGAAAACAAGGAAATTCTGAGAACCTGCCATAGCCAAGAGAAGCCTAAGGAAGCCTGATAGCTAAATGTAAGTAGTATCCTGATTCTAGAACAATTTCAACAAAAAAGTGAAGGACATTAGGTAAAAACTAAGGAAATTTGAATAAAATATGAACTTTAGTTGATAATATGTCAATATTCATTAATTTTAACAAATGTACCATACTCATGTAAAATATTAATAACAGGGAAAACTGGGTACAAAACAATGGGAACACTAATATCTCTGCAATTTTTCTGTAAATCTGAAAATGTAAAAATAGTAGCTTACTTATAAACAATGTAAAGGAGTTCCTTACATAAAAGTTCAAACTCTTAGGTTTAGAACTCTACTAAATATACTAGGAAGAAAATTGCCAGTATGTGGAGCACCTCTTATATATCACTTCAGATTCTTTCAAATTCTTTTAGCTTCATGTCCCATTCCAGTCCTTGTACCAATTTCATATAGACTTCTACCACTTTTGCATATTTACCACATCTCATGGTATCCCCCGCTCCTTTTGCTATTTCTGGCTTCTCTGATATCACAACATGAGACAACCAAGGGAATCCACTCAGAAAGCACGTGGAGTTAAGCCTCTGCCTTCAGCTCAGGTCATGATCTCAAGGTCCTGGGATTGAGTCCCACATCAGGCTCTCTGCTCAGCAGGGAGACTGCTTCCTCCTCTCTCTGCCTGCCTCTCTGCCTACTTGTGATTTCTGTAAAATAAATAAATAAAAATTTTAAAAAGAGAGAGAGATAAAGAAAGAAAGAAAGCACATGGAGTAGCTTAAAGAAGCCATCCCCATAGACTCTTGGGATTTGCTGCAGGTGTCTTTGCCAGCACACTGACTCCCAAGTCATGGATGAGAGATCCTGTGTCCATAAATTCTCCCTCATTCAGCCTTTATTCTTTCCTTCCTTTATCTGACTCCTTCAAGATACTCTTCTGCCTGAGGTTTTCTGGTTCCTAGAGTACATATTACCCAGGTCCTCCAATTCCTTTGGCATGAGAAGTGTTTCCTCCTGACAAAAGGATGGTACATCAAATGTTTAGACTGTGCTGATATCTGGCCCTGGATATTGTCCTGGAGGTTTAAAGTAGTGTATGAGAACAAGTATCATCAAGTAAGGCACCTAC
Source organism: Mustela nigripes (assembly GCF_022355385.1). Lineage (NCBI taxonomy): Eukaryota > Metazoa > Chordata > Mammalia > Carnivora > Mustelidae > Mustela > Mustela nigripes. The sequence continues at coordinate 64,365,784 of NC_081569.1, read as the reverse complement.
CTCATAAAGTCATTTTATGGTCTTCAAGCAAAGTAGACTCCAAGAAACAAACTGAGAGTTTTAGAGGGAAGGGGTCATAGGGGGATTGGTTGGCCCAGTGATGGGTCTTAAGGAGGGCATGTATTGCATGGAGCACAGGGTGTTATATGTAAACAATGAATCCTAGAACACTACATCGAAAACTCATGACATATTGTATGGTGACTAACATAACATAATAAAAAAATTAATTTGAACAAAAAAAAAAAGAAAGAGAAAGAAAGAAAGAAAGAAAAAGGTAGACTCTTTTCTTCTGGCTGAAAAGGTATGCTCTCCTTTGGCAAGGAACAAGAGGATATTTTGCCCTCCTGATGGGTGCAAAGGAATCTGGGTTATCTTAGTATCGATCTCCCTAAACATAGATCAGAGGCAAAGTCTTGTGCTGGGGATCACTTCCCAAATAAACTACCCGCTCCCAATGAAGAAGTGTAGAGAATGAGACAGGAAAGTGACAGAAAGGGAAGAAAAATCCAATGAAGAGTACATTACTGAGTGTTTCACTATTGTGAGAAACTAGGGCTTCCTCCTGCTTTAGAGATTCTTGTAGAATATGCAATTGCCCTCCTAAAGGACAGAAAATCAGGAGTATTTTATCCACCAACTGCCATTTTTCATTGGTTGAAGATATTTCCAGGGGCATTTTACCCTAGCATATGGACTGCTGGGCACATGCCTTTAAGAAGCTCCCAAGGAACTAGAGAAAGCCCTTAGGCAAAGAAGCAAATAGGTATAGGTACTGAAATTATAAACTATCAGTATGCCAAGGAACTGTCCACCCCTTCTCTAGGTGAATTTAGAGTTTGAGATTATGGGGCCAGGGTTTAACAACATCTGCCATTCCAAAGTTTTAGATATCTCAGGATCATCCATCCCAAAGTCTCCATCTCAGGTCTCAGGGACCTAATCTCTAACTATCGGAGCCCAAGAAGGAGGTCTTACATACTACTACTTTATTGGAGAGGATGATCTTCCCTAACAGGAGTGATTGAAAAGGAGAATGAAGCAGGTAAGGAGGAAAACCCAATATAAATGTATAACTGATTGCTCAAGTCCATTAAAGTTTTCCCCAAAAGCCATTTGAATGTGTCTAAGGACCTTCTCTGGGTAGAGGGAGAAAGTAGAGCCAGTGGTTAAATATTTAGTTGGTGGAAATGAGCAAAGTTTTGCCCTTCGTGGTGTTGTCTGTACTTTCAGGATGAACATGTGAGGCCTCCAAGAAGTGTCCCAGCATGGGAGGCAAAAGGTATGTGGGACAAGGTCCACACAGAGCTAGTTGCTGCAGTACAGATGATAAAAGACAAATGAGGCTGAAAGGATGTGAAGTGGTGCATGAGTGATGTTTGACTTGGCAGCTAACAATATACAGCTAAAATATTGGCAATAATATGGAAGATGAAAGAAGAGATGCATTAGAATACTTTCCATCTTTATCTTCCTCCTGACCAATACAAGGTGTAGATCAATCTTCCTCTAAGTCATGTTAACACATAAAGGTGAGAACTAAAATACTAGATATAGAATCAGTAAATCCTGACTCAGGAAAAGTGGAACAGAGGATTTAATGAATCCAAGAAGTCAAGAAAAAAGTTAGGGAATACAAAAAGTTAAAAAAAAAATGAAGACAGTGGAATCATCAAATGTAAGAATTAAATATAGCTTCGCCCTACATATATGCTCAGGCCCTGCTTCAGCTGGTGGGATCCCCTGCACATGGCTCCCTTATAGTCCCCTGGCAGCCAGCAGACTCACCCTGGCCACAGACTTCCCAACAACCCCACTGAAGCCAGCAGGTACACACAGCCTACAGAGGAAATGTTCCTTGAGCTCCTGGCTCTGGTAGCCAGTAGGGACTGTGTTGCTAGACCCCATGGGACAGCAACTAGTCCCCATGGGACAGAAACCATGGTAGTTCTTGGCAGACTACTACCTGGACATGGCACAGACAGCAGGCTAAAACACACTCCCCAGTCTTCCTATGAAAAAAGCCTATTTACTTATCCTGGAGTTTCATTCTGAAGGGCATGCTTCAGGATTACTACATATCTAGAGACTATGGAGGAATTCTCAGGAAATATTGGTCAGGGGATGCCATCTTCGCACTCTCCCTCTGTTTTATTACAGCTTGCTGGAATTTCCCAGAAAGGATCTTATACACTTACCTAAAGCCCCAATTTTTACAACTGCCACCAAAGAGAGATGTCCTAATTGCCTGGCTTGGAGGCCAGCAAGGATTATAACAGCAGTCACACAGAACTGTATATATTTGCATACTTTATAAGCTGTTGCTTGAGGGTCTAGCTTTCAATCAGCCTAAAACTAGATACTAAGATCCTCCCCTTTGGAACACTGATAGCTTGGCTCAACCCTCAATGGCTGGGACTTATCAATAACAAAATCAGATTACTTAGACAATCAGAAAGGTCAAAGAGATAACCAAGAGTTAGTGCAATGTTGAATGATAAGGCCTATCACCTACACAAGTCCACTTCTTTAAGACTGGAAGAAGTAGCAGTCATTCCAAATACAAAGAAAAAGATACAAAGACAAATGAAATGAGAATACAAAGTAAAGTGTTCCAAACAAAATAATAAAATAAAACCTCTGAGGAAAAAGACCTTAGTGAAATGGAGAGAAGTAATTTACCTGATAAAGAGTTCAACTAATGATCATAAAGATGCTCACCAAACTCAAGGAAAAAAATAATAAATGAACACAGTGAGAACTTCAACAAAGACAGAAAATACAAAAAGTACCAAGAAGTTACAGAGCTAATGAATAGTACGTGAAATTAAAAATACACTAGAGGGATTCAACAATAGACCAGATGAAACAAAACAAAACAAAAACAGACCAATGATCTGGAAGACAGGGCAGTGGAATTCACTCAAATGGAGCAGCAAGAAGAAAACAGAATTTTGAAAAGTGAAGATAGCTTAAGAAATCTATAAGAAAACTTACAGCAAAATAGTATTCACATTATAGGAGTCCCAGAAAAAAAGGAGAGAGAGAAAGAAGGGAAAAAATGGCAGAAAACTTATCTGAAGAAAGAGAGTTCAAGACTTCTCTAACCTGGACAAGGAAGCAAACATCCAGACCCAGGAAGCACAGAAAGTCCCAAATAAGATGTACCAAGCCAAAGAGATCCACAGCAAGACCCATTATAACATCAAGAGAAAAAGGAAAAAAAAATCTTAAAAACAGCAAGAAAAAAATAACTTGTTACATATAATGGAACCCCCATGGGACCATCAGCTGATTTTTCAACAGAAAATCTGCAGGCCAGAAGGGAATGAAATGATATATTCAAAGTGCTAAAAGGAAAAAGACCTGTAACTAAGAATACTCTATCCAGCAAGATTATCATTCAGAATTGAAAATGAGATAAAGAGGTTTTGTTTTTTTTTCAGAGAAGCAAAAGGTATAGGTGTGTATCACCAATAAACCAGTCTTACAAAAAATGTTAAAGGGACTTCTTTAAGTTGAAAAGTCACTAACTAGTAACAATGAAACATATGAGTAAAAATCTCTCTGGTAAAGGCAAATATATAGTAAAAGTAGTTAATGATCTATGAAGCTAGTATGATGATAGTAACACAATGAAAACATGTAGAATATGATGTCAAAACCAAAAACACATGGAAGGGCTGGAGTAAAATGTAGTTTTTAGAATTCATCCAAACTCAAGTTGCTATCAAATTAAAATACACTGTGTATGTATGTATGTGTATACACACACACACACACAGGCTGTTGTATGTGAACCTCATGGTGACCACAAATCAAGAATTATATAAGATACACAAAAGATAATAAGAAAGGAACCTGAACATAACACTAAAGTCATCAAACCATAAGGGAAGAGAGTAAGATAAGAAAAAACAGAGAAACTACACAAACAACCAAAAAACAATTAACAAAATGCCAAATGGTAACTACCATTTGGTAATGCCAAATCAGTAATTACTTTAAATGTAAATGGACTAAATTCTCCAAAAGACAGAGTAGCTGACTGGATATAAAAGCAAGGAACATCAATAAGCTGCCTACAATGGGCTCACTTTAAATCTAAGGACACACATGGACTGAAAATAAAGGGATGGAAAAAGATATTCCATGGGAATGGAAACCAAAAGAAAGTGGGTATAGATTTTTCAGACAAAAGACTTTAAAACAAACTATAATGAAATATAAAGAAGGGCATCACATAATGAAAAATGGATCAATCCAACAACACTATAGCATTTGTAAATATATATGCATCCAACATAAGAGCACTAAACACAGAAAGGAAATATTAACAGACATAAAGGGGAAAATTGACAGCAATACAATAATAGTGTGTGGGGGGTTAATTTAAATTAAATTAGCCAACACATAGTACATCATTAGTTTCAGATGCAGTGTTTAATGCTTCATTAGTTGCATATAACAACCAATGCTCATCACCTCGTGTGCCCTCCTTAATATCCATCACCCAGTTATTCCACCCCCCCACCAACCTCCCCTTCTGCAACCCTCAGTTTTTTTTTTCCCCCAGAGGGGGTGGATTTTTAAAAGCCTATTTACGTCAGTGGATAGTTCAAACAGACAGAAACTCAATAGGGAAATATTGGCCTTAAAAGACACATTAGATCAGATGAGCTTAAGAGATATATACAAAACACTCCACACAAAATCAGAATATACATTCTTAACAAGTGAACACGGAACATTCTCTGGAGTATATCACATGTTAGGTAAAATCTCAATAAAGCTAAGAAGATGGAAATCATATCAAGCATCTTTTCTAAACAACATTGTAAGAAGTTACAAATCAGTTAAAAAAAGGAAACTGGAAAAATCACAAGTATGTGGAGATTAAACAACATGCTACTGAACAATGAATGGGTCAATAAAGAAATCAAAGGGGAAATTTAAAAAACTGAGATAAAAGAAAATGGAAAGACAACATTCAAAATTTGTGGATTTCAGCAAAAGCAGTTCTTAAGAGGGAAGTTCATAAAAATACAGGCCTATCCCATGACAAAAGAGAAACCTCAAACAATCTAACGATATAGAAAAAGAAGAACAAACAGAGCTCAAAGTTAATAGAATGACAGAAATAATAAATATCAGAGTAAAAATAAATAGAGACTAAAAAAAAAAAAACAGAAAAGTTCAAATAAAATTAAGAACTGGTTCTTTTAAAAGATAAAAATTGACAAACTTTAGCTAGACTCACCAAAGCAAAACAAGAGAAGGCTCAAATGAAATAAGAAATGAAAGAGAAGTTACAATTGACCAGAGAAACACAAAGGATCAGAAGAGAATGCTATGAACAATTATACACCAATAAGCTGGAAAACCTAGAAGAAATAGATAATTCCTAGGAACATAGACTCTTCTAAGAGCAAATCATTAAGAAAAAGAATGCCTGAATAGAATGATTATAATAAGGATATTGGATCAGTAATAATAAAAGAAAGGTCCCCCCCCACACCCCCTTAAAAAATTCCAGGACCAGATGGCTTCACAGGTAAATTCTACAATGCATTCAAAGAAGATGTAATACCTATCCTTCTCAAACTCTTTCAAAAGATTGCACAGAAGGAAATACTTCCAAACTCATTTTATGAGGTCAGCATGACCTTGATACAAAAACCAGACAAGGACAGCATCAAACAAGAGAATTACAGGCCGATATTCCTAATGAACACAGAAGCAAAAATTATCAATGAAAAATTAGCAAGCTGAATCTAACAGTACATTAAAAGAATCACACAACATGATCAAATTGGATTTATTCCAGGGACACAATGATGGTCCGAAATCCATAAATCAATCAATATGACACATCATGTTAACAAAATGAAGCCAAAAAATCATATGATCATCTCAATACATGGAGAAAAATCACTTGACAAAATATATGATCCATTTATGATAAAACCCAATAAACTGAGAGAGAATGTACGTCAACATAATAAAAACTATATGTGACAAGCCCACAGTTAATAATCATCTCAACCATGAAAAGCTGAAATCTTTTTCTTTAAGATCAGAAACAAGAGAAGGATGTCTACATCCCTATTTCTATTTAATATAGTACTGGAAGTTCTGTCCATAGTAATTAGACCAGAAAAAGAAATAAATAATAAACAAGTTAGGGGGGAAAAAGTAAAACTGTCACTATTTGCACATAAGATGATACTATATATAAGAATCCATAAGGACTCCACACAAAAACTGTTAGAACTAATAAATGGAAAATTGTCAAATTGCAGGATACAAGATCAATATACAGAAATATGTTGCATTCCTATATGGTACTAAACTATCAGAAAGAGAAATGAAGAAACAATAGCATTAACAATACCATTAAAAAGAAAACAATACCTAGGAATAAATTTAACCAAGAACGTGAAGAATGTGAAGACAGTGAAAATTATAAGACATTGATGACCACAGAAATAAATACTCTGAGTTTGTGGACTGAAAGAATTAATATTGTTAAAATGCCCATACTGCACAAAGAAATTTACAGATTCAGTGCCATCCCTATAAAATCCCAATGGCATTTCTCACTGAACTAGAAGAAAAATTCTAAAATTTGTATGACACCAGAAAAGACCCCAAATAGCCAAAGAAATTTAAAAAGAAAAGAAAAATAAGCTGTAGGTATCCCGTTCCCTGATTTCAAACTATACAAAGCAATAGTAATCAAAACATATGGTATTGGCATTAAAGACATGTAAATCAACGCAAAAGAAGAGAGAGCCCAGAAATAAACCCACACATATATGATCAATTAACATATGACAGAGGAGCCAAGAATATACAATGGACAAAGAACAGTCCTTCAATATGTGGTGTTGGAAAAAATGGATAGCCACATGCAAAAGAAAGAAATTAGACCACTATCTTATACCACACACAAAAATTAACTCAAAAGAGAGTAAAGACTTGAATGTAAAACCCAAAACCATGCAACTTCTTAGGAAATATAGGCAATAAGCACCTTGACATCATCTTGGCACTGAATTTTTGGATATGACTCTAAAAGCAAAAGCAACAAAAGCAAAGACAACAAGAACAAAAATATAGAATTAGGACTATACCACATAAAAAGCCTCTAACTAGCAAAGGAAACCATTAACAAAATGAGAAGGCAACCTAATGAATGGGAAAAGATACTTATAAATCATATATTTGATAAGGAGTTAATAACCAAAGTATATAAAGAACTCAAACAACTCAATTAAAAAAAAAAACAATTTAAGAAAATGGGCAGAAGATCTAAATATTTTTCCAAAAATGACATACACAAGGCCAACTAACAAATGAAAAGATGTTCAATATCACTAATCATTGGGGAAACATTGTACACTGTTTGTGAGAATGTAAATTGGTATAGCCACTGTGGAAAACAGTAGGAGCTTCCCCCCAAAATTAAAAATAGAACTACCATATGATCCAACAATTCCACTTCTAGCTATTTATTTGAAGAAAATGAAAAGACGAGTTCAAAAAGATATATGCATCCCTATATTCATTGCAACATTATTAATAATAGCCAAGATATGGAAACAACCTAAGTATCCATTGATAGACGAGTGAATAAGGAAGATGTGCAATATAGGTGTCTATAGATAGAATACTACTTAGCCATAAAAAAGATGGAATGCTTGCCATTTATGACAACATAGATGCAACCTGATATTACTATATGTTAAGTAAGTCAGAGAAAGACCAATCCTGTATGATTTCACTCATATGTGAAATCTCAACAATGAAACAAATAAACAAATAAAAACAAAACCCATAAAGAACAGATTCATAGTTATTAGAGGTTGGAGATGAATGAAGTTATGAAGGGGGTCAAAATATGGCAATAGATGATGACTTATTATGGTGATCACTTTGTAGTATATGCCAAGCCCCAATTATTATGAAATTAATATATTAGGAAACTAATATAATGTTATATACCAATCTTACTTCAAGAAGGAAAAAAACAATCATCAATTAGATACACAAGCCAAAGGGGGGGAAAAAATCTGACTGGCTTCTAAAAAATTGGTTATTGGTTGATTAGGATCACAGTTTGAAAATAAATTAATGGAAGAGATATAACTATCAAATATTAAATAAAATATTGCTAATGTCAAAACATTTATATAAGACTGAGTTGCACTGGGGAAGGTATGTGTGATGGTGGGTGCTGAGAAATGTGTAAACCTGGCAATTGACAGACCTGTACCCCTGGGGCTAATAATATATTATATATTAATAAAAATTTTTTAAAAATAATTTTTAAAAAAGACTGAGTTGTCATATGTCAATATGAGATGTTAATCCCTAACTATGCATTTTTACTGATGGAAAATGTACCTTGAGTTTATATGTGCCATGAACATAGCTTCAATATAAGGCAAGAACAGGCAGATTTTCTTATGATTGTAAATTTTTCTATTTTTCCTCATTTTTCTATTATGATTCTCCCAAATTGGTAAAATTTTCTCTATACTTACCAGTTAACTATTAACAAGCTTATTTCAGTAAACATATCTAGAAGAACCCTAAAGCTAACAACAACTGAACATTTATAAAATTTGATTTATGTATATTTGTGATGTATAGCATGATATATAAATATATGTATATATTTAAAGCCTTTTTTGTTTCCAAACAATTGATATGCAGACCATGCTCTCTGACTGTAATGCAATTAAATAAGAAGTCAATGAAATTTCCTACAATAATGTAAAATAGCTTTTACTATTTTGCCTACTTTCATATTTAATAAACCCACATGTACTCATCACATAGTCTCATTTATTAACTCAGAGCCAATTTTGTTTCATCTATACCCCACTTACTTCCCTATTACCATACTATTTTGAAGCAAATCTAATAAATCAATCCTTGGAAACACACTGAAATATTTATGAATAAAATAAACACTCTAACCTATAGGGTGTTTAAAATCTCTGTATCTTACAAGTTTGCTTTTGCAGTTCTTTTGATCTTTGTGAAGTCTGAGAAACAAAGAAATAAGGTTGGCCAACAAAGAAAAATTCCATTCTATTGATCTGACTGTAAAGTATGTGTGTTGGTGGAAAGAGGACACAGGGGGTGATGATAAACAGACCAATTGCACTGAACCTAATGCACAGAAGGGCCTAAATGCATGGTACCTGACAGAGGTAGTATTACTGATTTAATCATTGGAGAAGAACCACTCAATAAATGCTAGATCCTTACCGCCTCACATAAAAATAATTTTTGAGATGGATAAAATTCTCTTTAAGAAATAGTTTTCCATGAGATCTGGATGTAAAAAGGAAGTTTACAAAACTGAAAGAAAATATAGGAGAGTATTTTGATAACTCCTAGCAGGAAGGGATTTCTTAGACAAAGCAACCAAAGCTAATTTTAAACAAGTATTTAAATTATTTGCTCTTTTATGTTACAGATATAATTACCTTAAAATGTAGAACTTATAAGCCACAGATCAAGAAAACATAATCACAACAAAAACAGCAAAGGAGTATATTCAGTATTAACTGAAGAATTCCTAGAAATTGGTTAGAAAAGCCAGCCAAGAGGAAAACAGGCAAAAACAATGAGAAAAATTCATAAGAGAAAATCAAAGTGGCCGATGGCTACAAAAGATTGTCAGCCCCAGTGACTATCAGAGAAATTCAAAATAAATTTACCTTAAGATAGACATTCATCAGACTGACAAAACTGAGTTGGAATTATTTTATTACAGACTGCACTTAGAACTATAAATTGGCCTAGCCTCTCAGGAAATACTGCTAAATTGCTCTCCCCAAATCTGTGGATTAAAAGATATATGCATGTTTGCTTCTAGTAATATTCTCTGGACAATTTCACATATATCAGATATGTATAAGTTTATTGCATCAAAATTTTTTAAATAGTGAAAAATGGAAATCAATGTGATATCAATTTCAAAAATGAATAAATTGGACTGATATAAACATACACATGACCATACACATACTGTATATATAAGCATGGACAGATCTTTAAAAATTAAGTGGGAGAAAGGAGATTGGAGGATGCACAATCCAGAAGACATGCAGTAGGAGAGCATTTATATAAACTTAAGAATTTTTTTTACAAAAATCAAGTAGTGTTTAGTACATACTTTTATAGATTTGCTGTATAGATAACCATAAACATAGCCTTCTTCACAGAAAAAGAAACCATTTAGAACATAAGTTTTCGCACATGTTTTTCTTTCATAAAATATGTAAATTGTCATGTAGAAATACAAGGCTTCCCATGCTACACAAGTTCTTATTATATACCCCAGGAAGTATTACAACCATAGAACTGATTGTTATCAATTGTTATCAGAGAAAGCTGCGTGGTTTCCAGCCCTGCCAGATTGCCATCAATATCAAGAGCAAATCACTAGGTACAGGGTTCTAGATATGAGAGTTTGAGAAGCAGAAGAAAGGAGTGGAAGCCAACTTCTTTTCTCCCTTTAAGACTGCAGAGCTGATAAAGTATTGACAATGGATGATACTTCCCACCAGTTCCCACACACAGACTGATTTTTCTTCTTTCTTTCAGAGCACTTCAAGTGAGATAAATTAGACATTTGTGAGCTTGATTTCTGGGCTGGGCAGGCTCATATTTTTGTACCTTTTCCTTCCAACATAAATGGGGAAGGACCTACTACTATCTTGGAAATGGTAGCAGAGCTACGATGGAGTCAAGTTAGAATTAGACCTAGTTACTTTCACTAAATCTACTGATCTTAGTGTTCCATCACATTTCATCTAATAAGACAATCCCTTCTCCTCAACATTACCTTTTACCATGTGACCCTTGACCTCACCTTCTCAAAAGAAACTGCTGGCATGAAACATGGTTGTTTGCTGACTGCAACCTGGCACCAAGTCTTTCTTTGAAAGAAAGTGTACTTTGCATTATGTACTATGATTGGGAGACATGGCAAACAGCCTCCAACTGTCATATCCTTCAAAATCTGCCTCAACAGCAAAGGGTTGCCTTTGCCAAGGTTATTCCCATCCCCAGAGTGTTCACACCTGGGGACTCAGTAAAGGAGAAGTATAAAGGATGGCAATTCCATTCTGATTTATGGCAACTCAGAGGGGTAGTAGTTGCTTCAGAACCCCTTTCCAGGTTAGCCAAAGATCTGTTGGATCTACATAGCATTATTATTTCTGCTTCTAATCCCACTTCCTTCCTTTCTCTTTCACAGGTACTTATTCCTAATAAATACAATGTACCCCAAACTTCATTGCTTTTGGAAAACCAAACCTAAGAAAGTCAGTAGTAGAAACAGTCAGAAAGTAGATAACAGGATGGGACTTTGGAACTGAATCACTACAAGCTGCCTGGCAGGCAATGAGGAACCCATTACTGGTAGTATATGGAACACACAGAAAGGCCCTGGCACAAGGTGGCAGTCCAGGTGTTAAAGCCGGTAGCATGACCAACCCAGCTGTGGATATGTTTGGTTGAAAAAGTAAGAAAAGGATTATGACACAAGAAGCTGCAAAGCACAGCCAGTGTGTATGAGCAGCAATCAGAGGGGTACATGTGAGGCTACATTATGAGCATGCTTAATCAAGGGGACCAGAATACTCCCAAGTCAAAAAATTCTCTAGGGTATTAAAATTAGTTAAGAAAGATATTGACATGGGCACCTGGATGGCTCAGTTGGTTGAGCGACTGCCTTCAGCTCAGGTCATGATCCTGGACTTCCAGGATCAAGTCCTACATCAGGCTCCTAGCTCCTTGGGGAGTCTGCTTCTCCCTCTGACCTTCTCCTCTCTCATGCCCTCTCTCACTCATTCTCTCTCAAATAAATTTATAAAATCTTTTTAAAAAAAAAAAGATATTGACTTGAGCATACTCTCCTCAAATAAATGATTTAACACCTTAGCAATAATTCCAAGAAATGGTGTTAACCTGTGGCTATAATGACTCCTAGAAATATGGAAAAAACAATGGCTTAGGCTGAAGAGGTTGAGATGTAAGAATTTCCATGGAAGATGTGGAGGAAGGGATTAAAAGGCCTAGGGAAGAAGAAGCACACAGCAGGTCCCTGTGCACTTCTGCCTTCCAAAAGGTAAGAAGAAAAAAACTGCCAGAGCATTCTTGCTTCTGGTTACCAATGGGAGAGTTATTCAGGGGGATACATTTCTATCCAATTTCATATTCTCCAATCACAGAAAAAGAAATGAGTATCTGGTGATTTGGGGGTAAGATGGCAAAAGTAGGAGAATCTTGAGCTCATCTCATCCCACAGACACACTGGGGCAAAAACTACATCTATGCAACTGACTCTGAAAATGACCTGAAGCCTGGAAGAATGAATTTTCCACAGTGAGTCACACAGAAAAGACTACATCAAGAAAGGTAAAAGGGGCAGAGACAATGTCAGGAACCAAACCCCCTGGATAACTAACCACAAATAGGAGGCATATCACAAGCACAGAGAAGCAAGGGTATTAGACCCCACATCAGGCACCCCTGAACCTGCAGACATACACTACAGAGACAAATCCCTGTACCATCTGGCTTTGAAAATCAGTGGGGCTGAACTATGGTAGAGACAGAGGGTGATAGGAAACCAAGGTTCTGCCCTTAGAGAGCCAGCTCACTAAATAACAGCCAATGACAGAGCACAGAAGCAGCATCTTGAAACATTCCTAAGGTATATATGAAGGAAATTTATTAACTAATCTTAAAACATGTACTGAAGGGACAGGAATCTGTAGGAAATTTCTCCATGCACAAAAGTGTTAGTGGTTGCCATTTTATTTTTCTTCCTCCAGCCAAAATAGATGAATGCTTGAGAAAGACAGTTCTAACACTCCCCATCTACCTTACTAGAAATATATGCCCCCCTGCCGGCTTTCCCCAGCAGACTGGACACACCCAACCACTGCCCTCAACAGGCATCCTTTCAAAGCAGCTCCTGTTTCACTATACATGGTGAGCCTCCTAGGCCAGGACTGGTTTCACTCTAAAATGACTCCTGCCCTAGGAAGAGAGGAAGATAACCCCGTATACCAGTGCCCCCACAGTTCCTGTAGTCAGGGAGCAAGCCCGGCCTTTCAGTAGCCTGCAGCTGTAGTACAGGCTAATGGCAACAACCAGGCTAAAGACTAACCACACCTAACAGTGAGCCCAGAGCAGTTGCATCCAGGCCTCTCAACAGTGTAGGGGAACAAAACCTGCCCAGTATGCCCACAGCAAGCAAAATGGGTCATTGCAGCCAGCTGGGCTAGGCCCACATATCAGTAGATCCACAGAAACTGTTGTAGCTGAGCCACAGCTGGGAACAGCAGCCCACACAGAGGACACCAGTGGAATGCCTGGTTCTGGTGACCAGGGTGTCTGCACTATAAGGCACCACAGGACCCCTTTTACACAGGCCATTAATTTCAAGACCAGAAGATGTAGCTGACCTACCTAATATGTTGAAACAAACACACATGGTTAAATAAAATGGGGAGATAGATATTTCCCAAATGGAAGGACAAGAAATTAAATGGCAATAAGTAATATACCCCCATAAAAACTTTAAAGTAATGCTCATAAAGATATTCACTAGACTTGAGAAAAGAGTACATGAATTCAGTGAGATCCTCAACAAAGAGAAAATTTAAAAGGGAATGAATTAAAGTTGAAAAATCAAGACAATAATAAATAAAAAAATACACTAGAGGAAATCAATAGCAGATTAGAGGATGCAGAAGAATGGATCTGTGATCTGGAATACAGGTAGTGGAAAGCAACCAAGTTGAAGAACAAAAACAAAAAAGAATAATAAAAAAAAGAGACTATGAATTTATGGGAATTCTGCAACAACATTAAACATAATAACATTTGCGTTAATGGGGTCCCAGCAAAAGAAAAAGAAAAGGAGGCAAAAAACTTTTTTAAAGAAATATAACTGAAAACTTCCATAATCTGGAGAAATAAAACAGATATCTAGATCCAGGAAGCAGAAAGAGGCCCTAACAAGATTAACCCAAGGAGGCCCACACTAAGACAATTAATAATTAAGACAGAATAATAAAGAATCTTAAAAGCAGCAAGATAACAGAAAATTAGTACATACAAGAGGAACCCCATAAGGCCACCAGCTGATTTTTCAGGAGGAATCATTTAGGCCACAAGAGAAAGGCATGATATATTCAAGGTACTAAAAGGAAAATATCTACATGGCCAAGAATACCCAACAAGGTATTGGAAGGAGAAATAGTTTCCCAAACCAACTTTACCACTAAACCAACCTTACAAGAAATGTTAAAGGGGATTCTTTAGATTAAAAGAAAAAGCTGTAACTAGAAATAAGAAAATTATGAAAGGAAAACATGTCACAGTAAAAGCAAACATATGCAATAAAGGTAGATTAATTACCTATAGAGCCAGTATAGAGATTTAAACATGAAAGTAGTAAAATTAATCATATCCATATAAATTAGTCAAGAGATACAAAAAATTAAAAGATATAAAACGTGATATCATGTATATAAAAAAGGGGGAGTAAAAATTTAGTGCTTTTAGAATGTGCTCAAACTTAAGCAACTATAAACTTGATACAGACCACTATGTGCATAGGATGCTGTATATGAATTCAAAGGTAGCCATAAATAAAAAATCTATAATAGACGCACACACACACACACACACACACAAAAAAAAAAAAAAAAAAAAAAACAGAAAAGAATCTAAGCATAACTCTAAAGAAAGCCATCAAACCACAAGGAAAGAGAGCAATAATAAAGGAACAAATGTCAATTACAAAAACAACCAGAAAACACAAAACAGCAATAAGTACATACCTATCAATTACTTTAAATGCAAATGGACTAAATTCTCCAAAAAATAAAAAGCAAGGCCCATCTATATGCTGCCCATATGAGATGACACAAACAAACTAGAAATAGAGGGATAGAAAAGATATTCCATACAAATGGAAACAAAAATAAAAATAAAAAAGCCTGGGTGGCAACACCTATATAAAACTAAACAGACTTTTAAACAAAGACAGTATCAAGAAACAAGGAAGGACATCAGATAATGATAAAAGGATCAATACAACAAGAGGATATAATAATCATAAATATCTATGCATCCATCATGGTAGCATCTAAATGCATAAAGCAAATATTAACAGCCATACAGGGAAAAGTTGGTAATAATAGAATAACAGAAGGAGACTTTAACACTCCACTTGCATCAATGGATAGGTCATCCAGATAGAAAATCAACAAGAAAACAGTGGTTTCAAAAGACACATTAAACCAGATGCTCTAATAGATAAACACATAACATTCCACTCATAAATAACACTGTGCACATTCTTTGCAAGTACACATGAAACATTCTCCAAGATAGATCAGAAGTTAGGCCAGAAAACAAGTCTCAATAAATTTAAGGAGACTGAAATCATATTGGTCATCTTTTCTGACCACAACAGTATGAGAGTAAAAATAAATTACAAGAAGAAAAACTTCAAAAAACACAAACAGAAGGAATCTGAAAACATGCTACTAAACAATCAATGGGTCAGCAAGTAAATAAAATAGGAAATTAAAAATTACATGGAGACAAATGAAAATGAAAACAACAGTCCAAAATCTTTGGACTGCAGCTAAAGCATTTCTAGGATGAAGTTTTTAGCAATATAAGTTAATCTCAAGAAGCATGAAAAATCTCAATCTAACCTTAAACCTAAAGGAACTAGGAAACAAAGAATAAACAAAGCCCAAATTAGGAAAAGGAATGAAATAAAGGTCAGAGAAGAAATAAATTAGAGATAAAAAAAAAAAATAAATGACACTGAGAGCTGGTTCCTTGAAAAGATAAACAATTTTGATAGACCTTTAACCAAATTCATAAAGAAAAAGAGATTCAAATAAATAACATCAGAAATGGAGAAATAACAACCAACACCACAGAAATACAAATGATTATAAAAGAATTTTATGAAAAATTATATGCCAACAAATTAGGCAACCTAGAAGAAATAGATAGATTCCTAGACACATGTAATGTTCCAAAATGGAATCAAGCAGAAATAGAAATTTTCAAGAGGCCAATTACCAGTAACAAAAGAGAACCAGTAATTTAAAAAAAATTAAATTAAATTTTTTTAAAAAGCCAACAAAGTCCAGGGTCAGAGGGCTTCATAGGTGAATTCTACCAATCAGTTAGAGTAAGTAACTTTTCTTCTCAATTTTTCCAAAAACTAGAAGATGGAAGAAAACTTCTAAATTCATTCTTCAAGGCCAGCATCAGCCTAATGTCAGACAAAGACACTGCAGAAAATGAAAACAACAGGCCAGTATTTCTGATGAACATAGATGCAAAAATACACAACAAAATATTAGCAAACTAAATTCAACAACATATTTAAAAAATTTTTCACCACATCAAATGGAATTCTTTTCCAGGGATGCAAGAGCAGTTTGATATTCATTAAATCGATCATTGCACTATATCACATTAACAAGTGGAAGGATTAAAACCATATGATCCTCTCAATAAATGCAGAAAAAATCATACGATAAAATGTAATACCCATTCATGATAAAAGAGGAACTATATCTCAACATAATAAAGGTCAGTTATGAAAAATCCAAAGCCAATATACTTAATGGTGAAAAACTGAAAGCTTCTCCTCTAAGATCAGGAATAAGACAAGGCAATCCACTCTCACCACTTTTATTCAACATAGTACTGGAAATCCTAGCCACATCAATCAGATAAGAAATAAAAAGCTGGAGCGCCTGGGTGGCTCAGTGGGTTAAGCCGCTGCCTTCGGCTTAGGTCATGATCTCAGGGTCCTGGGATCGAGTCCCACATCGAGCTCTCTGCTCAGCAGGGAGCCTGCTTCCCTCTCTCTCTCCCTCTGCCTGCCTCTACATCTACTTGTGATTTCTCTCTGTCAAATGAATAAATTTTTAAAAAAAACTTTAATTAATTAATTAATTAATTAATTAATTAAAAGGAAATAAAAAGCATCCAAATTGGTAAGGAAGAGGTAAAACTATCACTATTTGCAGATGACATATAGAAAAAGCCCACCGAAAAAATCCTAAAACACATACAGAGCAACAAAAACAACAACAACAAAACACCTCAAGTAGCCAAAGCAATTTTGAAAAAGAGGAACAGAGCTGGAGTCACTACAATCCAGGTTTCAAGATACATTATTTGTAGAAATCAGAACAGTATGATAATGATACAAAAACAGTCACATAGATCAATGGAAAAGAATACAGAACCTGGGAATAAATCAACAATTATATAATCAATGATTATATGATAAAGGAGGCAAGAATATGAAATGGGGAAAACACAGTCTTTTCAATAATGTTAATGGAAAAACTGGAAAGAAAGGAACTGAACTTTCTTATTTTGTACAGAAGAATAAACTCAAAATGGACTAAAAATCTAACATGATATCTGAAATCATAAAACTTATAAAAGAATGCATAGCAGTAATCTCTTGAACAGTGGTCTTAGAAATATATTTATGGGTCTGTCTCATCAAGCAAGGGGATAAAAGGCAAAAATAAACTATAAAAAAGATTACAACAAAATAAAAAGCTTTTGCACAGCAAAGGAAGCCTACTAAATGGGAGGCAATATGTGCAAATGATGAAAATGGTAAGGGGTTAAAATCCAAAATATATAAAGAACTCATAAAACTCAACACACATATATACACACACAAAAGTCACTTTAAAAATGGGCACAGGACCTGAACAGACATTTTTCCCAAGAAGATAGACAGATGGCCAATAAACACATGAAAAAGACCTTATGATGAGGACCAGGTGCTGTGTGGAAGTGTTGAATCACTATACCGTATACCTGAAACTAATATTACACTGTATGTTCACTAAATGGAATTTAAATAAAAACTAAAAAAAAAAAAAAATGCTCAGCATCACTAATCATCAGGAAAATTCAAATCAAAACCACAATGAGATACTGCCTGACACCATTCATAATGACCAGTATAAAAATATAAGAAATAACCTGTGTTGGCAAGGATGTGGAGAAAAGGGGCCCCTCATGCACTGTTGGTATGAATGCAAACTGGTAAAGCCACTGTGGCAAACGATATGGACTTTCCTCAAAAAATTAAAAATATAATTATATTATCCAGTAATTCCACTACTGGGTATTTAAAATGAAAACACTAATTTGAAAAAATATATGCACACACACACACACACTGGAATGTTATTATTCAGTCATCAAAATAAGATATTGTTATTTGTGCCAACATGGATGGACCTAGAGGGTATAATTCTAAGTGAAATAAGTCAGACAGAGAAAGACAAATACCATATGATTTTCTTCTACATGGAATCTAAAAAACAAAACAAACTAAGAGGCAAACAAAAGGAGACTTAAATATATAGAACACACTGGTGGTTGTCAAAGGGGAAGTGGGTGGGGTGATGGGTTAAATAACTTAAGAGGATTAAGAGGTAAAAACACACACAAAACTTCCCTTTATAAAATAGGTCAAGAAGATGAAAACTACATCACAGAGAACATAGTCTATAATACTGTAGTAACATTGAATGGTGCCAGATGCTAACTACACTTATCACGGTGAGCTCTCAGTAATATATATAACTGACAAGTCACTATGTTGTATACCTGAAACTAACATAGCATTGTATATCAACTAAACTTTAATTTTAAAAAAATGTTCAGCAATGCAAACATGCTAGAATACCTATACTATACTTGGCTGGAAGACCTACCAGGTGATATGTTCCACTTGGAATCCCATTATAAACACCATTTACCAAGGCCGCAAAGATGTGTTGTTGATAGGAGCACTAGCCTCACTAAAACATTAAATAGTAGTTTTACTATACAGATTAGTGATAATATTAGGGAAAGTTGTTATATAATTTGACTTGGTTATGGTAATGGGATGATAAAACCTAATTAACAGAAGCGAAGTGAAAGGATCACAATGATCATGAGTGGCAAGACTAGAATAATAAAGAAAGGGACCTGGAGGAGTCAAGATGGCGGAGAAATAGCAACCTGAGACTACATCAGGTAGCAGGAGATCAGCTAGATAGCTTATCTAAACATTAAAAACACCTACAGATCCAATGGGAGATCGAAGAGAAGAAGAACAATAATTCTAGAAACAGAAAATTAACCACTTTCTGAAAGGTAGGACTGGTGGAGAAGTGAATTCAAAGTGATGGGAAGATAGACCGTGGTGGGAGGGGCCGGCTCCTGGGAAGCAGCGGAACAACAGAGCACTAAATCAGGACTTTTAGAAGTCTGTTCCACTGAGGGACATCACTCCAGGGGTTATACTGGGGTGAAGCCCATGCGGGATCAGCGTGGCCCCAGGTCCCGCAGGGTCACAGAAAGACCGGGGGTGTCTGAGTGTCGCAGAGCTTGCAGGTATTAGAATGGGGAAGCTGGCTACAGAGACAGAGCCGGGGAGTGAGCTCTCAGCTCAGAGTTACCTAGAACCAGTCACAGGCTGGGTGAGCTCAGAGCGCAGCCAGAGGCCAGGGAGACGGGAGTGATTGGGTGCTATTCTCTGAGGATGCACTGAGGAGTGGGGTCCCAAGCCCTCGGCTCCTCCAGGCCAAAGACTGGGAGGCCGCCATTTTCATTCCTGTCCTCCAGAACTCTACAGAAAGCATTCAGGGAGCAAAAGCTCCTGAAAGCAAACCCAAGCGGATTACTCAGCCCGGGCCCCTAGTAAGGGTGGTGCAATTCCGCCTGAGGCATAGACACTTGAGAATCACTACAACAGGCCCCTTCCCCAGAAGATCAACAAGAAATCGACCCAGGACCAAGTTCACCTACCAAAGAGTACAGGTTCAATACCAAGGAGAACAGTGGAATTCCAGAGGAGGAGAAAGCAAAGCACGGAACTCATGGCTTTCTCCCCATGATTCTTTAGTCTTGCAGTTAATTTAATTTATTTTTCAATTTTTTTCTTCTTCTGCTAAATTTTTTTTAACTTTTACCCTTTTCTTTTTTAACGTTTTTTAATCAGTTTTTCTAATATATATATATTTATTAATTTATTTTTTATACTTTTTCTTTGTTTTCTTTTCTTAATTGTTTCTTTTTTTTTTCTGAACCTCTTTTTATCCCTTTTCTCCCCCCCATGATTTGGGCTCTCTTCTGATTTGGTTAAAGCATATTTTCCTGGGGTCTTTGCCACCCTTTTACTATTTTACTTGCTCCTTCATATACTCTTATCTGGACAAAATTACAAGGCTGAAAAATTCACCACAAAAAAAGAACAAGAGGCAGTACCAAAAGCTAGGAACCTAATCAATACAGACATTGGTAATATGTCAGATCTAGAGTTCAGAATGACGATTCTCAAGGTTCTAGCCAGGCTCAAAAAAGATATGGAAGATATTAGAGAGACCCTCTCAGGAGATATAAAAGCCCTCTCTGGAGAAAAAAAAGAACTAAAATCTAGCCAAGTTGAAATCAAAAAAGCTATTAATGAGGTGCAATAAAAAATGGAGGCTCTTACTGCTAGGATAAATGAGGCAGAAGAAAGAATTAGTGATGTAGAAGACCAAATGACAGAGAATAAAGAAGCTGAGCAAAAGAGGGACAAACAGCTACTGGACCACAAGAGATAAGTGACACCATAAGATGAAACAACATTAGAATAATTGGGATTCCAGAAGAAGAAGAAAGAGAGAGGGGAGCAGATGGTATATTGGAGAGAATTATTGGAGAGAATTTCCCTAATATGGCAAAGGGAACAAGCATCAAAATCCAGGAGGTGCAAAGAACCCCCCTCAAAATCAAAAAGAATATGTCCACACCCCATCACCTAATAATAAAATTTACAAGTCTTAGTGACAAAGAGAAAATCTTGAAAGCAGCCCATGAAAAGAAGTCTGTAACATACAATGGTAAAAATATTCCATTGGCAGCAGACGTATCCACAGAGACCTGACAAGCCAGAAAGAGCTGGCATGATATATTTAGAGCACTAAATGAGAAAAACACGCAGCTATATCCAGCTAGGCTATCATTGAAAAATAGAAGGGGAGATAAAAAGCTTTCAGGACAAACAAAAACTGAAAGAATTTGCAAACACCAAACCAGCTCTATAGGAAATATTGAAAGGGGTCCTCTAAGCAAAGAGAGAGCCTAAAAGCAGTGGATCAGAAAGGAACAGAGACAATATACAGTAACAGTCACCTCACAGGCAATACAATGGCACTAAATTCATATCTCTCAATAGTTACCCTGAATGTTAATGAGCTAAATGCCCCAATCAAAGGTCACAGGGTATCAGAATGGATAAAAAAACAAAACCCATCTATAAGTTGCCTATAAGAAACTCACTTTAGATCCGAAGAGACCTCCAGCTTTAAAGTGAGGGGGTGGAAAACAATATACCATGCTAATGGACATCAGAAGAAAGCAGGGGGTTGCAGTCCTTAGATCAATTAGATTTTAAGCCAAAGACTATAATAAGAGATGAGGAAGGACACTATATCATACTCAAAGGGTCTGTCCAACAAGAAGATCTAACAATTTTAAATATCTATGCCCCAACGTGGGAGCAGGCAAGTATATAAACCAATTAATAATAAAATCAAAGAAACACATCAACAATAATACAATAATAGTAGGGGACATTAACACTCCCCTCACTGAAATGGACAGATCATCCAAGCAAAAGATCAACAGGGAAATAAAGGCCTTAAATGACACACTGGACCAGATGGACAACACAGATATATTCAGAACATTTCATCCCAAAGCAACAGAATACACATTCTTCTCTAGTGCACATGGAACATTCTCCAGAATAGATCACATGCTGGGTCCTATATCAGGTCTCAACTGGTATCAAAAGATTGGGATCATTCCCTGCATATTTTCAGACCACAATGCTCTGAAGCTAGAACTCAATCACAAGAGGAAATTTGGAAAGAACCCAAATACATGGGGACTAAACAGCATCCTTCTAAACAAAGAATGGGTCAACCAGGAAATTAAAGAAGAATTGAAAAAATTCATGGAAACAAATGATAGTGAAAACATAAAGGTTCAAAATCTGTGGTACACAACAAAGGCAGTCCTAAGAGGAAAATATATATCAGTACAAGCCTTTCTCAAGAAACAAGAAAGGTCTCAAGTACACAACCTAACCCTACACCTAAAGAAGCTGGAGAAAGAACAAGAAAGAAACCCTAAGCCCAGCAGGAGAAGAGAAATCATAAAGATAAGAACAGAAATCAAAGAAATAGAAACCAAAAAAACAATAGAACAAATCAACGAAACTAGGAGCTGGTTCTTTGAAAGAATTAATAAGATTGATAAACCCCTGGCCAGACATACCAAAAAGGAAAGAGAAAGGACCCAAATAAATAAAATCATGAATGAAAGAGGAGAGATCACAACTAACACCAAAGAAATACAAATTATTATAAGAACATACTATGAGCAACTCTACGCCAACAAATTTGACAATCTATAAGAAATGAATGCATTCCTAGAGACATATAAACTACCACAACTGTCCCAGGAAGAAGAGAAAACCTGAGCAGACCCATAACCAGTAAGGAGATTGAAACAGTCATCAAAAATCTACAAGCAAACAAAAGCCCGGGGCCAGACAGCTTCCCAGGGAAATTCTATCAAACATTTAAAGAAGAACTAATTCCTATTCTCCTGAAACTCTTCCAAAAAATAGAAATGGAAAGAAAACTTGCAAACTTATTTTATGAGGCCAGCATCACCTTGATCCCAAAACCAGACAAGGATCCCATCAAAAGAGAATTACAGACCAATATCCTTGATGAACACAGATGTGAAAATTCTCACCAAAATACTAGCCAATAGGATCCAAAAGTACATTAAAAGGATTATTCACCACGACCAAGTGGGACTTGTTCCAGGGCTGCAAGGTTGGTACAACATCTGCAAATCAATCAATGTGATGCAATACATTAATAAAAGAAAAAACAAGAACTATATGTTACTCTCAATAGATGCTGAAAAAGCATGTGACAAAGTACAGCATCCCTTCCTGATCAAAACTCTTCAAAGTGTAGGGATAGAGGGCACATACCTCAATATTATCAAAGCCATCTATGAAAAACCCACTGCAAATATCATTCTCAATGGGAAAACCTGAGAGTTTTTCCACTAAGGTCAGGAACAAAGCAGGGATGTCCATTATCACCACTGCTGTTCAACATAGTACTAGAAGTCCTATCCTCAGCAATCAGACAACAAAAAGAAAATAAAGGCATTCAAATCGGCAAAGAAGAAGTCAAACTATCACTCTTCACAGATTATATGATACTATATGTGGAAAACCCAAAAGACTCCACTCCAAAGCTGCTAGATCTTGTATAGGAATTCAGTAAAGTGTCAGGATATAAAACCAATGCATAGGAATCACTTGCATTTCTTTACACTGACAACAAGACAGAAGAAAGAGAAATTAACGAGTCAATCCCATTTACAATTGCACCCAAAACCATAAGATACCTGGGAATAAACCTAACCAAAGAGGCAAAGAATCTATACTCAGAAAACTATAAAGGACTCATGAAAGAAATTGAGGAAGACACAAATGGAAAAATGTTCCATGCTCCTGGATTGGAAGAAAAAATATTATGAAAACGTCTATGCTACCTAAAGGAATCTACACATTTAATGCACTCCCTATCAAAATAGCACCAATTTTTTTTCAGGGAAATGGAACAAATAATCCTAAAATTTATATGGACCAGAAAAGACCTCGAATAGCCAAAGGAATATTGAAAAAGAGAGCCAACGTTGGTGGCATCACAATTCGAGACTTCAAGCTCTATTAAACGGCTGTCATCATCAAGACAGTATGGTACTGGCACAGAAACAGACACATAGATCAATGGAACAGAATAGAGAGCCCAGAAATAGACCCTCAACTCTGTGGTCAACTAATCTTCAACAAAGCAGTAAAGAATGTCCAATGGAAAAAAGACAACCTCTTCAATAAATGGTGTTGAGAAAATTGGACGGCCACATGCAGAAAAATGAAATTGGACCATTTCCTTATACCACACATGAGAATAGACTCAAAATGGATGAAGGACCTCAATGTGAGAAAGGAATCCATCAAAATCCTTGAGGAAAACACAGGCAGCAACCACTTTGACTTCAGCCACAGCAACTTCTTCCTAGGACCATTGCCAAAGGCAAGTAAATATCAAAGGCAAGGGAAGCAAGGGCAAAAATGAACTTTTGGGACTTCATCAAAAGCTTCTGCACAGCAAAGGAAACAGTTAACAAAACCAAAAGACAACTGACAGAATGGGAGAAGATATTTGCAAATGACATATCAGATAAAGGGCTAGTGTCTAAAATCTATAATGAACTTAGCAAACTCAACACTCGAAGAACAAATAATCCAATCAAGAAATGGGCAGAAGACATGAACAGGCATTTCTGCAAAAAAGACATCCAGATGGCCAACAGACACATAAAAAAGTGCTCCACATCACTCGGCATTAGGGAAATACAAATCAAAACCACAATGAGCTATCACCTCATACCAGTCAGAATGGCTAAAATGAACAAGTCAGGAAATGACAGATGCTGGCAAGGATGCGGAGAAAGGGGAACCCTGCTACACTGTTGGTGGTAATGCAAGCTGGTGCAACCACTCTGGAAAACAGCATGGAGGTTCCTCAAAATGTTGAAAATAGAACTGCCCTATGGCCCAGCAATTGCACTACTGGGTATTTACCCTAAAGATACAAACGTAGTGATCCAAAGGGGCACGTGCACCCGAATGTTTATAGCAGCAATGTCTACAATAGCCAAACTATGGAAAGAACCTAGATGTCCATCAACACATGAATGGATAAAGAAGAAGTACTATAGAATACTATGCAGCCATCAAAAGAAATGAAATCTTGCCATTTGCAATGATGTGGATGGAACTAGAGGGTATCATGCTTAGCGTAATAAGTCAATCAGAGAAAGACAGCTGTCATATGATCTCCCTGATATGAGGAAGTGGTGATGCAACATGGGGGGTTAAGGAGGTAGGAGAAGAATAAATGAAACAAGATGGGATTGGGAGGGAGACAAACCGTAAGTGACTCTTAATCTCACAAAACAAACTGAGGGTTGCTGCTGGGAGGGGTTTTGGGAGAGGGGGGTGGGGTTATGGACATTGGGGATGGTATGTGCTATGGTGAGTGCTGTGAAGTGTGTAAACCTGGCGATTCACAGACCTGTACCCCTGGGGATAAAAATACATAATACGTTTATTTAAAAAAATTAACTAATTAATTTAAAAAAATAAATAAAGGCTCTTGGCATTTAAGAAAGAAAGAAAGAAAGAAAGAGACCTAATCCACAGATAAATATGGCAATAGTTAATGGAATATGGTAACCCAGAAGCAAGATAGATGGGCAGCCAATAGGGATACTCTTCAATTTGTACCAAAAGGAAAACAATGGATGACAAGGAGCTTGAGATGACACCCTGTTAAAAAGACCCAATTCATTGTGCATTTCTGGTCCTGAACCAGTTTTTAGACTTGGATCCAATTTTTTGAAGAAGTGGCCTTGTCACTTTGCATGAAGGATCCTGCAAAGGTACAGCAAGTATATATGGTAATCATTCTTTTCCCCCAGGGGTTTTTGACCATTTACTCATGGAAACTATACATTGTGGAAAAGAGAATTCTTATATTTTGAGGATTATTGGGAAAAGAGTGTGAATTGAAAATAAAACCTGGCAACTTAAAGCATTATAATGGTCCCCTGTTAGAATGGAGGCATACCAGTGCTAAATAATGAAGTCCAGGCTAAAGTCCAATTTACAATGGGTCAGCTTGATCTGAAGACCTATATATGGTGGTCATTTCTTCATTTCCAGAAAGTACGATTGGAATTACCATGTTTGACAGAGTGCAATTCCCATATTGGGGTGTGGGCGTCCCCACTATGAAACTTTTAATTCTAAAGGTAAGTGGAAGCCTGTAAAACTGCTCCAAGGATGGCCAAAGCAGTAAATCACAAATAATATCACACTTTGGGGAGGATGGATAGTGCATATTACTGTTACTTTTATTTTTTTTTAAAGATTTTATTTATTTATTTGACTGAGAGAGTAATCACAAGTAGGCAGAGAGGTAGGTAGAGAGAGAGCAAAGCAAGCTCCCTGCTGAGCAGAGAGCCAGATGCAGGGCCAGATCCTAGGACCCTGATATCATGACCTAAGCCAAAGGCAGAGCCTTAACGCACTGAGCCACCCAGGTGCCCCATATTAGTGTTACTTTTAAAGACTTCAAGGATACAAGGATGGTGATTATATCTTTATGTATTTCTCCATTTGGTCTCTACAAAAACCAGACAGAGCTTTGGGGATGACTATAGACTACCAAGCCCAACCAAGTAATAGCTTTAATCATAGCCACTTACCCTAACTCCTAATAACTCACTGGGGTCCTTATTTTATGCTTCTTTTCTCTGTATTTTCTGAAAAAAATCACAACATGGAAAAGTCCTGGTGCCCAAAGGGCTAACACTTTCACAGAGGACCTATTAAGCATCCTGTTGAAGTGTAAGCTACAGTTGGCTTATTAGAACTTCGTGTTATAGGAATTAGCAAGCAAAGAAAAGCAGCACAATCTTGGCAGGGGAAATTGACCTTGACCATTAGGAGGGAGTAGGCAGCACCTAACTTGGGCACTTCATTGGGCTTAGTTGCCCATTTTTTACTATGAATTGACAAATACTACAACCCTAGCCTGAGAAGGGCATGGTAATCAAAGGCTTAAACACCTCAAAGGAAAATCTCTGAATAGCTTAATGTTTTACAGTAGTTATGCCAGATTTAACCTAATGCCCATAATACAAATGTGGTTATATATTCTAACACCTAGAACATAATATTGTACTGACTTATTTTGCCAAATATTGTACTGATTTTATTTTGCCAAATTTTAGATTAGTAAATATCTGAATTTTCATGAAGTTAATTGTAAATAGATTTATTCTTTTGCAAATTTTACTTATTTTCACATCACAACACCTCAGTTAAATGTAGCCTATAGGGTCTTACTGTTCAGAAATACTGTTCCTCTTAAGCTGGAGGTACCACATAAATGAGCTTGTGTTCTTGCTTATTTCTGTCCTTACTCTTTGAAGGTCACTATGGATACAACTGGAAAGTCAGACCATGACATCTGTATAAACACAGACCAGCTGTTTATCTTCTCTCTAGGGTCAGAAGATTGGGGGCCGGCGGCGTGGGGAGGGTGATAGAGCTCAGAATAAGGGAGGAGGGCCTTTATATACACATCATACATTCAACTGAGGCCCCCTAGTGGCTGAGAAAATGTTAGCTAAGTCCGTTCTCAACCCAATTTCTCCCAATTGTAATAGAAATTTGGTGGAGATGCTGTCTCCTTTCCATTTTTCACACCATGGATCCTCATTATTTGCTTTTATTTCAATTCCTTCCCTTCTGGGACAAATCTTTTTTACACTCCTGGGACATCCTGAAATTTGCTTTTCAGGCCCACTGAGTATTGACAACATAAGGTCATCTCTCCTCTCTATTTGGACACACAAATAGGTCTCTCCCTAGGTTTATTTTCCCAGGCCTTTTGCATAGGTTTAATAGGTGAGGATAATATATATATATTTAATTCTACTTCAAAATCATCTCCTGACCAAACTTATATCCCTGAAAGTAGAATCTCAACTTCTTTTACCAGGCTTCTACAAGATCTTCACAATTTGGGGCTTAGTGTATCCCATACATTCACTAGAGCATCATAATACAGTAATTATATCTTTGGTGTACTGTTTTCAACTTTAACAGCTATATTTCTAGTTTAAACAAGAATTCAAGAACCTATGGTTCAAGTTGAATGGAGTTTGATTGA
Source organism: Mustela nigripes (assembly GCF_022355385.1). Taxonomy (NCBI): domain Eukaryota; kingdom Metazoa; phylum Chordata; class Mammalia; order Carnivora; family Mustelidae; genus Mustela; species Mustela nigripes. The sequence continues at coordinate 64,337,792 of NC_081569.1, read as the reverse complement.
ACAACCACAATGCACAAAGCTGCAAAAATATTGATTACTGTATCTTCCAGAATAACATTCAAACAATGAGCACTTCCTGTGCAAATGGCTTATCTGCAAAACTTTACCAACTTCTTCATAAGAGTGAACTTCAAGAGACAAAGTAACTTTCAAGATATTAATCTTCATGAAGTACTTCCTGTATTTTAATCAAACCAAGCAAAGATATAGCCTAACACATCAAAGATGCATATCCTATGAACTCCAGCATGAATAAAGACTCACACAGTTTTAGAGACTTCTGTACTTCACAGTGGCAGAAAGAGCCATGGAAGGGGCATGTGGCAACACAGACACATATATTCTAAGATACATCTCAGACTTCTGGCAAGCAGTAATCCACAGTAAGGAGATACTGATAATGTTACCATGGCAACTGTGGAAACAGACAAGATGGAAATGGAAAAGACTCAACACTGATAAGAGGTCAGCTATTACTCCCACAAGTCCTGCTTGATCAATAAACCAGTAACCTTACATCTTTACCAAATTTTCAGCTTAGTGGTTAGTACAGGTGAATATTAGTGAATTATAATTCTTCTAAGTATCTTTCAGCCACCTGAGAATACTATAATACTTCAAAGTTAGGTGTGTTTTTTAAATGAAGGAACAAAATTTTCCCATTGTGTTTTTTAGTTGGAACAGGTTAAGACGTAAGGATACCATATGTTCTCTGAGAATTCACTTTTTTCTCTACTGTAAAGGACTATGTAACAAGCTTCTCATGCCCTTTTCCCATCATTTAATGCAAATATCTGGACCCTTATTAGTATGTGTACGTAATTACTTAACAGTAGATAAAAAGGAAATCATTTACTTTATTCATAGTTTGTTACTGAGTTAAGCATCAAGAGATACTCCTTCCTGAGCTGTAGGTGTTAATTTGCTCAATAATCAAACACTGCCAATTCTCAGTATCTATCACAAGTCCATCTCAAAACTTTCTAACCCACTATAGCTCCTGAGGACTCACACGTTCCATAAACCATGAGCTATGTGCCAGGACAGAGTATGATACAGCCCCAACATGTAGCCCACAAAGAACATCAAATGTCCAAGTGATATTTGGCACCTGATATTTTTCTGTTCACGGACTCATAGAACGTTATACATGAGTGGACCTGAGGTAATCTAATCTGCATACCCTCTCTACATAAAAGATTCTTTACATGTAAAGTGAGTGACCTACCTGAGGTTAAAATATCATTACATGGCAAATATACACTAGATATAGACTCAGTCTTGGGACAGATAGCAAATACTTGGTCACTTTTTAATCTCAGATCTGAAATCCTCCAGTAAGAAGTCCTTTGGGTTACCTGATGATTTTTGTAATCCATGACTGTATCAAACAACATGCTACAAAACCACAAACCAAATTTGCTTTGACTATATCCCCTTACTGTGGCACAGAGACAGCTCACCAGCTTTTCCTAGCCCAGCCTGTAGTGCCAGATTTATGGTGCTTTAAAATTCTGCCTGCTAATCCCTTGCTACTCTGCTTTTCCAAATCAAATTCAGTCAGACTTATCTAGTTCTGTCTGAATGTGTCCCTTGATTGAGTGATGTTAGTTCAAGAAAAAACATTCAAATCAATTTAATGCAAATTCCCATTCACAGCCTGGTTGACCCATCAGGATACTGACAATAATAGATTGGAGTACTTAATTCCTAAGGCATGTGACTCATCGAAGGCTTACTAATCAATTTCCATTGCAGCGACTGCATAATTCGTCTTTGGCGCTCTTAAGCTCTGGAATACCAAGTGGTTGTTCATTTAAAGGCCTACATGTTCTTTTCCAAATAGTGAAGCCTTTCCATGTCTCTGCAATCATTTCCTTATCTAAATTTCCATATGCTGCTCTGGCAAGGTGTCCTACCTATGAAGGCTTTAGATCAATAAAAATAATTGGCATGTTTTCCTCCAGTTGCAGATGCCTAGAATAGATTTCATGCTTCTGGCAGACAATGGAAAGATGAAATGGAGGTTGGCCACTGCCTCCATCCACATTAGTCATTAACTCTATATAGAACAGCCAGTAGGGATTCTTAATCTGAACCTCACTTCCCAAAGGTCCCCAATCTTTTTTTTTTTTTTTTACTCTAAGCATTGAAGTGAAGGAGAAGTCTGCATTTGTATTGTATTTGTCACTTTTCTGTTTTGCTTTGACAAAAGCTTTGAAAGTTGATTAGGCCCAGGGAGTTTTCTCTAACAACCAGGTAAGCTTTTGCCTCAGTTCTTGAATCCACGTGTTAAAATGTATTAAAATCCAGGTAAAAATGTGTTAAGAAATTAGGTTAAACAAATCTGTGGAATAGAAGCTACCATCATAGTTACCTTTTTCTGTAGGAGCCAAGTCCTTACCCATAACTTTTTCTTGCTGAGGTAGGAAAGAAAATCAGGCATGTTTCCTGTATGATCTGGTGTTCCCCAAATGCAGAAGACCATATGCATTTCCATGTCATCTATGGGAGCTACAGTGAACATTTCCCTCCGTTTGATACTTCTGACCCTTTATAAGTCAACAAAAATATTAAAGGAACATTTAATGCTCAGAAGGATTAAATATCACGCCTTTGAGAATATGTGTATCTCACACCAGTGGCCCTATCTCTTCTGATGTAAGTCTGCATCCTTTCATCTTATCAATGAGGAAACTGATGCCTAGAAGAGGAAGTAGAATAAGACAAGGATGTTAGCAAACCTTTAAGGTTCTTCTGAGTCAGCAGAGAAAATGTTAGAAATTTGACGAAAGTACTTGTGAAAGTGTGAGGAATCAAAGTCCCATTAACAAGAAACATTCTTATAGTTACCCAACGTTAAACTAAATTTATATATGTAAATATGCCCATTTATACATTTTGTATGCTAAACCTATGTATGATATATAGAATAGACTAAGATTTTAATTAAGAATAAACTCCTTCCTCATAAAATTACTGTCTTTGTCAGTGAGGACCCTGTAAGCCAGTACCACAGACTGCATGGCTTATAAATAACAGAAATTTATTTCTCATAGCTCTGGAGACTGGGAAGTCCAAGATCAAGGCATTGGCAAGTTCAGCACCTGGTAAGGACTCATTTTCTGATCACAGATAGCTGTCCTCTTGCTGTGTCCTCAATGCAGAAGGGGTGAGGCAGTTCTATGGGGTCTCTTTCATAAGGGAAGTATTTCTATTCACGAGGACTCCATTTTCATGATCTAATCACCTCTGAAAGTCCCCACCTCCCAATATCCTCACAGTTGAGGATTAGGCTTCAATATATAAATTTTGAGAAGACACATACAGTCTATAGCACTTACAGTATAAACTTAAGATTTTTGTGCTGTGTATTTGGTATTTAGTGATAAACAAAGCAGTGCCCTACACATCGTAGGAATTTAGCAAATACTGGAATGAAGACTCCTTATACAATTATAAAACCAAAGCAAATTTACAAATTAACTTTAAAACCTACTAAATAGCAAAGTGTTAATTAACAGCATTAATGTAATGTGATTTTTTTTTTTTTTTTGGCTTGAACATTGTTCTATTATTAACCACATTGAAAATTTTTCTTGGTGATCTCAGCTTTGTAGTAAAGCTTGAAATCAGGCAATGTGATGCCCCCAGTTTTGTTTTTCTTTTTCAACATTTCCTTAGCAATTCAGAGTCCCTTCTGGTTCCGTACAAATTTTAAGATTGTTCCAGCTCTTTGAAAAATGCTGGTGGAATTTTGATCAGGATGGCATTGAAAGTATAGATTTCTCTAGGCAGTATAGTCATCTTAACAATGTTTATTCTTCCAATCCATGAGCATGGAATGCTTTTCCATCTTTTTGTGTCTTCTTCAATTTCTCTCATGAGTGTTCTGTAGTTCCTTGAGTACAGATCCTTGTACCTCTTTGGTTAGGTTTACTCCCAAGTATCTTATAGTTCTTGGTGCTAGAGTAAATGGAATCAATTCCTTAATTTCCCCTTCTGTATTTTCATGGTTAGTGTATAAGAAAGCAACTGATTTCTGTACATTGATTTTGTATTGTACCACGTTACTGAATTGCTGTATGAGTTTTAGTAGTTTGGGGTACTTGCACAAACACAAACAAATAGACCAGTGGAATAGAGTAGAGAGCCCAGATATGGACCTGCAACTCTATAGTCAACTAATCTTTGACAAAGCAGGAAAAAATATGCAGTGGAAAAAAGACAGTCTCTTCAAAACATGGTACTGGGAAAATTGGACAGCTATGTATAGAAGAATGAAATGCAACCATTCTCTTACACCATACATGAAGATAAACTCAAAATGGATAAAAGACCTCAAAGTGAGGCAGTAATCCATCAAAATCCTAGAGGCGATCATAGGCAGTAACCTCTTTGACATCGTCCACAGCAACTCTTTCAAGATATGTCTCCAAAGGCAAAGGGAACAGAAGCGAAAGTGAACTTTTGGGACTTCACCAAGATCAAAAGCTTCAGCACAGCAAAGGAAACAGTCAAAAAAAACTAAGAGGCAACCCATGGAAAGGGAGAAGGTATTCCCAAATGATACTACAGACAAAGGGCTGATACCCAAGATTTATAAAGAACTCCTCAAACTCAACCCACACAAAACAGATAATCATGTCAAAAAATGGGCAGAAGATATGAACAGACACTTGTCCAAAGAAGACATACAAATGGCTAACAGGCACATGAAAAAATGTTCGTCATCATTAACTATCAGAGAGATTCAAATCAAAACCATATTGAGATACCACCTTATGCCAGTTAGAATGGTCAAAATCAACAAGACAGTAACAACTGTTGGAGAGGATGTGGAGAAAAGGGAACCCTCTTCCACTGTTGGTGGGAATGCAAGTTGGTGCAGCCACTTTGGAAAAGTGTTGAGATTCCTCAAAAAATTAAAAATAGAGCTACCCTATGACCCTGCAATTGCACTACTGGGTATTTACCCCAAAGATACAGATGTAGTGAAAAGAAAGGCCATCTGTATGTCAGTGTTCATAGCAATGGCCACAGTCGCCAAATTGTGGAAAGAGCCAAGTTGCCCTTCAACAAACAATTGGATAAAGAAGATATGGTCCGTATCTACTATGGAGTATTATGCCTCCATCAGAAAGGACGAATACCCAACTTTTGTATCAACATGGACAGGACTGGAGAAGATTATGCTGAGTGAAATAAGTCAAGCAGAGAGAGTTAATTATCGTATGGTTTCACTTACTTGCAGAGCATAAGGAATAACATGGAGGACATTGGGAGAAGAAGAGGAGAAGTGAGTTGGGGGAAATCAGAGGGGGAGAGAAAACACAAGAGACTGTGAACACTGAGAAAAAAAAAAAACTGAGGTTTTTGGAAAGGAGGGGGTGGGGGTTGGTTGAGCCTGGTGGCGGGTATTAAGGAGGGCACATATTGCATGGAGCACTGGGTGTGGTGCATAAACAATGAATCTTGGAACACTGAAAAAATTAAATTAAAAAAAAAGTCAAGGTCCTCAGAGGAACCAGATGACATTACTGAGGTACTCTATGAATAGTTTCTTTATTGAACTTTCCCCAAAGTATAGACATGGTATAGAGGAAAAACAAGGATGTACAATATTCTTTGGGTATAGTAACAGAAGGAGATATTCCAACTGTAGGGCTGAGGAAGAGGATAGTTATGAGAAACCAGAGAAGTTAGATAATGGAAATTAATAGACTATATTGGAACTTAACACATGGAAAAGTCTCCTTCAAAGAGCTACATTTCAATAATCTAGTATTGTCTACTTCTTTAAGAATCCATTCATATTAATTGGCTTTAAAAGAACATTTACATAATATGATAAATGCCATTCATTATCTATGAGTTGAATCTATAAACCAGAGCACAGAAGACTTAGTTATAATTTATTTTTAAATCACATGTTGACATTTACAATCTTTTCTATAACTATAATGAACAGATTTTGTAAAAGAGATAAGAGATTGGGTAAATTTAGTAAATTCTTCATCTTTCCCAGCAGACAATAAATCCTATCTAAACACTCATTCTTTTATTCTTTGTCAGCTTTGAAGTTATGATGCAAACCACAGAATTAGTTCTAAGTCGTTGCTTCTCAATAGTAGGATTGGAGCTTGGGAAGAAAATTTGAAAGTCCTGTTTTTGTATCCTTCTGTATTGTTTAAATAGTGAATCAATGTATGCACATGTTAAAACGAGTCAGTGAGATCAGTAAAGATACCACTGCAGTCACCCAGGAAAGAGCTGTAGAAGGCAGAGGTTTACTACAGACCAATCCAGGGTACAGACAGCTTCATCTATGTGGTGTCTCCAAACACTCCTAGAATTTTTTTCATTTTTCTCAGTATCTTTGTCATCAGTGTCAGAAGCCCTAGGAAATGAGTAGAAGGCATGTAAAATCCTGGATTTATCTTTCTTTAAATCAGAAATTATTAATTTGATAACTTGTTTGAGTTTGAAGTGTTTAGAGTATTTTATGACTCATACTAGTGGGAAACTCAATAGCTTGAGCTCAGTTCTTAAAAAACATAAGGTTACATTGTTCTCACATTTGCTATGCACTGTGAAATCCATACCCATTACTCTTAGGGAAGGTGACTAAACACAAGGTAAATTAGTAGAAATGAAGAAAGGAAACAAGTGGACCATGCAAGAGGCCAGGAAGAAAAGATGGGTGATTGACCTTCATAAGGAAACAACATAATATCATGAAGCCCTAGAAAAGTGTAAACCTGGTAAGCACGAACAGCTCTCTTCTTATCACATAATCCCTAAGAAGCATATGAAGCCAGCACAGGGAATAGCCTTATCATTTTAAGGGTATACAGAAAAGCTTCTTCATATATACCTCATGAATACTGCTGAGAGCCTGAGAAGTAAAAATAGTCTAGATGCATACCATGCATACTGCTATGGAGTGAAGTGTACTGACCTGAAATGCATATACTGAAGCCCTAAGCCCCAACATGACATGGTGAGGAGACCTTCAGGAAAAGATTTTGTTTAGATCAGGTTATGAAAGTGGGATTCTCATAATGAGATTAGTGCCTTTATTAAGGGGGGGGGGGGAGAGGAAGAAGAGTAGGAGGAGAAGAGGAAGAAGAGGAAGAGGAAGAAGAGGAGTCAACAGAGGATGCTCTGACACACAAGGAACAAGATCATGGCTATCTGCAAGCCAGGAAGAGAGCCTTCAGCAGAACCCAAGTATGCTAATACCTTGATCTTGGACTTCCAGCCTCCAGAATTGTGGGAAAAGAAATCTCTGTTGTTTAAGCAAATCTGCCCATGTATTTTGTTATGGCAGTCCAAGCTGACTAACACAATGATGCAAAATTTGACTGCTGCCCACTCACACCCAACCGTGGTGGATAGCACTGGATTCTAGTTTTAAAACTATTGTACTGGCATTGGGAAATAAAATGTGGCCAAAGAATGCTAATGCTTGTCAGCAATTAGATTACTCAGAATGCTTCTTGCTACAAAAACAAAAACACCAGTTAGAATAGCCAAAATCAATAAGACAGTAAACAACAAGTGTTGGAGAGGATGTGGAGAAAGGGGAACCCTCTTACACTGTTGGTGGGAATGCAAGTTGGTGCAGCCACTTTGGAAAACTGTGGAGATTCTTCAAAAAATTAAAAATCAAGCTACTTTATGACCCTGCAATTGCACTCCTACATATTTACCCCAAAGATACAGATGTAGTGAAAAAAAGGGCCATCTGTACCCCACTGTTCATAGCAGCAATGGCCACAGTCACCAAATTGTGGAAAGAGTCAAGATGCCCTTCAATGGACGAATGGATAAAGAAGATATGGTCCGTATAGACAATGGAGTATTATGCCTCCATCAGAAAGGATGAATACCCAACTTTTGTATCAACATGAATGGGATTGGAGAAGATTATGCTCAATGAAAAAAGAAGAAGAGAGAGTCAATTATCATATGATTCCACTTACATGTGGAGCATAAGGAATAACACAGAGGACATTGGGAGAAGGAGAGAAGTGAATTGGGGGAAATCAGAGGGGGAGACGAACCATGAGATACTGTGGACTCTGAGAAACAAACTGAGGGTTTTGGAAGGGAGGATGGTGGAGAGGATGGGTGAGCCTGGTTGTGGGTATTAAGGAGGGCACATACTACATGGAGCACTGGGTGTGGTGCATAAACAATAAGTTTTGGATCACTGAAAAAAAATTATATGTAATTAAGAAAAAAGCAAACACACAAAAAACTTGATTTTTAAAGTACCTCTACTCTGGTTATCTTTCTCACATAATATGATTGTAGAAGTAGGCTCAACACTGATGCCGGCGGCCCAGAGTCTTTAGTCTTACATTTTTAAAATGTTGATTTTTTTTCCACAGCTTTTCAACTTATAGTAGCTCGGTGACCTCCACGCATCTCATTTGACTTCCAGGCAAAAAGAAAGAAGGAGCAAAATGCCTGTCCCTCCTAAGGCTTTGATGAGGACCAGGATTCTTTTTCTGAATAAAAAGGACAATGTTCCCCTATAGCTCATTCCCCAAGATTAAGTCATGTTCCCTGCCCTACCCATCCGTTGATATCAATCTGAGGAAATAAATATCCATGAGTAGTTTGGACAAATCATGATTTGTTAGCTAGGGTAAGAGCCTAACCTACTTGAGTCATATATGGAGCACTATCTGCTCCAGGAAAAACTAAGAGTCCTTTAGAGGCAAAAAGATATGGGTAGGGAAGCCATATATCTTCCCACCTACCTTCTCTGCCTTGAATGTAGAATAATGCAAGGGCTGATGGGCAAGTATGTCATGTTCCAGCAATGTAGCTAAATTTCCATGTAGGAGTTTCAGCCATTCAATTTCCTTTTATAATTAAGTGCCCCTAGGGTACCTGAGTGGCTGTGTGGGTTAAGCCTCTGCCTTAGGCTCAGGTCATGATCTCAGGGCCCAAGGACTGAGCCCAGCATCTGGCTCTCTGCTCGGCAGGGAGTCTGCTTCCCTCTCCCCCTCTGCCTGACCCTACCTGCTTATGATCTCTCTCTGTCAAATAAATAAATAAAATCTTTAAAAAAAATTAAGCCCCCCCAAATGAATTTCTAATGGTATTTTATCTTGGTATATATTAAAACAGAGTGACATTTGAACAGAGTGACAACAGTGTAGATGACACTATTGAAACAGAGTGACATTTGAACAGAGTGACAATAGTGTAGATGACACCTAGCTGAGAATGATATGGGCTCCCAGAGTGAACTGAGAGAGTTGGAGGCAGACAAGTATAGAATGGAGAGCTGATAGAATCAATAGAAGTGAATGCCAGAGAAACTTCTTCCCTACTTCCTGAAAGGGCATAGGCACCTATTAAATCCTATCAATACTGACTTATAACCTCTACAGGAAGAAGAGGTAATAGTATTGTGCAAAGTATTAGCAACTAGCACTGTTTCAGCAACATCACACAAGATTTTCAAAAAAGCAAAATATGGCTATTGCTATAACTGCCCAGTATATATACTGCAAGACCAACAGCACTTTGCTGATAGTGAATCTCTTTCAAACTCTAATAGCTACCTGCTATAACTTTATATGTGAAGTCAATGAATTTCAGGATTTGAATTGTGAGCTTTCAGAAACCTCATACATAATATTTTTTTCATTACATTAAGTTGTATGCAGAGAGATATAGAGGTTTTTATAATGCTGGGTAAGTGCAGTCTTGCTTTTTGATGGAGTTTCAACAATAGAACTAGTTTATTACACCCTCGAGCTACATCCCTATCTGATATGGTACAGTAATGAGATTTTTAATACTTATTAACCTCATGAATTTTGCAAACTGATAAAATTGAAGGAAAGAACATCTACTGCATCACTGAGACTTTATTCAATGATTCTGTGTCTAATATGTTAAGGATATTAAGTTACCCCCTTCTTAAAGCTGAAATAATAATTTTGAGCAATTCCTTGATTTTTTTCTTTTTGACACAAATCCTTCTGACCATAATGTATTATTCTTTGCATCCAATTTGGATGCAGGTTTTAAAACAAAGCATGGTTTCAGTTCAAGCTAGAAATATACCTCTGTTTTTCCATGACTAACAAATCCTTATGTGGTGCCAAAATAATATTTTAAAAGAAATGCATTTTGAAAATAAAATTAATAAAAATAAAAAATAGATATAAAAAAAGTACTCTGTATAAAATATTAACCTTATCTCCCTCCTGGTATCCCAATAAAAAAAATTCAAAATTAAGGATAGAAGACTCAGATTGAATAATAGCCACCATTTAAATGCTTACCGTATACCAAGCCCTGTGTTAAGTGATTTATAAAAACCAAATTCCCACAAACCCTAAGACATAGGTATTTTTTAACTCCTAAGCTTGTTTGTGTATCTATAAAATGGACATTTTTAATTCTCCAGTATCATGGGACCCCAGATAATAAGTGAAAGAGCTAACAATCTGTACCTTCTCTAAAGGTCTGGCTTTCCCAAACTTACCAGTTACTTCATGCTCATGCTATGGAGAAAGGCCCTTCACTCTACTTCTTCCTATAAATTTGGAAATGGAATTCTGCCTCTGACGTTTCAGATTTATGGTCAGAAAACAAACAAACAAGTATAAATAATGGGAATGGATTTTAATTAATCTGGCCTGGGAGAAACAGGAAAGGATTCACAGAGTATGCCACACTTAACAAGCCTTAAAAATGAGTAAATGGATACTAATTGTTAAGAAATAATCTCTACATTCTCTTTGGTATTATAAGCCTGGCTATGAAAACTATCAATGCTTTTTGTTCTAGCAAATATGAATTATTTAGAACATTGCTATCCAATAGAATTTTCAAATAATGAACAATAGAAATCTTATCTGTGCAGTCAAATATGGTAACCTCCAGTCACATGTGGTTATTGAAAATGGGAAGTGTAACTACTGTGATTGATGACTTTTAAATTTTATTTGATTTTCATTACTTCAAGTATAAATAGCCATTTTGAGCTAAGGCTCCCATGTTGGGCAGTACAAAATATGGCCTCTTTGTATGCCTTGAATTGTAGACTAAAGGTGGAAGAGATAGATGGATATTTGAATGGAAAGTAATGAGTTTGGAGGGAAAGATCTCAGCAAGATTTCATACACTTGCTAACCATTCATAATTTTTATCCAGAAGTCAGTAATGGCTAGTGAAAAACATGTAACATTATTCCTTTTGAGATTCCTCTAGAAATCTTATGATTGGTGTATATGTATGTTTATGTATTCATAAAACCACAGAGAACTTGGTTTAAGCAATATGGTAAGTAGATGTTTCATTTATTCAGATGTTTTTCTCAAACGAGGGCATCCCTTCATCTATTTTTACCATGAGTTAAAGAAAAAAGTCATTCTGACATTTAAAACGGTAAGGAAGACTTTAGTCAAGACTGCTGCAATAGGTGCCAAGACTATTACAATGGGAGAGAGAGATCAGGCCCAACTTGGAATACAGTATAAACAGCTGAGACATTATAGCCAAGGAGCTGAATTGGGGGATTGGTAGATGAAAAATTACTAAGAGGAAACATCAAGGGTATGCGATTCTTACTGAAGGCAGGCCAGGTAATCAGATCTCACCAAGTGATGGTGGGGAATGGGGAGTTTGATCAGCTATCCAAGACTGAGAGGATTCTGTCTAAACTGACTTAGCAGATTTCTTGCTTCAGTGGGGCTGGCCAGAATAAAGACAGTAAAGAAACAAGGCCAAGGCCTCGTTGGCTCAGAGGAGCCTGACTCAAATATAACCAAAGAGAGTCTTTGTCACAAGAAGCTACAAAGATTAATACTATGACATTTACTGGAAGAGTAGATGGCAGGTGAATAGAGAGTTCTCAAAGACCCCTATTTTCCATAAATAATATGAGTCACAATACAATATGAAATTCTTTTGCTCTGCTCATTGTTAGCCTTCCGCAGAAGAACTAATAGGCTTATTTATGTAAGAAGAAATAGGGTCATCAGGAAAGATATAAAAGGGTGGTAGGCATCTGTTGTGGAAATCAAGGGATATTCACCATTACTCAGTCCTAAGAACCAGAACTCTCATTTGCTGTGAGACTGCTTGCCCTCTCCACTGATTTCTTTAGCACACTTCTGTTCCTTTCTGGTTGCAATAGATTGGTTTGCCCCTGACTCAAATTTTGGGTGTGACTCCTCTTCAGAAAGAAAGACAAAGGAAGTGAGGGTCCTCACAGTGAATGGGAAGAGAGTTGCTAGCACCGGTGAAGTTGGCCCAGGAGTCAGGTAGAAAATGTCCTTTCATGATTGCTCCCACAAGGACTTAGTTAATGAGCACTATAGTTTTTCTAGCAGCTTGAAGCATCAGTCTCCCCATCCTTCTGGTTTTCTTGGGGCTTATCTTCCTGCAGCATCTTGTTCCTTCCTCAAGAACTGACTACTTGCTCACTGTTCTATCATTTAGAGCACCTACCACATAGTGCTAATGAAAAAGCTGAGTGGTGAAAAGATTATTTTTATAAAAAGCTGAAAGAAAGGAACCAGGATTCTCTACCCTGTGAAGCTTTGGCATAGCTGCCTTGTGCAGAAGCATTTAAGGATGGCTATCGGAGACCTGCCTCTCCTACCTGATCCTCCGAACAAACCTTCCACTCCCAATTCCTCCTCTGTTACTAGCTCAGCAACTTTTGGCTACAAAGATGACTGCCCTTCCCAGCTGCTTTGTCAACTCCAAATTAATTTCCTAAAAACTTCCTGACCACTGCTGATTCACTTTAAAGAAAGAGACAAGCTACTTTTGTTTTACATTCCCTTGTAGATTCAGCATGACTGCACAGGGTTAGAGATTAATGGATGGAATATTCATTTCCTGTAGCAGATATTCATAAACATAAACCCTCACAGGATACATGGGGCTTTTCAGAGAGCTGTTCAGAATACTTTGTGGTAGCTGGTTTACACTGAAGCTACGTTGTTGAGGAGAAATAAAATATCTGTGGCTACACTGAAATCTAAAATCTTTAGAGGGCAATACATAAATTTACAGTGGATTTTAAAAAATGAGTTTGGTTTAATTGTGAATAATGACTTGGTAGTCCTGTAATTTGGGGTAGGGGAGAAAGAGGCTACAGTTTAGTACCAGACCTATAATGAAATATATTTGTACCCTCATTCTCTTCAAACATGAAAACAGGCGGTCAGGGGGAAAAAAAAAAAAAGAAAATGTAGAAGCCCTGAGCGAGATAATAGGATTTCTCTTAATTTGATTTGCTGTGGAGAATGCTGGCCTATTTAATACATCCATGTGGAGTTGCTGTTTATATTTTGGTTTCTAATTAGCATAGTCATTCTGAAGCCTCTAGCTGACTTCCCCTTCCATATAAATCTAATTTGGCCTTGAGGAGGGTTATTAGAGCAGCGCAAGGAGCACAAACAAAGGGAAATGTCTGCCAAACAGCAGGCTGGCTTAATGCATCTGGGGCATGCGCTGAGGCCAGCAGCCAGGCTGGTGTGTGGTGCTGTGGAGAGCAGGACTGATGGTGGTTGGACAAGCAATCCATCACCAGCGTCCCTCCTATCCTCCTCAAGCCTAGCCTGCCCCCGCCTGTGTAGCCTGGCGGAGGCAATTTCATAATAAAAAAGGGATGATATTAAGGGAATGTGAGAGCTATAAAGAAAATGTTTAAAATTGATTTTGAAAGTTTCTAAACTAGGCCATAGAATGGATAGTCTGTATTGAAGTAAATGCTTAGTCTCCCTCCTAAAACTCCTTGTAAAGAGTGACATTTCAATTTTCCCTGGCTTTGGGGAGCTTGATTTTTTTTTTTTTTTTTTTTTTATAGCTCTACTACTCAGTCTTTGAGAAGTACCTTCCAGCAGTGATAATAAAGTATACTGAGTGAGGATATGGACAACATTGATAAAGAGGCACTAATCCTTATTCTGTGTGAAAAATAGTCTGAAGGCAGATTCTATCCCAAAGGGGAAGAAAGAAGAATGCTAAACATGACTAGCAGTAACCTATTTTTCACCAAGCAATTGGAGCTCAAGTACATTTTGACTAAAATGTTGTTTGTGGGAAAGAGCAAGGGACTTAGACTTTTTGTAAAGGGCATTGAAGTCCTAACTTACAATCTTGCAATAACTCTAAAGAAGAGAGATAACAAGGTTCTTTTGAAGAGATTTAGGCGGGCTACTAACATTGATCTGGTAGGTCCTTTATGGGATCTACATTTGTAGTCCACAATTTGTCTTAACTGATTTCTGCATGCTTTCTGCATGCTTTCAAGGGCTCGGTGAGCTCTGTTCCTAAAGGTCTGTGAGAGCACTGATGAGCATAACTTACTGTAAAACTTTCTCCTACTGTGAGAAGCAGAATGCTAATGATGTGAATCTGTTCTTTTCCAGCACAGTGAGAATTACAGCTCCCCCTAGAATGCATTAAAAAGTCTCTAGGATTAAACTTTATAAAATGCACTTCTGTCACATTCTGCATATTCTATGTAAATACACACCTATCAATAATTTATTGTATACAGGCAGTGTTAAGAGTTGCAGGTACATGAACTTCTTATAACCCAAAGGAAAGGAGAAATCATATAGATAAGTAAATATCAGATAACTGTAGACAGATATTGGACATTTAAAAATTAAAAGAAGCTTTTCCACACAAAGGAATTTTTTACTGTGATAAGGGTGGGAGGGTAGTTTCCAAAAAAGAGATAAATGAAAATGTCTTTCTTAGGTAATTCATTTTTTATTTTTTCACTTTTTTAAGATTGATAGATTTATTTGAGAGAGGGAGGGAGGGAGAGAATGGGGGAGGGGCAGAGGGAAAAGGAGAGAGAGAATCCCTGCTGAGCATGGAGCCTGACCTGGGGTTCCATCCTATAACCATGAGATCATGACCTAAACTGAAATTGATTGTTGGATATTAAGCCAACTAAGCCACCCAGATGCCCCATTCTTAGATACTTTTAAAGGTGGGTAGACAGATTTCAGGTGGAAGAAAAGAGGAACATACCTAAGATCCTTTGTCTAAAGCAATAGTGGTTACATGAACTAAGGACTCTGCTTAGAGTTTAAAAACCTCTTCTTTGATTTGTTTATTCTTTCTACCCTACCCTGATCCAGAAACAGTTTGCTTAAACTCACTGCACAGCTACCCATGAGATCAGGCAACTTGTCTCATGGCTCTTGGCATCTGCTTCTTCATTTGTCAAAAACTGATCAAAATCAAACTCTAATCAAAGAGGCAAAGAATCTGTACTCAGAAAACTATAAAGTACTCATGAAGGAAACTGAGGAAGATACAAAGAAATGGAAAAATGTTCCCTGCTTATGGATTGGAAGAAAAATTTGTGAAAATATCTATGCTCCCTAAAGCAATCTACACGTTTAGTGCAATCCCTATCAAAATTCCATCCATTTTTTTCAAGGAAATGGAACAAATAATCCTAAAATTTATATGAAACCAGAAAAGACCTCGAATAGCCAAAGGAATATTGAAAAAGAAAGCCAAAGTTGGTGGCATCACAATTCCGGACTTCAAGTTCTATGACAAAGCTGTCATCATCAAGACAGTATGGTACTAGCACAAAAACAGACACATAAATCAATGGGACAGAATAGAGAGCCCAGAAATAGACCCTCAACTCTATGGTCAACTAATCTTCGAAAAAGCAGGAAAGAATATCCAATGGATAAAAGACAAGTCTCTTCAACAAATGGCGTTAGAAAAATTGGACCGCCACATGCATAAAAATGAAACTGGACCATTTCGTTACACAACAAATGAAAATAGACTCAAAATGGATGAAAGACCTCAATGTGAGAAAGGAATCCATCAAAATCCTTGAGGAGAACACAGGCAGCAACCTCTTCGACCTCAGCTGCAACAACTTCTTTCTAAGAACATCGCCAAAGGCAAGGGAAGCAAGGGCAAAAATGAACTATTGGGATTTCATCAAGATCAAAAGCTTTTGCACAGCAAAGGAAACAGTTAACAAAATCAAAAGACAACTGACAGAATGGGAGAAGACATTTGTAAATGACATATCAGATAAAGGGCTAGTGTCCAAAATCTATAAAGAACTTAGCAAACTCAACACCCAAAGAACAAATTACCCAATCAAGAAATGGACAGAGAACATGAACAGACATTTTTGCAAAGAAGACATCCAGATGGCCAACAGACACATGAAAAAGTGCTCCATATCACTAGGCATCAGGGAAATACAAATCAAAACCACAAGATACCACCTCACACCAGTCAGAATGGCTCAAATTAACAAGGCAGGAAATGACAGATGCTGGTGAGGATGTGGAGAAAGGGGAACCCTCCTACACTGTTGGTGGGAATGTAAGCTGGTGCAACCACTCTGGAAAATAGCTTGGAGGTTCCTCAAAAAGTTGAAAATAGAGCTACCCCACAACCCAGCAATTGCACTACTGGGTATTTACCCTAAAGATACGAACGTAGTGATTCGAAGGGGCATGTGCACCCGAATGTTTATAGCAGCAAGGTCCACACCAGCCAAACTATGGAAAGAACCTAGATGTCCATCAACAGATGAATGGATAAAGAAGAAGAGATACACACACACACACACACACACACACACACACACACACAATGGAATACTATGCAGCCATCAAAAGAAATGAAATCTTGCTATTTGCAACGATATGGAGGAAGCTAGAGGGTATTATGCTGAGCGAAATAAGTCAATCAGAGAAAAACAATTATCATATGATCTCCCTGATATGAGAAATTTGAGAGGCAACGTTGGAGGTTTGGGGGATAGGGAAGGAAAAAAATGAAACAAGATGGGATCAGGAGGGAGAAAAACCATAAGAGACTCTTAATCTCACAAAGCAAACTGAGGGTTGCCAAAGGGGGGGGGCAGGGGGGTAGGGAGAGGGTTGTGGGGTTATGGGCACTGAGGAGGGTATACACTATGGTGAGTGCTATGAAGTGTTTAAGCCTGATGATTCCCAGACCCATACCCCTGGGGCTAATAATACATTATATGTTAATAAAAAGTAAAAATTTTTTAAAAAAGAATCAAACTCTAAAGAGGGAGATCCATCTTCTGGGGATTTTTCCTTTCTACCTGATCTCTGTTACAAGCTGCAGTGTCTTAGGGGTCAGTCTTAGGCTCTCATCTGTTTGCTTCTCACACGTTTCCTTAGAAGATCTTTTCTATAAATTTTCTGTAAATTCAAATACCATCTACAGGCTGCATGCTAAGTTTTGAGATGCCTATAAATATGAATAGAAATGTCAACTAGGTGATTAGAAATGTCAACTAGGTGATTCTGGCTGTCAGAAGAGTTCTGGTATAAAGACAACAGGCCCAAAATAGAAGTCATTATCTGCTGTACAGCCAGAGGGTCAATACACAAAAATCTACTCTATCTCCAGATTTCTGGGCTCATCAAGAGGTAGCACCAACCACCCCTGCTCCCTTAGAGAAAGCCTTGACAATTTCTCCAAGTATGTACATTTATCACTACTCCATTTCAAATGTTCAGTGCCTACCTGTTTCTCTGGGAGAATTTGGGCCCTTTCCTAATTTGCCCTCTGTAACCCAACTAGTCCAGCCTACCACTCCTTCTCTATCACCATTTTGCCTAACCTCAGCGCTTTCTCTTCACAGTGCCCTCCTTTCAACTCTTTCGGCAAGTGGAGTTCCTTTCCATGCTATACAATTGCCTGTGTGGGATCTTCTTGGTCACCCCCTTTCATCGTGCAACAAAGTCAGTGAAAGCTTGTCAGATGGCACAAGGTTCTATCAGAAAGAAGTAAGATGGAGTGAGAGGCAGGGGTAACTGAGGAAAAGGAGGGTGTTTTCACTTCATACTGAATGATCAGGAAAGATCTTGCTAAAACAATCACAACTGAGAGATGTGAATATAAGAACATTTCAGGCAGAGGGAACAGCAAGAATAAAGACTCTCAGTGGGCATCGAAGTTTAACAAAGAGGTGAGGGTGGCTGGAGCACAGTGGAGGAGGCAGAAGACAGAAGATGACAAGGTCAGAAAGTGGCTTATTGACCACTTAAGTGTTCCAAATTTTTCTCCAGTCTGGAAAGTCACTGGGGTTTTTTGAGAGATGACTATAATGTGAATTATATTCTTCAAGATGACTCTGACTACTGTGATAAGAGTAGACTGTAAGAAGGTAAGGATGTAAGCAAGAGACCAGTTAGGAAGATAGTGAAACAGTGCAGGTACTGAGGTGATAGTGTTGGGAGAGCCATGAGAGTATGCAAGAAATGAAATGGTTGCCTTAAAGGTACAGTTTGAAGGGACAGCCCACAGGATTTACTCATGGACTGGATGAGAGCTGTGAGCTTCCTACACATTCTCCAGAAAAAATCTGTGTCAATTTCTCAGAAGCCTTTCTATTTGTCTTCACCAAATAACTCAGTTTTTTCCCATTTATATATAACCCCCAACTTATTTTTGTCTTTGTAGCACTTGTCACCCCTGTAATTAAACAGAAGTTATTTTAATGTTAAATTTGTGCCCCATGTTAAGTCATATACTTGCAGGGAAGGGCGGTGTCTATCCTGTTCCCCACTCTATTCTGAACACAGAGGCACTTGAGGCACTCCTCAAATATTTTGGGTTACATTTCACTTGGTTTCACTATACTGAAGCACAGCTGGTTACTTATAAGCACAGCCAGATACTTATAAGTACACCAGTTACTTATAAGTACACCTTTCATAATCACTTTGTTAAACTACTATTAAAACAGA
Organism: Mustela nigripes; assembly: GCF_022355385.1. Classification (NCBI taxonomy): domain Eukaryota; kingdom Metazoa; phylum Chordata; class Mammalia; order Carnivora; family Mustelidae; genus Mustela; species Mustela nigripes. The sequence continues at coordinate 64,319,007 of NC_081569.1, read as the reverse complement.
ACTGGAGACTTTTAACTCTGACAAGAGTCATGATAATTATAGAAGAGCTACTTCCTTGTTGGCAGCCCTTAGAGTTTGAATAATAGTGTAATGCATGATTTTGAGACAATCTGGAGTAATCAGACCTTTTGAACATTAAGCCAATATGTATATGCATCAAGCTGTATCCACATTTTGTTATAATCCATTAGAGTTCATTATATAAGCACTTAAAAATATGTATTCACATTATTAAGATGCTAAGAGTTTCTAACATGAAGATTTCAGAAGCTCAGTTAATTAAACATCATATCTTCTGGTTTGACCAAATAAACCCAACAGGAACTATACATCATCATCAGCCTACAGCACTGAAATCTGGCTACTGGATGACATATATATGACACCTGTATACAAGGACACAAAAATCCATTTTTAGACATTATATTTGTTTCCTACAGATGTTGCCACAAACCTAAATCCACAGAAATGAATTCTTGCCATTGTGGAGGCCAGAAGTTTGACATGAAGGTGTTGGTAGGGACTTACTCATTCCAAAGCTTTGGAAAGGGGGCTCCTTCCTTGCCTGGTCCAACTTCTGGGAATGTCAGGCATTCATTGACTTGTAGAAACTAACTCTAATCTCTGCCTCAGTCTTCACATAGCTGTCCTCCCTCTTTGGTTGTGTCCAAATTTCCTTCTCATAAGGGAACCAGGCATATTCGATTAAGGGCCCACCCTACTCTTGTATGATCTTCCTCTTAACTAATTATAACTGCAATGATTCTACTCCCAAATAAGATCACACCCAAAGGTACAGGGGGTTAGAAAATGAACATGTATTTTGGGGAGACACAATTCAACCCATAACAGATGTGGGTTAAAGTGGATCTGGGTGGGGTGGTAGTTAAATCCAGTATAAAGAGAAATGGACTAGGAATCAGGAAACCTTCATCTGAGTTACCTCACTATAGGTAGAAGTAGGTTACTTTAACAAGTTAATCTCATTTCTTACTCACCACTCTTTAAAATCAGAGTGTTAGCAGAGATGTTAGAAGAGTGTTAGAAGAGAGGTTAGAAGTTAGAAGAGCATTAGAAGAGATGACCTCCGTCCACTCAGATATTTCAAATCAGATGAAAATGAGACTAAGTTAAATATTGAGTCTGTTCAATCATAAAATCAGTCATATGCAGAACCTTGCTGGTCCTGCCAGTATGGTTTAAGAAACAATTTTTATTTTTTTTAAATGCCTTTGTAAGGGGCAAGACTTCATATTTGACTTTCACTTCCTAGTTGTATCACATCAGTGTCAGAGGCTCAGACTTGTAATGGATTACAAGTAATGTCTTCTACACTTAATAAATCATAGCCATAGCTATGTAATTCAAGAGTGTAATGCAAAACACTCTTTCAGACCTGAGGTCAAAATCTAACTGTTCCACCCCTCAAAAACGGAGTTTACTAACAGTCTCTTTATAAAAAAACTTTAGTATTCTATTGTATGACTGGCAGTTTACTCTATTATTATATTTTGTCAAATTGACCCTAGTTTAACTAGAGACTGAAAATATTGATGTCTTTCAGTTATTCCTGCAATGTTCTACTAGGAAAACCAATTAAATTGCCCTATCACAGTTTGAGGAGATGGTTTACTGGACCCCAAGAAAAAAACAATCAGACAAAAGATAGCTTTAGAAAGTGATCTTGGAAATGTCATTATTGGTCTAGACCAGACTTACATCCATTCTTCTTTAAAAATAAGAAAGGCCTCGTGAAAGTTAAAAGCAAGTAAACTAGGGGCACCTGGGTGGCTCAGTGGGTTAAGCCGCTGCCTTCGGCTCAGGTCATGATCTCAGGGTCCTGGGGTCGAGTCCCGCATCGGGCTCTCTGCTCAGCAGGGATCCTGCTTCCCCTCTCTCTCTCTGTCTGCCTCTCCGTCTACTTGTGATTTCTCTCTATCAAATAAATAAAATCTTTAAAAAAAAAAAAAAAAAAAAAGCAAGTAAACTAATGTGAGATCTGAAGATGGTCTAGAAAGGCAGAGTGATATACTGGCTAATACATCCAGTGCTTTTTAATATGCCAGTCACCGTTCTCTGTGGTATTACTGACTGTTCCTTTTACCTGCATATTAATTTGATTCAGGGTAATCCTGGAAAATTGCCATCATTTAAATTCATAATTCTTACTATCTCTGAGTATTCTGATCTTTAACATCTTGAGAGTATATGATAGTCTAAAAATACATGAATATAATGCTCTCTATTGCTGTTCATGAAATACTTGTGAGTCAGAGAACTTCAGGACTGGAAGAGTTAGGAGATGTATACAAGGTTGATTAGCCTGAACAAAAACTTGAGGCTTTAACTCTATAGCCTGTGGTCTAAACACATATAAATTAATAAGTGTATATGTATAGACACATACCATTCAATTCTTAAAACTCCATGTAGCTCTTTAAGAACTCCATGAAATTCTATAGAATGGATATAATGTGATTTATTTAACTGTTTTCCTGTTGGTGGGCACTTAAGTTATTTCACTTTCTGTCATACTTACAAAGCTATAATTAGTTACCCATGTATGTACCTATATAGGTACTTTAGAATTAATTCCTCGGAGTAGAACTGCTGGTCAGATAGATTTTTTATTTTTTATTTTGAAACATAAAATTTACTATTATTATTTAGAATAGCTACTAGTGTTATTTAGGATTTTATTTATTTAGTGTTCTTTAGGATATTATTATTAGATAGTTACTAGTATTATATAGGATTTCTATCTCTCTCATCAAAAGTAAAATTGGCCTACAGTTTTATTTTATGTGCTTATCTTGTCCTGTTTAGGTAAAAAAAGATTATGTTAGACCTATTAAATGAATTGGGAAGCGTTGCATTTTACTCTATGTTCTAAAACTATTTAAATAATGGGGGAATGGGGCAGAAATTTGTTCCTTGAATTAACTTTAAAACTGGTTACTAAAGCCATCTAGGCTTCATGCATTTTTAGAGGGAGACCTTTACCAATAATATTAGTAGTTATTACTGATCTAATCTGCAATAAGACTCAGGAGATACAATAGCTTTAGCCTAAATATGTGTTTATTTAGCTCTACTGAGGGATACAGCCCAGGAAATGCAGCTTTAGTATCTCATACAGAGGACCAAGGGCTACCCAGGTTTATAGTATCTTTTGTACCCTTACACACATGAGGTGTATATGAATGCCCAGAACGAAAGCCAAGGTGTGTGGGTACCTTAACATATAAAAGTCACACCTTCTACTTCCAACAGCATTTTATGCCATTCTAGTCATGTAGGACCAAGGCCTGGATGCAAGCTTACATCTCCACCAATCCAGAGTAATTGCCCAGATTGGGAGACTCACAGTCCAAGAATAACCATGTAGTCCACACTGACCTTAACTTTGTAGGTTCCAAAGTGAACCCATCTGTCAGGCTGACTTGGATCAGGTGTGATGTTAACCTATACTAACATCAGTGGTCCTGCTCAGGACTTTTAATCTTGAGTCAATTTTAAATAACTTTATATTATTCTTATGGATTCCATCTATATTTTCAAATTCTTTGGTAAAAAGTTGGTTTTGCCAGAGAAATGTGTCTTTAACTGATTTCTTTCTTTCTTTTCCTTTTCTTTTGACCATGGTCAAAGACTTCTTCAGTTTGTACTGCAAAACCAGATTCATCTAAATTTATGTTTAAATATTTAAAAACAATATTACACTAACCAAAATTCATCTGTACTGATATTTTAAAAGAAGCAGCTTTCATGGTTTTATTGATCATATATTTGTATCCTCTATCCCTTCAACCTCAGGAACGTCCTCTTTTGTCTTTAGTAATTCTCACATTCACTTTCTTTGGGTTAATTGTTCTTCTACATTGAGTTAAATGTTTATCTTCTATCTGTTTTGTTTTCTTATAAGCTAATACGATTTTCTAAATTTTCTTCTTAGTACTGCTTTAAATGCATCTTTACAAGCATGTTTTTATTTTGTTAATTTCTGAGTTGACTTAAGAAAAAAAAAACAAACAAACAAATTAGCCTAACTGGAAGGGTACTTAATTTCCAGGAATGTTTTTTGCTACTCTGTTAACTACTAATTTATTGCAATGGACTTAGAATGTGACACTGTAATTTCTCCTTTTGGGGATGGGGGTGAGCATACAGGGATTATTGACTTTACTTAGTCAAATTTTGTAAGCAAAGGTAGTTAGTTGCTCTAACATTTATATTCTTATCTTTGGTCTTCTTTGACCTATGTTCTAAGATAAATATGTTAATAGTGCAGTATTATTAGTTTTGTCGATTTTTCATTTCTAAAAGTTTTGGCTTCATTTCTTTTGGCGTGTTCTCCACATACATTATTGACATGCTGGTAAGATATATCTCTCATCAATATCAAATCTACCTCTTATCCCCCTTTAATACTTATATCCTTGTGATAGTATTAATACTGAATTGTGTTTTTTAGTTAATTATGACATTATGCATTCACTTATGAGTCTTGGCAAGCAAGAGTCATCAGCCCAATATATGGGATAAAATATTTGCTTAGTTTTTACTTATTTAATAGTCTTTGTATCCTTTTACTTCAATTTCTCTGTTATTTTATTTGAAGGGTCCTAATTAAATTATTTTTCTTCCTTAGATTTAGATCTATTAATTTAGGAATCCTTTTGTAATGATTGTTTTAACCTTTATGACCATATTACCCACAAATATTTTTAAAATGTTTGATTTTATTTTCCCCTTCAGTGTTGTTCCTGCAAACTGAGAAATAAAAATGTACTTATATATCCTTCAGAATTTGAGAAGCATGCAGGTAAACTAAGTCATATCTCTGAAATGACCTACATCATCTTCATACTTAAATAACTGGAGTAAAGAATTCTAGACTCAATCACTTTCTCTTAGCAATTTCCTTAGAATTCCATTTTTTACTGTCTTTTGATTGCCTCCAAGGAAATAATCAATAAATGTCAGCCTGTATCCCCTAGAAAGCAGAGCTAGAGTCAGAGATTAATCTTTAACAGATGACATCTTATGGAAGGTGAAAGGCCAGGGCAATAAAAATGAGGAAAAGAAGACAAGTGAGGTAAGCAAAGACTCAGTGTGACAAGTTACTGTGCTGGTCACCTCCTCACATAGTGTGCCATAGAGAATTACCAGATGTCTTTACAGATACAATCCAAAATTCTCTCACAAGTTTCTGTGGAGAAAATGCGTTTCTGAACAGTCTTTGCACAAAGTTCTATTTGCCCAGTTCTCTGCTTCCTCTCAGTATAGGTCCATCCCATAGGGAGCTAGCCTTGCCGCTCTTCTAGGCTGCATCACCCTGTCCCTAAGCAGCCTTTGAGGAAGTAGGTTCTCATGCTCCAATGTATGGCATTGCCTCCAAATCCAGAAACATAGGGATGACAAAGAGAAAAAGGTGGCTGGCTCCATAACATTCCAATTCTTCTTAATTTACATCTAAAATAAACTATATCCTTTCTTTTCTGGGAATGTCTCCAGATTCACTATGTATTTTTTAAAGATTTTACTTATTCATTTGACAGACAGAAAGAGAGAGCACAAGCAGGGAGAGGGGCGGGCAGAGGCAGAAGGAGAAGCAGGCTTCCTGCTGAGCAGAGAACCCGTTGTGGGGGTTGATCCCAGGACCTAGGGATCATGGCCTGAGCCGAAGGCAGATGCTTAACGGACTGAGCCACCCAGGCAACCCTCACTATATGATATTTTTAAGGGGACTCTAAACTGTACAGATTCATAAGGAGTCTAATATCAGATCTCATTGAACAGACCCCAGAGTTACTATTTTAGATCCCACGGTTAGTGTTTTTATGATTACCAATTTTGTTTACTAACATTCAGCCTAGAGTGACCACAACCATCTGAAGTATCTATTATGGCTTTGAAGTAAATAAGCCTCCATTTTGTATTTGTGGTAATAGGTTTTAAGTTTTGAAGTCAAAAGACATGCAGCCCTATTGGGTTTCATAATGAGCGTACAGAAAATTTAAAACCTTGTCTAAGACTTTTTGTGTTTTTGATCCTAGAGTACCAAGAACTTTTCCTGAGATCCCCAGAAGTGGACCCCAAGACAAGCATTGCATGCACATGGCTTATTAAGAAAATGCCCCTAGAGAAACCAGTAAGGAGGTGAGGTAGCAGGTCAGAGACATGCAAGAAGCCAAGTCAGGGAATACAGATGACCACAGCATTATGAAAGCCTAGGTATCTTGCTTCAAGTTAGGACAAACACTGGGGAACAACTGATGAAACAGAGCCCCTTTTGGAGGAAACAGAGTAAGCCCCCAGGTCTTTCTGACTTCATATGCCTGCATTCTGACCACTAGCAGACGGCAGTTCTCTGAATGAGAGCTGCAGGTACAGGCTGTGGGAGACAAGAGCACAAAGTCAGCAGAGAGACTCACAGAAACAACACAAGTAATCCAAAGGGACATGTGTGGAGCTCCACTAGTTTCCACTATAGACAGCTTCCTTGTTTGGGGAGATGACAAGGTATTTCCCTCTTAAGGCTGAATAGCTTTAGTAGCTGAATCTACTTCTTGACAGGAATACAGACTTCCCCCAGGGCATAAAAAAAGGACCTGGAATATTTAGGGATTATAGTTTGGGCAATGGGGATGCTTATTGCTACTAAGTTGATTGACATCTCTAGCTGGTGCTTTTCAATCAGAAGAGCTCGGAAGAAAATATTTTTTAAGACAGAAAAATCTTGTTTCCAATTCAAGTACTTGGTGAAACATACCACAACCTCCAAAATGGCAAAGTCCATCTAGTCCTAGATCCCCATATTAAAGCCCACCTCATTCTCCCTGTGAAACTGCTTTTCCACTGTCTCTTTTTGAGGCCCTAAAATGAAAAAGAGCCAATTGACCACCATTTCCCCACAAGCCAATAAAATGTGTGTCTCAAAAGTCTGCGTTCTCATATAGTCAATTCATCCTCACAAGGGTGACAGTCAATTTTCCATACCTCACAGTCAATTCATCCTCACAAGGGTGACAGAGATACCTCTAGACTGCTCTCATCATCCTGAGGTGAAATACTGACGGATGGATTAGAACCTCCAAAGATGATGAGCTCTGGTTGGCCAAGAGAAAATAATCAAGACTTAGGGTTGGGCTTAAATGCACAACAATCACAAAATCTTGGTCAAAGGGTAAAACTAATTCAACCACTCATAGCTATACCCCCTAGATTTTCCTCAGAGCCAAAATTCATGCTAGGAGAGCCATATGTTACCTCTGTGTATATTTGCTACCATGCAACTTCATCCAATAAAGGCTGGCTTTGGGCCAAAAGGATCTCAACCTGTCCTATAATTGTAGCTGGCATGAAACTGGATTTTCTTCCTGCCTCAGTGCTGGCTGAAACCTAGGGACTATCACAGGTGTGCCACAAAGGCATAGCTAAGCTTTGAAAGTTGAAGGAGAAAGGAGTACTATATAAGTATTTGAAAGTGAGAAACATGAGAAATGTATCAGTTCCGTTCCAAAGAAATGAAAGATAATCTGTTTCCCTTAACCAGTCAAAGTGGAACTGGAGCCATAGTGGAAGGAAAACTATTCCACACTCCCACCAACTTCCCTGCGATCAGTAGACTCACTCTGAATGAGCTGGTACCTTCTATCTTGTAAAAGACTATGATCCTAAAGACGCCTGAAGTCCCAGCTCTCTAAACTGGATGTAGAAGTTATGTGTCACCTTATAATAAGCTTCCACAGGGAATTTAACCTGCAACAAAGATTAGCAGGGAGCACACCTATTAGAAAATGCTCTTGGGGGCACCTAGGTGGTTTGGTAGGTTAAGTATCTGCCTTCAGCTCAGGTCATGATCCCACATCCTGAGATCGAGTCCCACATCGGGCCCCCTGTTCATCAGAAGGACTGCTTCTCCCTCTGTCCCTCCCCTCTGCTACTGATCTCCCTCTCTCTCTCTCTCATGTTCTCTCTCTCAAACAAATAAAATCTTAAAAAAAAAAAAAAAAAGAAAGAAAAAGAAAAGAAAAGAAAGAAAGTGCTCTTGGGATCAACACCTGTCCAAAAAAAAAACAAAAACAAAAACAAAAAAAGTTGTGCAGAAGTGGGAGTGAGCCAATGATCCTATCACAAGAAAGTCTCAGCTGAAACTGTATGGCTTTCTGAACCCGGCATTTTTTAAGAATTTTCTGAAATGGAGAGATAGCCAAGTCTTTGTACTTCTACACTGCTCATCCATTGGATGTAGGCTATACCAGGAAGAGGGAATAACCTTCAGGAAGGTGACTATCTTCAGCTGAAACAATTTCAGTGGGGGCTTATAGCTAAGGACTATCACACATGCTCCCAGGAGTTAGGGTAATACAGCTTTTGTTCTTGTAGGGGATTCGGATGGTACATCACAGCATCTACTACATAAATTTTACTAACTGGTACCTTAATTATAGCTTGTCTCCAAGACAAACAGCTTCTGGTCAATGGGAATAATTTAAATGATGTAAACAAGCCAGATTAATCAACTTCACAGAAAGATTAGCTTTACATGGTTAATTCTGGTTTCATTTCCCAGTTCTACAACAGGCTTAGCCCTTTAAGTCTCAGTCCCAACTTGTCAAATCCTCCCCGTAAATAAGTACATGTAAATTGTCTTTATAACCAGATAGAAAAGTTGTAGTGCTCATCTGGCTTATGTTTGCTACAACCTTCTTCCTACTACCTCTTATATTCCATTCCATCCCTTCCTCGGATTCCCCTCAGATTCTTCTCCTTTTGTAAAGAAACTCAGTAAACTTGGAAAACTAGTAGGGAGTAAATACAACTCTCAGAGTAGTCTAGTTTCTCATTCAGTAACAGTATTGTTATTTCAGCCTACTACTTAGTAAAATTTTAACAGTGAGAAGTTAGCAGAATCAGGTAGACTGTAAGAACACAACTTTACTGAATTTTATTAGTGGGGTAACAACTAATGAGACTTCTAGAATTAATGAAAGAGATCCTCCACACCTTCCTCAACCTTGATGCCACCATCAGATCCACACTCATAGAGCTTGCCCCCATGTTCCCTGGGGCTCATGGTAAATTGTAGTAATTATTTGTTGATATCCTAAGAGAATGATTTCCACAATCTGGCTGAATCATCAGATATGGCCCAGTCCAGGGGCAATGTCTGATGGAAAGGCAGACTAAGTACTGACCTTTTCAAATCTTAATCAGGTCTTCTTAAGATATCTCAGGAACAGAAATCTCCATATGCAGAAGACCAAAGAATTCAAAACTTTAGGACTTTTTATAGAAACTATAAAAATGGGCCTTATCAGAGTTTTAAGCAATGACTCAGTTGCCGTGCATTCCAAAATTCTTATTTTTCTCTACCTAGCATTAGGAAAACAAAATTACCAGGTTTTAAACTGTTCTCTCACTATGAGGAAATGGGAGGTAGTTCAAACTCCCAAAGAAGGAAGGAAAGCATATAAAAACAGGCTTGTTTTCTAGCTGACAAAAATTTCATCATGGAGTACAGTCAGTTGTTGCATCATATGATAAATCTTTCAGATAGACCATGTGAAACAAACTACCTTGCATCAGAATGAGACTATGAATGAGAAACTTGAGACAGGAAAAAAAGGCAATTGATAAATATCATTCCTTCCCTCCCTCCAGGGAAGTTTGTCGCATGGTGTGATAACTATACCATACTGACATGTTATTCCCTAGCCATTCTGGAAAGCCACTGTAGAAGCCAGATTTCATACTCTACCAGCATTGTATTGCTGAGAAGTCCAGAAATAGTGTGAGCAGTTATAGCCTCTATAGATCTGACTGTACTGGAACTAGAGGCTTAAACAGCTGTGGCTCTCAATAAGGAAGTACAACGAGGGTGTGCATTAGGAAACGAAAGAAGAGAAACAGGTTCTAAGCATAATGGTTCTTAGCCTTTCTATTGAGCAAATGACCAGGGCCTGGAAGGCAGGTATAATTAAAAAAAAAAATACTACGAAAGGACTAAAGACTGGGTTTAGTACAGCCACAAATTTAGAAATTGATACACAAATCTTCCCCAAAATATGAGATTCACAACTGCCCCCTACAGTATCCAGACATAGGCCACATGGAGCTCTGCAAAACTATAAAATCTCTCTTCCTCTACACGAGCCCTGAAGTGAAATAGCTGTTACTTTCTGGCCATGTCTGGGCTGAAAGAGCAGCTACCTTTTTACCCAATTTTGCCATTTTTCATTGGAAAGGTGATCTTAAATAGCATCATAGTAACACATACCTTTCACAAAAACTGTAAAATAAATGACAGAATCTGATTATAGACTCAAAAATTCTACCCAGAGAGTGGCCTTAACAATAATATTTAAAGATATTTAAAATCAGAGAGGATGGGGCACCTGGGTGGCTCAGTGGGTTAAAGCCTCTGCCTTCAGCTCAGGTCATGATCCCAGGGTCCTGGGATCGAGCCCCGCATTGGGCTTTCTGCTCGGCGGGGAGCTTGCTTCCCCCCCGCCCCACCCGCCTGCCTCTTTGCCTACTTGTGATCTCTGTCAAATAAATAAATAAAATCTTAAAAAAAATCAGAGAGGAGAAGTTAATATGGCAGAACAGGAGGTCCTTATGTTTGTCTCATCCCTCAAACATAGCTAGGTAACTACTAAATTATTCTGAACACCCAGAAGATTAATCTGAGGACTAAAAACAAACTGCACAACTAGAGGGAGAAGAGGCCACATCATGGAAGGTAGGAGGCATGCATATGTTATTTGGAGGTCCAAAGAATCATTGGTGCTGCAGAGGGGAGGGAGCCTAAACAGGGAGAGAGGAGAGAGAGAAAGAAAAAGAGAGAGAGAACAGGGCACAGGGCATTGCAAAAGAAAAACAATTCCCCAAAACCACTGATAGGGAAAATAAGGGAGACTGATAAATCCAAGTTTTCAAAAGACACAGAGCAAAAAGTCTGAAGTTTTAGAAGTCTTCACCACTGCCAGGGTGGAGCCTGGTGGGGAAAGGCCTGGAAGCACACAGCACTGTCTGAGGATCCCCTGGGTTGCAATGGGAGAGATAATTCCCCTTCTTACACTTTGGGAGAGGTGGCACTGCCTCTCCAAGGGTAAAAAAGCCAGCGGGTGCCATTGAGCTGCCCCATTCATTAGCATAGGGGCAGAGGCACTGCTGAGGCAGCAGCTAACCTGGATGCTGGCTTTTTGCTGCTCTTTACCATAAACTCCAAGTCCCTCTGCATTCATGAGACTATACTTCTGGGACAAACTGGCACCAGTCACAGTATAGTGAGACCATCCCCCAGAGGAACAGCATAAGTCTGTGATACACTGGGTAACTAAAATTTGGAGTTTTGAAACCCATCCACTGTGCCTGAGATAAAACACAGAAGCACAGCGGGTAGGCAGAGGGCTGGGACACAGAAAGGGTGTAGGTAAGGATCAGAGGGAAGCCTGGGTTATATGAGGAGAGGTTGTTTGCTCTTTTGTGAGGGCCTCCTGAAGAGGCATGTTTTGGCATGAATTCCACCCCTCTTCCCCCCAGGGATAACCACAGGGATAAGAGAGCCAGGGGACACCATTTTTACTCCTGCTCATCAGCACAGCTGGACTTCAGTGCACAGCACAGAGCCCATAGTGGAGGTTTGAGCCACTTAAACCAAGCCCCACTCCCCTGTGCTCTGCAGATGCCTTTTTAATAGGGCAGGTGTGTCTGAGAGTCAGAGCAGCAGTGGGCCCCTCCCCTAAAGACCAACACAAATCCCCCATACCCACCAAGTCTACTGGGCATATAGTGCTGCAAAGCTTCGGCTCTAGGGGAAATAAGATCAGGCTTCATTTAATAAGCAGATCAAAACACACCTAGTTTTAACTAAGTGTGACACAGTGGACAAGGTCCAGACACTGCCCACTGCAGGCAAAGAGAAAGTCTACAGAAGACTGACCTAAGGGAAAAAGTGGCCATAATACAATAGCAGAGTGCATATAGCATACCCCAGAAACACTTCCTGAATTATCAGGCCCTGAACAGTATATGATCTCTTCCTAATATAGTCATTACTCTCAGGAACAGAAAACCTAACAGGTATTCCTAACATAGAGAAGATAGAGACCTAGACAAGATGCCAAGAGGGAGGAATTCATCTCAAAAGAAAGAACAAGAAGAGGTCATGGCCAGAGATCTAATCAAAACAGATATAAGTAATATGCCTGATCCAGAATTTAAAACATCAATCACAAGGATACCAGCTGGACTTGAGAAAAGCATTAAAAACACTAGGGAGTCCCTTATTGCAGAGAAAAGAGAGCTAAACTCTAGAAATAAAAAAAAAAAAAAAAAAAAAAAAAGCTATAACTGAGATGCAAAACCAAGTGGTTGTAATGACAAGAATAAAGAAGCAGATGAGTGAATAAGTGATATAGAAGGTAAAATTATGGGGGAAAAATGAGCTGAAGAGGAAAAAAAAGTATTGGAATGTTAATGTAGACTTAGGGAACTCAGTGACTCAATAAAGCATAACATTCATATCACAGGATCTCAGAAGATGATGTCAAATGGGAAAATGAGGCAGAGGTTTATTTGACCTAATTATAGCTGAAAACTTTAATTTGGGGGAAGGAAACAGACATCTGAATCCAGGAGGCACAGAAAACTCCCATCAAAATGAACAAAAGCAAGCCAATACCAAGATATACCATAGTAAAATTTGCAAAATACAGAGATAAGGAAGGAATACTGAAAGCATCAAGGGAAAAGTAATCCTTAACCTAAAAGGGAAAAAAAATAACGTTAGATCTCCCCACAGACACTTGGCAGACCAGAGAGGGTAGAATGATATATTTAATATTGTTGAATGGGAAATATATGCAGCCAAGAATACTTTATCCAGCAAGATTATCATTCAGAATAGATGGAGAGATAGAGTCTCCCAAACAAAAACTGAAGGAGTTTGTGACCACTAAACCAGTCCTGCAAGACATATTAAAGGGGAATCTTTGCAAAAGAAAGAACAAAAGCAACAAAGACTACAAAGGAAGAGAGAAAATCTCCAGAAATGATGACTTCACAGGTAACACAATGGAACTAAATTCTTATCTATCATTCTTACTTATCACTTTGAATGTAAATGGAGAAAATGCTCCAATCAAAAGATATAAGGTATCAGAATGGATTAAAAAAAAAAAAAAAGACCCATCTACACGCTGCCTAAGGAGACTCATTTTAGACCTAAAAGACACCTGCAGAATGAAAGTGAGGGGATGTTTAAAGCAAGAGAATATACATTCTTCTTAAGTGTACATGGAACATTCTCCAAAATAGATAACATACTGGGTCAAAAATCAGGTCTCAACCAGTACCAAAAGGTTAGGATTACTCCCTGCATATTTTCAGACCACATGCTTTGAAACCTGAACTCAATTGCAAGAGAAAATTTGGAAGAAACTCAAATACATGGAGGTTAAAGGACATTCCCCTAAAGAATGAATGGGTCAACCAGGAAATTAAAGAATAATTTTATTTATTTATTTATTTATTTAAAGATTTTATTTATTTAGTCAGAGAGAGAGAGAGCGAGAGTGAGCACACTCTGACAGGCAGACAGAGTGGCAGGCAGAGTCAGAGGGAGAAGCAGGCTCCCCGCGGAGCAAGGAGCCGGATGTGGGACTCGATCCCAGGACGCCGGGATCATGACCTGAGCCGAAGGCAGCTGCTTAACCAACTGAGCCACCCAGGCGTCCCAAAGAATAATTTTAAAACATCATGGAAAAAAATGAAAATGAAAACACAACTGTTCAAAACCTCTGGGATGCAGCAAAGGCAGTCCTAAGAGAGAAGTGTATAGCAATACAAGCCTTTCTCAAGAAACCCAACATAACCCTACACCTAAAGCTGGATTAAGAACAGCAAATAAAGCATAAAACCAGCAAGAGAAGAAAATAAATAAAGATTAGAGCAGAAATCAATGAAATGGAAGCCAAAAGAAGAATAGAACAGATCAACAAAATTGGGAACTGGTTCCTTGAAAGAATTAAAATTGATAACCCCCTGGCCAGACTTACCAAAAAGAAAAGAGAAATGACCCAAATAAATAAAAACATAAGTGAAAGAGGAGAGATCACCACCAACACTGAAGAAATGCAAATAATTATAATAATAATGCACAACTATATGCCAACAAATTAGGCAATCTGGAAGAAATTGATACATTCCTAGAGATGTACAAACTATCAAAACTGAAGATACTGAAAACCTGAACAGACCCCTAACCAGCAAGGAAATTGAAACAGTAATCAAAAATCTTCCAAAAACAAGAGTCCAGGGCTGCGTTGTTTCCCAAGAGGATTTGACCAAACATGTAAAGAAGAATTAATACCTGTTCTTCTGAAACTATTTCAAAAAACAGTAATGGAAGGAAAACTTCTAAACTCTACGTGGCCAGCATTACAATTACCTCAAAACCAGACAAAGGCCCCACTAATAAGAATTATAGATCAATATCCCTGAAGAATACAGATGCCAGAGGCACCTGGGTGGCTCAGTCTTTAAGCATCTGCATTTGGCTCAGGTTATGAGCCCAGGGTCCTGGGGTCAAGCCCCACATTGGGCTCCTTGCTCACTGGGAAGCCTGCTTCTCCCTCTTCCACTCCCCCTGCTTGTGTTCCCTCTCTTGCTGTGTCTCTAATAACAAAAATCTTAAAAAAAAAAAAAAGGGACATGGATACCAAAATTCTCACCAAGAGACTAGCCAATAGGATCCAAAAGTACATTGGAAGGATTATTCACCAGGACCAAGTGATATTTACTCCTGGGATGCAAGGGTGGTTCAACATCCACAAATCAATCAATAGCAATATACTACATTAATAAAAGAAAGTACAAGAACCATATGCTCCTATCAATAGATGTAGAAAAACATTTGATAAAGTACGGTATCCTTTCTTGATTAAAATTTTCCACAGAGTGGGGATAGAGGGAACATACCTCAGTATCATAAAGGCCATCTATGAAAAGCCCACAGCAAATATCATTCTCAATGGGGAAAAACTGAAAGCTATTACCCTTAAGGTCAGGAACATGACAGGGATGCCCACTCTAACCACTTTTGTTGAGAAGTCCTAGCTAGAAGTGCCAGCCTCAGCAATCAGACAACAAAAAGAAATTAAAGGCATCCAAATCTGCAAAGAAGTCCAACTTTCACATTTTACAAATGACATGATGCTCTATGTGGAAAACCCAACAGAATACATGCCAAAATTGCCATAACTCACACAGGAATTCAGCAAAGTGGAAATATATAAAATCAATGCACAAAAATAAGTTGCATTTCTATACACTAACAATGAGACAGAAAAAAAGAGAAATTAAGGAGTCAATTCCATTTACAACTGCACCAAAAACTATAAGATACCTAGGAATAAACCTAACCAAAGAGGCAAAGGATCTATACTCAGAAACTATAGAACATTCATGAAGGAAATTGAGGAAGACACAAAGAAATGGAAAACATTCCATGATCATGGATTAGAAGAACAAATATTGTTAAAATGTCTATGCTACCGGGGCACCTGGGTTGCTCAGTGGGTTAAGGCCTCTGCCTTCAGCTCAGGTCGTGATCCTAGGGTCCTGGGATCGAACCCCACATCAGGCTCTCTTCTCGGTGGAGAGCCTCCTTTCCTTCCTCTTTCTCTGCCTGCCTCTCTGCCTACTTGTCATCTCTGTCAAGTGAATAAATAAAAATCTTTAAAAAAAATGTCTATGCTACCTAGAGCAATCTATACATTCAATGTGATTCCTACCAAAGTACCACCAATATTTTTTCACAGAGCTGGAACAAATAATCCTAAAATTTGTATGGAAAAAGAAAGACACCAAATAGCCAAAGCAAAGTTGAAAAAGAAAAACAATGCTGGTGGCATCACAATTCCAGACTTCAAGTGCTATTACAAAGCTGTAATCATCAAAACACTATGGTACTCTCACAAAATCACATAGATCAATGGAACAGAATAGAAAACCCAGAAAAGGACCCACAACTGTGTGGTCAATTAATCTTCAACAAAGCAGGAAAGAATATCAAATGTGAAAGCAATCTCTTCAAACAATGTGTTGGGAAAACTGGGCAGCAACATGCAAAAAAAAGTGAAACTGGACCACTTCTTACACCAGACACATAGCTAAATTCAAAATAGATGAAAGACCTAATTGTGACATAGGAAAACATCAAATTCCCAGTGAAGAACACAGGCAGCAATGTTTTTTATATCAGTCATAGCAACTTCTTGCTAGATACCTCTCCGGAGGCAAGGGAAACAAAAGCAAAAACTATCTGTAGGACTTCAACAAGAGAAAAGCTCTGGACAGTGAAGGAAACAATCAACAAAACTAAAAGACAACCTACAGAATGGAAGAAGAGATTTGCAAGAGTGTTATCTGATAAAGGGTTAGTATCCAAAATATATAAAGAACTCATCAAACTCAACACCCAAATAAACCCAAATAGTCCAGTTAAGAAATAGGTAGAAATATGAACAGATATTTTTCCAAAGAATACATACAGATGGCTAACAGACACAAAAAAATATGCTCAACATCACTCACCATCAGAAAATACAAATCAAAACCATGAGGAAATACCACCTCCCACCTGTTAGAATGGATAAAATGACAATACAAGGAACAACTGGTATTAGCAAGGATGTGGAGAAAGAGGAACACTCTTACACTGTTGGTAGGAATGCAAACTGTTATAGCCACTCTGGAAAACAGTATGGAGGTTCCTCAAAAAGTTAAAAATAGAACTACCCTATGACCCAGCAGTTGCACTACTAGGTGTTTACCCAAAGGATACAAAATTACTAATTTGATGGGGCACATGCACCCCAATGTTTATAGTAGCATTATCAACAATAGCCAAACTATGAAAAGAGCCCAAATTTCCATTGACTGATGAATGGATAAAGAAGATGTGATATGATATATACACAATGGAATATTACTCAGCCATAAAAAAGAATGAAATCTTACAATTTGCAATGATGTTGATGGAGCTAGAGTGTATTATTCTAATCAAAATAACTCAGTCAGAGAAAAACATATACCACATGATTTCACTCATATGTGGAACTGAAGAAATACTACAGATTAACATGAGGAGAAAAGAGACAGGCAAACCTTAAAAGAGACTCAACCACATAGAATAAACTAAGAGTTACAAGAGGGGAGGTGGGCAGGGGGAATGGACTAAATGGGTAATGGGTATTAAGGAGGGGAACTGATTTGATAAACTTTGTGTGCTATATATAAAGAATGAATCAATAAATTCTTCTCCTGAAAATAATATTACATTATTTGTTAACTATCTAGAATTTAAATAAAAACTTGAAAAAAGAAATAAAATAATCCATTCACACTTCATCATTAAATCCAATTTACAGATGAGCATAGTAACCCTGAAAGATGTTAATATTACCCCAAGTTTGAACAGTTAAGAAGTAGTAGATTCTGAATTCATCTATGTCAACTGACCTTGAGCCTATATTCTTAAAAGCTGGGCAACACTAGTTCCTCAGAAAAGTAAATATGAATAATAAAGCTGCATCACTTTTCTATAAGAGTCATCATTTAAAAAAGTAATAAAGGCAAACAACATACACTATTATCTTAACAACAACAAAATGATTCCATTGTACAACTTCCTTTTTTTTTTTTAACCATTGGTTTTTACTTAATCCATTAAAATCTGTGATCTCAGTCAACTGAACCCCTGCTTTGTTTTATTTTAAGAATTTTTCTGAGGCACCAGGGTGGGTCAGTTGGTTAAGTGTCTGCTTTTGGTTCAGGTCATGATCCCAGGGTCCTGGGATGAAGCCCAGCATGGGATTCCTTGCTCAGCGGGGAGCCTGGTTCTCCCTCTCCCTCTGCTGCTCCCCCTGCTTGTGTTCTCTCACACTCTCTGTCAAATAAATAAAGTCTTTAAAAGAATTTTCCTGCTTTTATAAGAAAATATTTTCAGAAATATATTTACAGTAAAAGTTCTGATTAGAAAGTTAAGGTCAGTTTGTAAATTATATAAAAAAATTTATCCCAAAATTGAACCCTATATTTATAACGGGCATACAAAGTTTTATTTAAAAAAAAAAAAACTTGAGGAAATTTCAGGCCAAATATTCTTTATGAAAAACTTCATAAAATTCTCACTTGGGTATGTCCTAATAGAGGAATCAGTATTTTTGTAAAACTATGGTACCATGTCTGTGAAATAACATTTCCTTAGAATGAGCCTGCTTTTCTCTCTGAATACTTAATATTCCTTTATTTTGTTTTCACCCCCTAATTAAACTATACATGTTCTAGAAAAGTATATTCCACCAAGACACTGGGATGATGCTTAAATCACTAGCTTTTAACAAGCTACTACTACAGATGGGGAAGCAGCAGGAACAAAACTCTGATGTGTTCTCATGTTAGTGCATTTCACTTTTGCCAATTTTTATATGGACCATGCAGGAAAGCACCATCCTGGTACAGCAATACATGGCTCTGACTATATGAAGCAAAGTAGGTATTAAAAACAATATATCCCATGTTAATACCTTGACATGACACTGAAGTATTATCTTGGGTAATCCCTTGGCCCAGGTGAGAGTGCCACAGGTGGTAACACAATTACAATTGTCATTCTTGCTATGATTCTGTCAAGAATCCCTGAGGACTATTGTCAATGTCTTGAATGAATCATGGTGGAAATGAATAGCACAACTACATTTAGACAGCTACATAAGTCAGCCAGTTACTCATTCATATTCAACAGATGTCCATAACTATCTAATTCTCCCAGGATTTCATCCATCCACCTCTATGGTAATACTACAGCTTCATAAAACGTGAGTTGCCTATAGTGGAATACTACAAACAGTTCTAAAATGTTTGCTATTAAACTTCCTGGTGAAACTTTCTCTGGTACTATTTGGCAAAGTCAAAGCAGCAGGGCACTGCCAAGAAGATATTTGTTGTTGGGTTAGACCATATGGTTCAAAAAATAGTACCAAAGGATTTTGATAAAAAGACTTACCACCTCTCCTTTTGTGCCACATTTTCTATGTCTCATGATATCTTTAAGTGTTGGTGGATCTAAGCAAGTGGATGGTTGATTGAGGATTGTTTTAGGCTATCCTCAGAGCTCGGATGGACCCCCTGCCACCCACAATTTGGCTTGGATGTTGAGACCAATGATACCACACACAAATCAAAAGGGCATGAAAAGTATATTACTTACATAATGAGGCTTTCTGGGGAGAGCCAAAGCAAGTTTCCAAACAGGTCAAAAAAATGGTTTGACATGGAGCAGGGAAGGGAGATTGGTATGGATTGCATTTTGGTTAAAGGATGGAGATGTGGTTATAATTTCCATTCACAGGCTGGAACTTGTGTTGTTTGCATTTCGTCGCAGCAGCCAGCGCGACGAATCGACCAGGGTAACCGTGGGGGCTAAGAGGATGATGAAAAAAAGTTAAGAGACAAAGAGATGGGGGCAGGAGGGACATTGAAGATGATGTCCAACAGTGCCAAATTTATTCCACGTCTTAACAAGCATTTACAAGGCAGACCAGAATAGGAGGAGCATTGCATCAGTACCTAGTCAGATGACCATAAGTTCCTATAAGAAGTTTACATTAACTACAAGCAAACCTCGTGTTGCCAGGTAGTTTCAGCTAAAGCCATTAGCAAGACATTCAACCAGGGAGTGGATCATGGGAGGTAAAGAACAACAAGGATTAACTAAGAACTCAGGACTCGGGCCACATTGTTCCCTACTGCAGGGAGAGTGTGTGGGAAGTCACATAGGCAAGTACAGGACATAGAGCACAGACCCTTTCTCAGTGCACTCAACTTTCCCGTCCTTAACCTTGTCAAGGTGTCTGGACTTTGAAGGAGACACAAGTCAGGGCCTGGTTTGGTCCTCGACTCCAACCGTGCCGTGGCCTCCCACAGAATTTCCTGTAAGCACCAAAGCCAGGAGTGGGTGAGTTATCTTGGTGACTTAACAGAATATGGGCTAAGACGGAAGATGGTAGTCAGCGAGGCTTGAAAGCTGTCACCAGTCAAGTATCATAAATGGAGTCAGAATTTTAGTTACAACTTAACCCCAGTGTCTGATGACTGAAATGTGCTATGTTTTATTTATTAAACTTGAACTAGAATAAGCCATTATTAGCACTCTGTAAGGTCTTGTATAGTGAGGTCAGTAAAGGAGGTGAAAGTTCTATTACTACCTTATTTAAAGCTTAGCACTGGATATTTTGTGAGGTAACTTGTATTCTTTGGTCACTTCAATAATATAGAGAACTTCAAAGAAAATAAAAAGTGTCTTGATAAGGACTTGCACTGTGGCTTTAATATGTACAGAGACTTGTATGGGCTTGATTTATACTTGGGGTATTTGTGAGGCAAGAGATTCTTAGAGGTTTTGTTTGTTTGTTTTGTTTGTTTTTCCAAAGTGGGAAACTTTGGATAAGGAATTGCTGTTGCTGCCATTGGCCAGACAGTTGGCCTGCCCATTGGCAATAGCCAAAGAATCTGCAAAAATTCACAAATGGGGCTGATAGTTGGCCAGTACATCCAGTGCTCAGGTGACAGCCTCAAGTTTATCCAATATGTTGACCCTTGTGGTCTGTTCTTTGTCAGAGATGACCCAGTTAAAGATAAAAAGCAGCAGCTCTCCAGTGAGCTATATCACATGTAATGATGACACTGCCCTCTCTAAAGTATATACACACCCTTTGCCATTCACTCGGCTGATGCCAAGGGAACTCAAGAATTCAAGGGGTCTTTGAGAGAAGTGACCTCCTTGAACACTATAACGCCTAGCAAGGTACTGAGAACAGAGGAGACTACCTGCTCTTGCAAATGGGATGTACCATAGTACATGGGTTTAGCTCTGTCCTATACATGCCACTTCCATTTTAGCCAGGAAGCTTCAGTGCTCATGCTGAGTTTGTGGGGTGAAGCTTCCATTACCCAAGGCATAATGGGCAGCTGAGCACATAGGGTCATGAATTCAGGGCCTGTGATATCCTCCATCTCTAGGAGAGCCCAAGATGTGATCAGCAATTGTCACTGTAATGGTATAAAGCATGGTGCCAAAGAAGGCATTTTCTTGCACCAGTAATCCACTAGCAGCTATAGGTGCCGGGGTGGTCCAGAGACGACAGGAGGCATGAAAGGGGGTTGCTAATACCTCTACAATGCAGGAATTTCTTGGGAAGTGTCAGGTACATTGCAATGTGGACCAATTCCAGAGCCTTTTGTTATATGGGGCCCTATTTAAGATGAACCAGTTTATGAAAACTAGTATAGTTAGGCTCAAGGAAAATTTACAAATGAGGAATATGTTGCCTCCAGAACCCAAAAAATGCCTACACAATGTTGGGCTTATTTTAAAGGTTTAAGTGCTGGCAGGGTTGATAGTTATTTCTTGACAGTCCCAGTGATGGAGTTGTCCTCAACTTAAATAGTTATTAGAAGTTTTAGAAGTTCAGCTGAGGTGGTGGGACTTTGTACTATGTATGGGCCAAGCTCCCTTTTATAAGCTCCCTCTGTGATTATTTTTATGCTCTAAATAAGTGGATCAAAGAACTTTTCAGATAAAGAGCTCATCAGTTTGTTCTACAGTGTGTATCTATGCTCTTGGAGAAAATTGGATGTTGTTAATATCTTTCTACAAAAATTGTGTGTAATGGCATCACGGTTGAAGTACCCCATGGAATGACAGATAAATATATTTTGTTGTCCCTTCAAAGGTGAAGGCAAACTGCTTTTGAGAGGCTGTTGAAATGCATTAAATAGAGAGTATTAGCTAAATCTAGGATAGCAAAGTATTTATCAGATTGGATGAAGTCAGTAATTTAATAATTTTGGATATAGGGACCTTAATGGATAGGCCCCCAACATTAAGGTTGTACTATTACACTGTGAGGTGTTATTCATTCTTTCGAGCTTTAGAATAGGCCAAAGTGAACTGTTAAATGGAGAAGCTGGAGAAAGTGACACAAGCATAGTGGTGGCATAAGATATTTTCCTTTTTGTGCTTATTTTTCAATATGAGATTATTAATCCATCCACAGAAGAAGGAAAAAGTGTATTTGTGAGAATTCTAGGATTTAGCACCATATGCCAAGGCACTCAGGAGAAGTCTTGCCCACCTGCACATTTTGTAATATACAGACAGACCTGTTTGGGCTTTGAAAACAGAAGTGTGGTGAACTTTTCCAAAACTCTCTCCCTACACTCAGAGAAAAACCTAGAGAGCACTGTCTTGGACAGATTGCCAAAAAAGACAGGGAACTTAAACAAACCCAGCCTTCCCAAAGGGAGATTCCAGAACACAAAGGTAGAGGGGGGAAAAAAGTTTGGATGCAGTGGAGATAATAAGAATTAATTTACCCTCACATCCACAGCCAACACTGCATAGGCTGAACTATCAGGCAGCAGTGACCTCTTCTGCAGAGGAAAGGACAGTAGTGAGTGTTTAACTCCTGTAGTGCAGAATGCTGCAGGAGAAGTCCATTTCTCACAAGTGGCAACCAGAGTACAAGACAAAACCTTCATGACAAGGTGGGAAAAATCAAGAAAAAGGCAGATAAGGATATCAAAGGGAATCTGCAGAGGAAGGGCAGTCCAAGATGACAGCATAAAAGATCTTAAACTCACCTCGTCACACAAATACACCAAATTTACTGCTACATATGGATGGATCATTGGACATTCTTTCCTGCTTTGTCGAAGATTAGTTGACCATAGATTTGAGGGTCTATTTCTGGGCTCTCTATTCTGTTCCATTGATCTATGTGTCTGTTTTTGTGCCAGTACCATGCTGTCTTGATGATGACAGCTTTGTAATAGAGCTTGAAGTCCGGAATTGTGATGCCACCAACGTTGGCTTTCTTTTTCAATATCCCTTTGGCTATTCGAGGTCTTTTCTGGTTCCATATAAATTTTAGAATTATTTGATCATTTCCCTCCAAAAAAGATATGGAAATTAGATATACTGTTCTCTGCAACATAGGATAAAGAGACCACATGATAGCAAGTAGGAAAGACATACACAGTCACACATACACACACACACACACACACACAATGCAAAAACACTCCCGTTCAATGCATACAATAGGAAAATGTCTGATGAGACAGGCTCTTTTCCAGGAGGAGCAAGGAGTTGACACCAGGGATCTGCATGGGTAAGACAAGACGCAGAAAGTCCAGCTTGGAAGACCAGTAGGGACTGGTGTCCAGGGGCCCCAAAATGTTGTAGGAAACAAGGATTCTCCTCTTCGAGGGTTCACATGAGTTCTCAGTTGCCCTGAGACCCAGCAAAAAAAAAAAAAAATTAGCAGTTTGAAAATTGTCTACACATATGTGAGGGTGATCATTCGCTGATCTGGGAGCAGGGGAAAACAAAATACCCACAGAGACAAGGCAGGGGGTGGCAAGGAAACAAAATTTAGAGTTTTCAGATGTGTCTAAATTTGTCACTCTCAACTTAGATTCATAGGCTAATATATGCAAGCCACATAGCAACCACAAATCACAATCTTATAGTAAATACACAGGCACAAAATTAGAATGGAATCTAAATATAACACTAAAAAATTTCATAAAATCACAAAAGATAAATAAGAAACAGAGAACTACAAAAACAGCCAGAAAATGATGAACAAGACAGCAATAAGTACAGATCCATCAGTAATTACTTTAAAAGTAAATGGACAAAATTCTCCAATCAAAAGAAAGTGTGGTTGAATGGATTAAAAAAAAAAGACATATAAGGGGCACCTGGGTGCTCAGTGGGTTAAAGCCTCTGCCTTCGGCTCAGGTCATGATCCCAGGGTCCTGGGATCGAGCCCCGTATTGGGCTTTCTGCTCGGCGGGGAGCCTGCTTCCTCCTCTCTCTGCTTGCCTCTGCCTGCTTGTGATTTCTGTCTGTCAAATAAATAAATAAAATCTTAAAAAAAAAAAAGACATATGCATATACTGCCTACAACTGACTCACCTCATATCCAAGGGCACATACAGATCAAAAGTAAGGGGATGGAAAAATATACTCCATGCAAAAGGAAACAAAAATAAAGCTTAGATAGCTATAATCGTATAAGAGAAAATAGAATTTAAAAGAAAGAAGGTAGGGGCACTGGGTGGCTGACTTGGTTAAGCATCTGCTTTCAACTCAGACCATGATCTTGGGGTCCTAGGATCAAACCCCATGTCAGGCTTCTTGCTCTATGGAGAGTCTGCTTCTCCATCTCCCTCTGTCCTTGCCTCATGCTCTCTCTCATTCCCTCTCTCTCAAATAAATAAAATGTTTAAAAATAAATAAAGTCTGTAATAAAAGGAAAAATTGGATCAATCCATCAAGAAGATATTTATAAATCACATAATAACTTAGAAGGACTAAGATCTATAAAGCAAAGAGTAACAGACATGAAGGAAAAACTTGACAATAATACAATTATAATAGGGGATTTAAATACCCCACTTAAAACAATAGATAGATCATCCAAACAGAAAATCAATAAGAAAACATCAGTCTTAAATAACACATTAGACCAGACAGACTTAATAGATATATACAGAACATTCCATCTAAAAGCAAAATATACATTCTTCTCAAGTTCACATGAAACTTTATCCAGGATAGGATAGGCCACAAAACAAGTCTCAATAAATTCAAGGAGACTGAAATCATATCAAGCATTTTTTCTAATCACAATGGTATGAAACTAGAAATCAATTTCAAGAAGAGTGTAAAAGCTGCAAATATATGGAAATTAAACTTCATATTACCAAACAACTACTATGTCATGGAGTAATCATAGGAGAAATTTAAGAAAAAATACCTATAGACAAATGAAAACTGAAATAGGACATGCAGTAGAATGCAGTAAAAGTGGTTCTAAGAGGAAAGTTAATTGTGATGGAGACCTCCTCAAGGAATAAGAGTAATTTCAAATTAGCAACTTAATTTTACATTTAAAACGAACTAGAAAAGAGAAAAAATCCAAACTTCATATAAGGAATAAATGAAACAAGATGGGATCAGGAGGGAGACAAATCATAAGAGACTATTAATCCCCCAAAACAAACTGAGGGTTGCTAGGGGTGGGGGTGTAGGGAGAGGGTGGTTGGGTTATGGACATTGGCAAGCGTATGTGCTATGATAAGTGCTGTGAAATGTGTAAGCCTGATGATTCACAGATCTGTAACTCTGGAGCAAATAATACATTATATGTTAATAAAAATATTTTAAAAATAAAGAATAAAATAATTAAAATCATAGTGGAAATACATAAAATAAATATGAAAATACTAATAGAAAAGATTGATAAAACCAAGAGCTAATTCTTTGAAAAGATAAAACTGGAAAACATTTAGCTAGACTCAGCAAGAAAAAAAAAAAAAGAGGGCTCAAGTAAAATCATAAGTGTAAAGGGAGAAAAAAATGATACCAAAGAAATTTAAAAAAAAAATACTATAAATAAATAATTATATGCCAACAAATTGGATAGCCTAGTGAAATGGATAAATTCCTAGACTCTTACACTCTTGCAAGCCTGACCCAGGAAGAAATAGATCTAAATGGAAAGATTAGTAAGGATAATGAATCACTAATAAAAAGCCTTCCAACATTAAAGTATCAAACACCAGGGTGCCTGGGTGGCTCAGTCAGTTAAGTGTCTGACCAGCTAAGGTCACGATCTCAGGATCCTGGGATTGAGACACCACCACTCCCAACCCAGGCAGGCTGCACACTCAGCAGGAGTCTCTTTGTATTCTCCTTCTCGCTCTCTTCTCCTTCCTCTCTCCCACTCTTGCACATAGTATCTTACTCAATGTGAAAAGCTGTAAGTTTTTCTTCTAAAAGCAGGAATAAGACAAGGGTACCCAATTTATTCAACATGGTATTAGAAGTCCTAGCCACAGCAATTAGGCAAGAAAAATAAATAAAAGACATCCAAAAAAGAAATGGAAGAAGTAAAACTTTCACTACTTGCAAATGACATACTATATATAGAATACCCAAAGGACTCCACAAAGAAACTATTAGAACTAATGATTGAAGTAAATAAAGTTGCAAAATACAAACTCAATACAAAAAATCTATTGCACTTCTTTAAAGTTATTATATAAATTCCAATTAGTTAACACACAGTGTAATATTAATTTCAGGTGTACCTGAAATTTAGTGATTTAGTGATTTAGTGATTCAGCAATTCCACCACTGGGTATCTATGTGAAGAAATGAAAACACTACTTCAAAAAATGTATGTACATACACCCAACATGTATTGCAGCATTATTTACAAAAGCCAAGATATGGGAATAGCTGGTGTCCATCAATGGCTAAACAGATAAAGATGTAAGGCATATGTGAATGCACACAAACACACACACACACACTGGAATAAAATTAGCCATGAAAAAGATTAAATGATTTCTGTTTGCAACAGCAAGGAGCAACCTTGAGGGCATTTAAGTGAAATAAATCAGATAAAGAAATAAATACTGTGTGATTTCACATGTATGTGGAATCTAAGAAACAAAAGAAATAACAAAACAAAATAAAACCCAGAATCATAGATTAAAAAAAAAAAGACTGGTGGTTGGCAAAAGGAAAGAAGATAGGCGTATTGGAAAGTGGCTGAAGGGAATTAAGAAGTACAAACTTCCACTTATAAAATAAGTAAGTCATCAGATATAATTACAGCATTGTGAATATAGTATATAATATTGTATAAATTGTATAAGGTGACAAATGGTTACTACGCTTATTGTGTTGAACATTCCACAATTTATACAAATGTCAAATCACTGCTATACATCTGAAACTAATGTAATATTGTATGTCAATTATACACAATTTAAAAAATAAAAGGGCATTACAGGGATATATTTCCTGCTGATTGTGCTCAGCAGGAAGTCTACTCATGAGCCACTCCAGGAATGCCACATTCAAGGATCCCCTTATCAGTACAGAGGTACCCCCCCAATACCTTAAGTGCAAATCCCCCATCTCTCCCACCCATGGATGGCTGCTGGTGTGTGCTCCTTAATGTAGCATAAAAGCAAGCTCCAGCCAACAGGAAATGTACTCACAAAACATCCGAGTCTCTAGGCAAGGGAGAAGCTGCAAACTTGAGCTGTAGAACACCTTTTGGAAAACAAAAGAGATGTTTCCAATAGACAGCCTAGTGAGTTTTAAGAACCATAAAAGACAGAAAAGTTTAAGAATTCTTCCACAATAGGGAGGAAAAAGAGTGGAACAGGTATATGGATACCTAGGCTGAGGAAAAAAACAACTAATAACAATACTAATGAGAAAAATATCCTATCTGAAGATAAGTAACAAATATTTAAGGAAGTGTTTACTACTTCAAAAGTGAAAACAGCAAAACAAAACTACAAGGAACATGAAAAATTAAAGAAACATGTCACCACCAAAAGATAGTAATTCAATAACCAAGCTCCCTGGCATGGAAGACTGAGTTCTATCTGGTAAAGAATTCAAAATAGCTGTTGTTATGAAATACAGGTAGCTACAGGTAAAATCAGAAAGACAATGGAGTGAAATCATGATATTAGATATTTACCAAAAAAGAACAAAGCATATATTCTGGATCTGAAAAACAATGAATGATATTAAAAATGCAACCGAGAGCATCTGCAGTAGAGTAAGGCAAACTGAAGACAGACAAATAAGTTAAAGAATAGGACTTTGAAATAACTCAGAGGAGAGCAACAATAGCAATAAAGAGTGAAAAGGAGTGAAGAAAACTTACATGATATATGGAACTCTATCAGACAAACCAATATTTAGGAAAATAGGGGATCCAGAAGAAGAGATGGGGATGGAAGCAGAAATTTCATTTGAAGAAATAATAACCCAGAAATTCTCAAAACTGGGGAGAGAACTGGACATCCAATTTCATTGAGCTAAAAGATCACTCTATTAGGTGTAAAAAGACATTCTCTAAGACACATTATAATGAAACTGTCAAAATTCAAAGATAAAGGGAAACTAACAGCAGCCAGGAGTCAGGGGGAAAAAAAGATTTTAACCTACAAAGGAACCTCCACTAGGCTATCAGTGGATTTTTCAGCAGAAACCTCATAGGCTCGGAGAGAGTAGAGTCACATAATCAAAGTGTTGAAAGGAAAAAAACAAAACAAAACAACACTAGTCAAGAAAACTCTGTGTACTTAAGTTATCCTTCAGATATGAAAGAGAAAAAACACTACTAGAAAATCAAAAGCTGAGGGAGTTCATCACCATTAGCACTGCCTTGTGAGAAATTTTAAAAATTCTCTAGACTGAAATTTTTAAAAATGCTATTTAGTGTCATGAAAATATACAACACATTGATAAAGGTAAATTTACAGTTAGATAACTAATTCTGTAAGAGGAGAGGGTGTTAACTACTTAACTGTAGTAAAAAGTGGAAAAGAGTATTAGTTAACAAACATACAATATAAAAAGAGGTAAATGATGACATCAAAAAATATAAAAGGGGGTGTAAAAGAATGAAGTTTTGTAGGCAAAGTGAAGCTCATATCAACTTGAAATAGACTATTTTGTCTACACGGTATCTTATGGAAGCCTCATGGTAATCACAAAGCAAAAACCTGGAGTAGATGACCAAAAGGTAAAGAAAAGAAGAGCAAACCACCACAAAATCACCAATTTACAAAGATAGGCAGAAAAAAGGGGGCCAAAAGAAATAAATAAAATTTGTAAGCAGCAGCAAAAATAGGACAGCATTAAGTCCTTACATACCACTAATAACTCTAAGGTACAGTGTCTGAGTTAACCAACATCGCAGAGAGGCTGGACAGATTAAAAGTAAGACACAACTATGGGCTGCCTACAAGAGAATCACCTCAGCTTTTGGGATGTAGATAGGCTCAAAGTACAGAAGTAGAAACCAAAAAAGAGGCTGGCTATAGTTATATTAGACAAATATACTATAAACCAATAATGGTAACAAAAGACAAAGTTATTATATAATAAAGGGGTTAAAAGCAGTCTTAAGGAAGTACATATCAATATACGTCTACCTCAAGAAAAAAAATCACAAGTACACAACCTAATATTACATATAAAAGTGCTAGAAAAAGAACAACAATCGAAGCCTAAAGCCAGCAGAAAGAGGGAAATAATAAAGATCAAAGCAGTAAAAAATGATATAGAAATGAAAAAAAGAGGGTGCCTGGGTGGCTCAGTTGGCTAAGCACCTGCCTTGGGCTCAGGTCATGGTCCCAGGGTCCTTGGATCCAGCTCTTCATTGGGATCCCTGCTCTGAAGGGAACCTGCTTCTCCCTCTCCCACTGTCTGCCACTTCCCTGCTTGTGCTCTCTCTGTGTCTTTATATGTCAAATGAATAATTTTGTTTAAAAAATGAAATAAAAAAACAATAGAACAGATATATGAAACCAGGAGCTGGCTCTCTGAAAAAATAAAATTGGTAAAATCCTAGCCAGACTTATCAAAAAAGAAAAGAGAAAGGACACAGATATCACAAATGAGAGAGGAGAAATAACAACCATAGCAATACAAATGATTATAAGAGAATATTACTAAAAACTGTATGTCAACAAATTAGACAATCGAAAGAAATGAATAAATTCCTAGAAAATATAAACTACCAAAACTAAAAAAGGAAGATACAGTTGTCTTTTGATTTTGTTAACTGTTTCCTTTGATGTGCAAAAGCTTTTGATCTTGATGAAACACCAATAGTTCATTTTTGCCCTTGCTTCCCTTGCCTTTGGCGTTGTTCCTAGGAAGATGTTGCTGCGGCTGAGGTCGAAGAGGTTGCTGCCTGTGTTCTCCTCAAGTATTTTGATGGATTCCTTTCGCACAGATGAATGGATCAAGAAGATGTGGTATATATACACAATGGAATACTATGCAGCCATCAAAAGAAATGAAATCTTGCCATTTGCAACAACATGGATGGAACTAGAGCATATCATGCTTAGTGAAATAAGTCAAGCAGAGAAAGACAACTATCATATGATCTCCCTGATATGAGGAAGTGGTGATGCAACATGGGGGCTTAAGTGGGTAGGAGAAGAATAAATGAAACAAGATGGGATTGGGAGGGAGACAAACCATAAGTGACTCTTAATCTCACAAAACAAACTGAGGGTTGCTGGGGGGAGGGGGTTTGGGAGAAGGGGGTGGGATTATGGACATTGGGGAGGGTATGTGTTTTGGTGAGTGCTGTGAAGTGTGTAAACCTGGTGATTCACAGACCTGTACCCCTGGGGATAAAAATATATGTTTATAAAAAATAAAAAATTAAAAAAAAAATTTTTAATTAAAAAAAAAAAAAAAGAAAGATACAGAAAACTTGAAACCATTAACCAGCAAAGAAACTAAATCAGGAATCAAGTATCTCCCAACAAACAAAAGTTCAGGGCCAGATGTCTTCACAGGAGAATTCTACCAAACATTTAAAGAAGAGTTAATACTTACTCAAAAAACAGATATGGAAAGAAAACTTCCAAACTCATTTTGTGAAGCCAGCTTTACCCTGATACCAAAACCAGATAAAAACTCCACTAAAAAAGAACTACAGTCCAATATCCCTGATGAATATGGATGCAAAAATTCTCAAAAAAAAATTTTAGCAAATTTTTTTGCTAAAAAAAAAAATTTAGCAAGGGAGGGGTCTGGGTGGCTCAGTCAGTTAAGTATCTGCCTTTCGCTCAGGCCATGATCCCAGGGTCCTGGGATCGAGTTCCACACTGGGCTCCCTGCTAAGCTGGGAGTCTGCTTCTCCCTCTGCCTCTACCTCTCCCCACTGCTTGTACTCTCTCTCTCTCATGCTCTTGCTCTCAAATAAATAAATTAAATATTTTTTTAAATATTAGCAATTGAATGCAATAACACATTGGAAGAATCATTCGACTACCATCAAGTGGGATTTATTCCTGGACTGCAAGGTGGTTCAATATTCACAAATCAATCAGTGTGATATATCACATTAATAAAAGAAAGGATAAGAGCCATGATCCTCTCAACAGATGAAGGAAAAGCATCTGACAAAGTTTAACATTGATTCATGATAAAACCCTCAACAAAGAAAGGATAGAGGGAATATACCTCAACATAATAAAGGCCATATTAAAAAAAACCCACAGCTATTATCATTCTCAATGGGAAAAAACTAAGAACTTTCCTCTATGGTCAGGGACAAGACAGGGATGTCTACTTTCACCATTGTTATTTAAAAAGTACTAGTTAATATCTGTCACCAAACATGGTTAAAAGTTTTTTTGTTGTGATGAGAATTTTTTTTTATAAACATATATTTTTATCCCCAGGGGTACAGGTCTGTGAATCACCAGGTTTACACACTTCACAGCACTCACCAAAACACATACCCTCCCCAATGTCCATAATCCCACCCCCTTCTCCCAAACCCCCTCCCCCCAGCAACCCTCAGTTTGTTTTGTGAGATTAAGAGTCACTTATGGTTTGTCTCCCTCCCAATCCCATCTTGTTTCATTTATTTTTCTCGTACCCACTTAAGCCCCCATGTTGCATCACCACTTCCTCATATAAGGGAGATCATATGATAGTTGTCTTTCTCCGCTTGACTTATTTCGCTAAGCATGATACGCTCTAGTTCCATCCATGTTGTTGCAAATGGCAAGATTTCATTTCTTTTGATGGCTGCATAGTATTCCATTGTGTATATATACCACATCTTCTTGATCCATTCATCTGTTGATGGACATCTAGGTTCTTTCCATAGTTTGGCTATTGTGGACATTGCTGCTTTATAGCAGCAATGTGATGAGAATTTTTAAGAGTTACTCTCTTAGCAATCTGAAATACACAATACAGTATTGTCATCTATAGTTAGCATACTCTATGTTACATCCTGTGATTTATTTTATAGCTGGAAGTTTGTATGTTCTGATCCCCTTCTCGCATTTTACCCACCTTCCACCTCATCCCTGTGACAGCCACCAGTCTGTTCTCTGTATCTATGAGTTTGGATTTCATTCAATTATTTGTCTTTTACATTCCACATATAAGTGAAATCATATGATATTTGTCATTCTCTGACATACTTCACTTAATAACTAGACTTGTGGTTGTCATTTCACAATATACACAATTATCAAATTATTACATTGTATACCTAAAACTAATATAATGTTATATTTCAATTATATCTCAATAATTTTTTATTAAAAAAATAAAAAATTACTGGATGTCCTAGCCTTAACAATCAGACAACAAAAGAAATAAAAGGCATCCAAACTGGCAAGGAAGAAGTCAAATTCTCACTCTTCACAGACTACATGATATTCTATATAGAAAATACAAAATCAATGTATAGAAATCAGTTGCTTTCTTATACACTAAAAATGAAAATACAGAAAAGGAAATTAGAGAATCAATTCCATTTACTATAGCACCAAAAACCATAAGATACCTGGAAATAAACCTAACCAAAGAGGTAAAGGACTCCACAGGGGAAAAAAAAAAAATGCTGGAACTGATACACAGGTTCATTAAAACCACAGAATACAAAATCAATGTAGAGAAATCTGTTGCATTTCTATACACCAATAATGAAACAGCAGAAAGAGTAGTCAAGAAATCTACCCCATTTATAATAACACCAAAAACCATAAGATACCTTTAATAAACCTAACCAAAAAGATGAAAGGCCTGTACTCTGAAAACTATGAAACACTGATGAAAAAAATGGAAGACAACACAAATAAATGGAAAGACGTTCTGTTCATGAATTGGAAGAAGACATTGTTAAAATGTCTATATTACCCAAAGCAACCTACACATTTATATACAATCCTCATCAAAATGCCACCAGCATCTTTCACAGAGCTGGAACAAGCAATCCTAAAATCTGTACGGCACCACAAAAGATTCCAAATAGCCAAAGCAATCTTGAAAAACAAAATCAAACCTGGAAGCATCACAATTCCAGACTTCAAGTTAAATTATAAAGCTCTAGTCATCAAAACAATATGGTACTGGCACAAAAAATAGACACATAGATCAAAATAACAGAATAGAAAATCCAGAAAAGAACCTACAACTAAATGATCAATTAATCTTTGATGCAACAGGAAAGAATATCAAATGTTAAGAAGACAGTCTCTTCAACAAATGGTGTTGGGAAAACTGGGCAGAAAATGCAAAAGAAGGACAGTGGACCACTGTCTCATACTTATACAAAACTAAATTCAAAATGGATGAAAGACCTAATTGTGACACAGGAGAATATCAAAATCCCAGAGGAGATAACAAGCAGCAACCTCTTTGACATCAGTCATAGCAACTTCTTACTAGGTATTTCTCCTGAGGCAAGGTCATCAAAAGCAAAAATAAACTATTGGGACTTCATCAAGATGAAAAACTTCTTCTGCACAGTGAAAGAAACAATCAACAAAACTGAAAGACAACCTACATAATGGGAGAAGAGGTTTATAAATGATGTATCTGATACATAGGTTTATAAATGTATCTGATAAATGGCTAGTATAAAAAATATGTAAGGAACTTATCAAACTCAACACCCAAAAAAACCCAAATAATCCAGTTAAGAAATAGACAGAAGATATGAATAGACATTTCTTTTTTTAATATTTTATTTCTTTGTCAGAGAGCCAGAGAGAGAGAGAGCATGCACAAGCAGAAGCAGCAGACATAGGAGAAGCAGGCTCCCTACTGAGGAAGGACCCCAGTGTGGGACATGATCCCAGGACCTTGGGATCACCACCTGAGCAGAAGGCATACGCTTAACCGACTGAACCATCCAGGTGTCTCATGAAGAGACATTTCTCCAAAGAAGACATACAGATGGCCAACAGACACATGAAAAGATGCTCAATATCATTCATCATCAGGGAAATACAAATCAAAACTACAATGAGATATCTCCTCACACCTGTCAGAATGGCTAAAATGAACAACACAGGAAACAACAGCTGTTGGCAAGAATGTGGAGAAAGGGGAACCCTCTTACACTGTTGATGGGAGTTCAAATGGGTGCAGCCACTCTTGAAGACAGTACTGAGGTTCCTCAGAAGGTTAAAAATAGAACTACCTTATGACCCAGGAATTGCATTACTAGGTATTTACCCAAAGAATACATTAAAAAAAAAAAAAAAACCTGATTCAAAGGGATACATGCACCCTGATGTTTATAGCAGCACTATCAATGATAGCCAAATTATGGAAAAAGCCCAAATGTCCGTCAAATGGTGAATGGATAATGAAGAGGTAATATATGTGATAGAATATTACTCAGTCATGAAAAGGAATGAAATCTTGCCATTTGCAAAGACATTGATGGAACTAAGGAGTATTATACGAAGTAAAATACACTGGAGAAAGACAAATACCATATGATTTCACTCATTATATGGAATTTAAGAAACAAGACAAAAAAAACATGGGACAAAAAGAGGCAAACTAAGAAACAGTCTTAACTATAGAAACAAACTGATGGTTACTGGAGGGGACATGGGTGTGGGTGTGTGGGTGGGGAGCAACAAAGATTGGTTAAATAGGTGATGGTGATTAAGGAAAGCACTTGTTATATATAAGTGCTGAATCACTAAATTTTACACTTGAAACTAATATTATATCAATCCTAACTTGAATTTAAATAAAAACTTGGAAAAAGAAAAGCCCTCAACAAATTGGGTGTAGAAGAAGCATATCTCAACATAATGAATATCTCACAGCTAATACTATACTCAACAGTACAAAAACTGAAAGCTTTTTCTCTTAAGATCAGGAACATGACAAAGGTGCCCACTCTCACCACTTTTATTCAGCATAGCATAGAAATCCTAGCTAGAGTGGTTTTGCATGACAGAGATAATAAAAGACATCCCAAATGGAAAGAAGTAAAATTATCATTTGCAGATGATATGATCTTTATAAAGAAAAACCCTAAAGACCTGACCAAAAACTGGTGGAATTCATGAATGAATTCAGAAAAGTCACATGATATAAAAATCAACATACAGATATCAGTTGCATTTCTATGCACTAAAAATGAAATATCTGAAAAAGCAATAAAACTGTCCCATTCACAATAGCGTATAAAATAATAAAATACTAAAAAATAAATTTGATCAAGGAAGTGAAAGAGTTGTACTATTTGACATATAAGACTTGATGAAAGAAACTAAAGATGACATAAACCAAAACAGGATATTGTACAGATATTACCAATCTATAGTAATTAAAACAGTATGGTACTGAAATAAAAATGACCAACAGAACAGACTGTAGAGGCCAGAAAATAATCCATACATGTATACTCAACTAATCATTAACAAGGTAGCCAAGAACAGTCAGTGGGGAAAGAATAGTGATGAGAAATTTTGATAACCACATGCAGAGAAACTGGACCCCTATGAAACAAAAATAAGTTCAAAATGGATTAAAAACTTACCCATAAGACCAGATACCATAAAATTTCTAGAAGAAAACACTGGAAAGAAGCTCCTTGACATTGGTCATGGTAATGATTTTTTAGATATAACATCAAAAGTGCAAGCAACAAAAGCAAAAATCAACAAGCAGAACTAATCAACAACAAACGCTGCAACAAAAGAAACAACGAAAGTAATAAAAAGGTAATGTAAACAATAGGAGAAAATATTTGCAAGCCATGTAGTAGATAAGGGGTTAACATCTAAAATATATTTTAAAATTCATACAACTCAGAAATACAATCTGATTTTAAAACAGGCATAGACATTATTCAAAGAAACCATTTATAGGGCCAGCAGGTACATGAAAAGTTGCTCAACATTCTAATTATTAGGGAAATGAAAATCAAAACCATAAGAAGACACTACCTCAAAGCTGTCAGAATGGCTGTCATGAAAAAGACAGCAATAACAGCATTGGGGAGGATGTGGAGAAAAGGGAACATTTGTACATTGTTGGCAGGAATACATATTTCTTCAGCCACTGTGGAAAACATTATGGCGATTCCTCGAAAACTTAAAAACAGAACTATCATATGACTCAGCAATTCCACTGCTGGTTACATATCCAAACGGAAAGAAAATAGGATATTAAAAAGATATGTGCACCCCCATGCATTTTGTTTTGTTTTTGAGATATAATTGGCATATGACATTAGTTTCAGGTGTGTAACATAATGATTTAATATTTGCACATGTTGTGAAATGGCAACTACAAAAAGTCTAGTTAACATCATCAACAAACTTGTTTCTTATGAGAATTTTTAAAATCTCTTCTCTTGGGGTGCGTGGTTGGCTCAGTTGGTACAGCATGAGATTTTTGATCTTAAGAGTCATGAGCTCCAGCCCCATGTTGAACCTAGAGATTACTTTAAAAAAAAAGAAAAGAGATCTACTCTTAGCAACTTACAGATATGAGTATAGGATTATTAACTGCAGTCACCATATTTTACATTACATCCCCATGACTTATTTATAACAGGAAGTTTGTACCCTTTGACCCCCCCCACTCATTATGCCCACCCTCCAATGCCCACTTCTGGCAACCACCAATCTGTTCTCAGTATCTCTAGTTCAGATTTTTTCTTTCTTTAGAGTCCACATATAAGCA
Source organism: Mustela nigripes (assembly GCF_022355385.1). Lineage (NCBI taxonomy): Eukaryota > Metazoa > Chordata > Mammalia > Carnivora > Mustelidae > Mustela > Mustela nigripes. The sequence continues at coordinate 64,282,334 of NC_081569.1, read as the reverse complement.
AGATCAAGTGGCATTTGTCCTTATTTCACTTAACATAATGCCCTCAAAGTCCGTCCATGTTGTCACAAATGCCAAGATTCCCTTTTTTATGGCTGAATAATATGCCTGTGTGTGTGTCTGTCTGTCATTTAGGTTGGTTTCATGTCTTGCTATTGTAAATAATGGTGCAAGAAAGATGGGGTCAGTTATCTTTTCAAGTGAGTGTTTTTGTTTTCTTTGGAAAAAAGGTCTATTCTGATTTTCTGCCTATATATTTTTTTCATTTATTTATTTTCAGCATAACAGTATCATTATTTTTTCACCACACCCAGTGCTCCATGCAATCCGTGCCCTCTATAATACCCACCACCTGGTACCCCAACTTCCCACCCCCCCACCACTTCAAACCCCTCAGATTGTTTTTCAGAGTCCATAGTCTCTCATGATTCACCTCCTCTTCCAATTTACCCCAACCCTCTTCTCTCTAACCCCCCATGTCCTCCATGCTTTTTGTTATGCTCCACAAATAAGTGAAACCATATGATAATTGACTCTCTGCCTGAGTTCTCTCACTCAGCATAATCTCTTCCAGTCCCTACAAAAGTTGGATATTCGTTCTGCCTATATTTTAATCAGGTTGTTTGATTTTTGTTGTTTGTTTGTTTTTTGCTATTGAGTTGTATAAGTCTTTATGTATTTGGGATATTAACCCCCTGTCAAATATATGATTTGCGTACACTAATTTGCAAATTTACTTGAATATATTCAATAGGTTTCCTTTTCATTTGTTAGATGGTTTCCACTGTTTTGCAGAAGCTTTTTGGTTTGATATAGTCCCACTTGCTAATTTTTGCCTTTGTTACTTTTATTTTTGGTGTCAAATTTGGGTGTCAAAAAATTCACCAAGACCTATGCCAAGGAGCTAACCACCTATTTTTTTCAGGAGTTTTATGATTTCAGGCCTTAACCTGGTGCTCCCACTTTTACTGCAGTATCATTTACAGTAGCTATGATATGAAAACCACCTAAGTGTCCATCAATGGATGAATGGATAAAGAAGACATACAATGGAATATTATTCAGCCATGTGGAAAAAGGAAATACTGTCATTTGCAAGAACATTAATAAGCCTTGATGGCATCATGCTAAGTGAGATAAATCAGACAGAGAAAGAAATATACTATGTGATATCATTTATATGCAGAATCCAAAAAAGCCAAACTCTTTCCTTTTGTAAAAATGGAAAGTAGAATGGCAGTTCAGGAGCTGGCAGTGGGGAATGGAATTGGGGAGATACTGTTTTAGGGTACAAATAAGCAACCAGTAGCTAAGTCGTAGAGATCATTAGATCTCTCTAAGACTTAGCTACTGGTGATTATAGACAATAATGTATTACTATAAATTCTAAAATTGCTTAGGGACTAGATCTTAATTGTTCCTACCAGGAAAAAAATCTTAATCATATGATATGATAGTGGTGTTCACTAACATTACAATGATAATCATATTACAATATATAAATGCACCAGACCAACATGTTATATTCCTTAAGTTTAAATAGAATGCTCTCTTTTTGGCTGTGGAGAAGCAAATTACCATGTTGTGGAGGGGATCACATGATAGGGAACAGTAAGCACCTTCTGGGAACTGAATTTCACACTCCCACAATCACAAAGAACCAAACACTGCCATCAACCAATGAGACTGGAAGAGCAGGGGATCCAGCTAACCTACAGCAGGAAAAGAGACCCACAGAAACTGAAAGATAGTAACTCTGTTACTTTAAGCTCCTGTTTGTACTAACTTGTTATGCAACAATAGAAAGCTAAAACAAACAACATGGTTCATGTGGAGATAACCTGTAACTTCAGGGTCATTCTCTTCTTCGGTGTTTAAACCTGGTCTGTGGTTGCATGAGGCAGACAGCAAATTTGTGTATTTTTACAAAGACCCACACCCCACAGAACTACCTAACCTACCGGAAATCAGTAATGAGGACTGCAGTGAGGTCACAATTTCTGCCCCATGCCTTTATCTCATCTTTGTGGGAGAGAGGAAAATATAGGGCATATCCGCCTTCATTTGGTATCCATGAGCCACAGATTCAGGAATGGATTATAACTATTTGGCAGAAAAGCAAATTACAAATGAATTTAACAGGTTTTTTTTTTTTTTCCTTTTCCAATGAGGTCTGGAAGGACTTCTACCACTTTCAAAAAATTTTCCTACAGCTGGCTTATTTATTTGGAGTTTTGGCACAGGGATGGCTGGCAGAATGGATTTCAACAGGAAGACCCTTGCAATGGTGGAAGCATATTTTCAGAATAAAAAGGGAGAGAGCAACCACGTGTTTAATGGGTCAGTGTATTAATTATGTATTATTGCATAACATATTTCTTCCAAATTTATCAGCATAAAACTATAGACATATATTATCTCTGAGGTCAATAATCCAGGCATTGGTTTTGCTGGGTGGTGCTGGATCAGGATCCTCCATGATTTTGTAGTCAAGCTGAACAAGGACTTTAGTGATCTGAAGGCATGACTGAAATATAATTTTCTTCCAAGCTCACAAATCTGGATCTTAGTAAGAGATCTCAGCTGTGGACTTTTTCCATTAGCTACTCACAAGATGGCAGCTAACCTCCACCAAACAAGTTATCTAACAGAGAGAATGTGGAAGGGAAGAGAAAGGTAGAAACCAAGATGAAGGTACAATATACTTTATAACTTAATCTGGAAACAATATACAATCACTTTTTCTATACCCAATTGACCACAAAGTTGAACCCTCATAAAATGTGGAATGGCAAAAATCATACAAGGGTATTAACACCAGAGGGAGGGGTCATTGGGAGCTGTTCTGGAGGTTAGCTACTGCAACTGGAAAGTCTGAACCATATTCCTCATTTGATCCAGCAAAAATAAGAACATAATTCATGTATCTGAGGCTGAAAGTGTTTCACAGCTTTGGGGATCCTACCATCTTAGGGTAAAAATCTGTAACCAACCACGACGGATTTTCATTGCCTACCTTATCCTACTATTGATCACTGTTTTCTCTCCCTATTCAACAAGCTTCAAACCATGAGCTCATTTGGGCTATCTCTGCTAATGAATATGACTTGAGTCTTACAAGTGATGTTCTGAAATGTTCTCACCAATTTCTTGACTCGTCTGTATTCTTCTTATTCCATATATCACTGGCAAACCCTACCTTAGGTAATTTTTAAACAGTTTAGCCTAGATTAAAAAAAAATAATCCTGACAGCTCTTTGGGAGGCAGAAGTCCATAGCCTCAATGGAAAGGAGAGAGGAAAACAAGACCTGGGAGGAGGTGAATTACTATCATTTCTGCCACTTCTGCTTTAAGATAGATCATAGAAAGTTGCTCAACTGTGTGGAATCTATTAGGAAAACCTACAGGGTGAAATCACAGGTGAGTGGGATCAGGCTCAGCAGCAACCGAGGTGGAAGAGATTGAGAGATGGACAGCACCAAGATAATGAGAAGGTACATGAGATCCATGTCAATTACATCCATGTTCTCTGCTCTTCTAATGATATTTGGAAGAACATAGCCAACAAAACAAATCTGTGCCTCTCTGATTATAACCCCCATCCCAAGTTCTTCCCAATGCACAACTGGATTTTTTTTCCCCTACTGCTGCTCTTTTCTGACTTCTATTGGTCTCCACACCCATCATTGAAACAGTAAGGGATAACATCAACAGGGAAATGGTCTGAAGGCAAAACCCAACCTCAGAATTAGACAGGTGTGTGGTAGCTAAAAAATAAAAGAGGAATGATGTGTGAAGTAATTCTTTGATTATTTTTAAATCTTAAACAATTCCACTAAGTTGGTTCAGTGCAGACAAAGCATGCACAAGCCAGACTTGTTTGTTTAAGGTCTTTCCCAAAGAAATGTGAAGAACTTGCTGAAGGGTTATTTCTGACTCTTTGACTCCCTCTATTAACAGCAGAAATGAGAACATTCCACACCTCCCCACCAAAAAAAAAAAAAAAAAAAAAAAAAAAAAAAAAAAGATTTTTCTGGTAGCTTGAAAAGTGACAGTAGCTTTTATTGAGAATAAAATGTTTCTCCAAAGAATAGAGTATCCAGATGTACTTATGACTACATCAAAGACAAGTTTTGGGGGATTTTCCTTTGTTTTGTTATAGCACATAACAGTTCAGTTCTTTAGAAACAATAGTTCCTCTGATGTCTCCATTTTAGAGATGGTTTTTCCAAAATAAAATTCCGTATTTGGGTGGAATCCATAATTCAATGGGCAAGTCTGCCATTAAAAAAAAAAAATCTGTTTGGACACTTATCTCTTAAAATAGATACTGATCAGCTACTCTTGGCTTTGAAATAAGCTCCTACAATTCAGACAAACTTGTATTTCGCCTTTTCAGAATAGAAGAGATAAATTCCCCATTAATAGAGCTTGGCTGCTTCTATAGACAGCACACTGGATACAAGTATGGAACAATTCATGTTTGCAGCTTTTTCCAATAAAAGGCCACATCATCACCATCTCTCTCATTTCTGTAATTAGAGGTGTTCATGGAACCCGCAATTATGACAAGTATAGAGATGTATGACTCACATCCTATTACAAGAAAGGATTTCTTGGATTGTCTGGTGGCTCAGTGGGTTAAAACCTCTGCCTTCAGCTCAGGTCATGATCCCAGGGTCCTGGGATTGAGCCCCGCATCATCGGGCTCTCTGCTCGGCGGGGATCCTGCTTCCCCCCAACCCCCCACCTGCTTCTCTGCCTACTTGTGATCTCTGTCTGTGAAATAAATAAATAAAATCTTAAAAAGAAAGAAAGAAAGAAAGGATTTCTTGCCCAACTATGAGGATTATGGCTAGCTGATATTTTCCATGTTTACTCCTTCACATCTCAACCTTTGAGTTGGCATACTCTTCTCAAGGTGGACCCAACCAAAACAGCAAAAGTATGTAAAATGACTTAAACATTTGACCTCTAATGGACAATCTTTTCTCTGATACTTTGAAACTCCCTGCTAGCCTGGCAAAGATTTTGTCTGACATGCACCAAGGTCTGACACCTTCCTCTAACTATCGTGCTTCCTTTTTTTTTTTTTTTTTTTCCTTTCACTGGTATTACATTCCAATAAACTTTTTCATTGCTTAACACCATCCCAGTGTCTATTTCCTGGCAGGCCCAACTGACAGAGTGGCACCATATGTGCTCTGAGAAAGCAAACTATAGAGGCACCTTGATGGCACAGTTCGTTAAACATCTGACTCTTGTTTGTCTCAGGTCATGATCTTATTTTCCTGGGATCAAGCCCCACCTCACGCTCCATGCTCAGAGTAGTCTGAGATTCTTTATCCCTCTCCTTTACCCCTCCCACTCATGCTCTTTATCCCTGAAATAAAAATTAAAAAAAAAAAAAAAAAAACAGTCTGTAAGACAGGATATGGGAACTGGGTCACACTAGCTAGCTAGCAAGAGGATCACAGTCTAGGTGATATGTCGGACCCAGATACTCCCTCGGACAAGATGGCAGCACAAGGACTTTGTTCAGTGTTTTACTCAATGATAGTTACATGAAAGAATATTCTGATAGAAAGAAACTTACTAGCAGTTACAATGATTTAAAAGAAAGAGGAAAGTCATATAGACCAAAAGTGAAGGAACAGAAAAAAATATTTCACCCAAATGATAACCAAAAGAGAGAGGATTGGCAAACTCAGACAAAATACTTTAAAAACTATATGGTCATCTCAATAAATAAAGCTTTGACAAAATTCGATATCTATTATGATAAAACTCAACAAAGTGAGCACAGAGGAAACATGCTTGAACCTAATAGAACCCATATATGACAAGCCCACAGCTAACATCATATTCAATGGTGAAAAAATAAAACTTCCTCCAAGACCAAGAGCAAAGCAAGGATGCCCACTTTCACTACTTTCATTCAGTTTTGGAACTCCCAGACACAGCAATTAATAGAAATAAGATCCATCCAAGTAAGAAAGGAAGAAGTAAAACTGTCTCCATGTGCAGATGACATAATTTATTTATATAGGCAATTGTAAAGAATCCACCAAGAACAATTAAATTTAATAAATGAATTCAGTGAAGTTGAAGAATGCAAAATTAATATACAAAATTCCATTGCAAGGCCCCTGGATAGCTCAGTTTTTGGGTGTCTGCCTTAAGCCCAGGTTATGATCTCAGAGTTCTGGGATTGAGCCCCATGTTGGGTTCCTTGCTCAGCAGAGAGTCTGCTTCTCTCTCTATCTTCCACCCAACTTGTGCTGGCACTCTCTCTCTCATGCTGTTTCTAGTAAATAAATAAAAATCTTTAAAAATAAATGAATGAATAATAAATAAATATCCCTTGCATTTTCATACACTAAATGAATTATAATAAAGTAAAATTAAGAAAATAATCCTATTTACAGGAGCATCCAAAAATAAAAAAATAAAATACCTAGGAATAAATTAACCAAGGAGGTGAAAGATCTAGACACTGAAAACCATAAAACACTAATGAAAGAAATTAATGACACAAATAAATGGAAAGATATTCTGTACTCACTGATTGGAAGAATTAATATTGCTCAAATATCCACATTATCCAAAGCAATCCCTATGAAAAATCCAACCAAGTTTTTCACAGAAGTAGAAAAAACAATCCTAAAGTCCATATGAAGCCAAAAAAATACCTTGAATAGCAAAACCAAACTTGGCGGGGGCAGGGGGCGGAACTCACAAGTTGGGAGTTCACAACCTATTTCAAAATATACTATAAAAGTACAGTTATCAAAATAGTGTGGTAGTCACGTAAAAACAGATGTACAGACCAATGAAACAGAATAGAGAACTCAGAAATAAAGCCAATTGATCTTTGACAAAGATGCCAGGAGCACACAATGAGGAAAGGACAGTCTTCATTAATGGTGTTGAGAAAACTGGCCTTCTACATGCAGAAGAATAAAATTGAACCCTTATCTCACTTTATATAAAAAAAATTAGCTAATAGTGGCTTAAAGACTTGATGCAGGACCTCAATCTATAAAACTGCTAAAAGAATATAGAGGAAAAACCTTCTTGACATTAGTCTGGTCAATAAGTTTTTTAGATATGACCCCAAAAGCACAAGGAACAAAAGCAAAAATAGACAAAGGGGATTGTATCAAATTGAAGAGCTTCTGAATAGCCAAGGAGACTATCAGCAAAGTCAAAGGACAGCCTACAAAATGGAAAAACATATTTGCAAACCACACTTCTGACAAGGGGTTAATATCCAAAATACATAATAAACTCAAAGCAACAGCAGAGAAACAACCTGATTTAAAAACTTGGCCAAGGACCTGAATAGATGTTTTTCAAAAGAAGACACCCAAATGGCCAACAAATAAATAAAAACATGTTCAACATCACTAATCATCAGGAAAATAAAAATAAAAACCACAATAAGATGTAACTTCATACCTGTTAGAATGACCATTATAAAAAAAGACAAAGTATCCAGAATGTGGAGAAAAGGGAATGCATGTACACTGTTGATGGGAATGTAAATTGGACAGCAAGTATCAAAACAGTTTATAGATTCCTTGGGACACCTAGATAGCTCAGTCAGTCAAGCATCCACCTCTTGGTTTCCACCCAGGTCATATCTCAGGATGATGAGATTGAGCCCCACATCAGGCTTTGTGCTTAGTGGGGACTCAGCTTGAGATTCTCTCTCCCTCTGCCCTTCCCCCACACTCCCTCTCTCAACTAAATAAATAAATCTTAAAAAATAAACAGTTTATAGATTCCTCCCAAAATTAAAAATAGAACTATGAGGAGCTGCAGCAATCCCAATTTGGGTATATATCCTTTAAGAAAATGAAATCATTATTCCAAAGAGGTATCTGCATTCCCATCTTCTTTGCAGCATTATTCACAAGAATCAAGATATGGAAGCAAACTAAGTGTCAACATAGGTATAGATAAAGAAGCTGTGCTATATATATATATATATATATATATATATATATATATATATATATATGTATATATATATCTCAGCCATGAAAAAGATGAAAACTGTCATTTGCAACCATATGGATGAACCTGGAGGACATTACACTAAGTTTAATAAGCCAGACAAAGGAAAATACTGTATGATCTCATTTATATGTGCATTCTAAAAAAAAGAAAAATGTTTTAAAATTCTGACTCACAGAGGCAGAGTAACAGTGGTTATGTGGGGCTGGGAGTGGAGTGAAAGGTGGCTGGTATGGCAACCATGTGAGGAGATGAAATGTTAACTAGCTTGACTGTAATAATCATTTCACTATATATACACATATATATATATGTATATAAAACTGGTTGTACACCTTAAACATATATAATTTTGATTAAAAATAAATTATATTAGAAAGCATGCTAAGATTCTATGCAGTATTTCAAGAGTGGAATTAGTCCATGTGAAATTAATTTTTCCTATTTTCAGCGTATGAAACCTTTCCAAATCTAAAAAAGAGAGAGAGAGAAATAGAAAGAGTATTTTATAATGACAATAGAATTGATCAAATGCATTGATGCCCTGCCAAGGATAAAGAAAAATGGGGACACTGAAATGTAAGGTTGAAGACAGAAGGAATTCTTTGTTAGATTTCAAAAAGGCCTTATCTTTTACAGTGACAGAGCAGAAGAAAGACCAAACTCAGGATTTAATAGTCAAAATCAGAGTTTCAAGACTGAACATTTTCAACAAGAAGTAGATCTGTTGGGAATGCCTAGGACACATGGAATGAGTACAGCTAGGTGGGTGTATCTAAAAGCTTGACTCATCAGATTTTTCTGAACTCTCAGAACTTGCAGATATGCCCCTTCTCCCTAATAAGAGTTAATAATCCTTTCATGTGTGAAGTCACTTCAGACCTGTTACTCAGAAGGCAACAGATGGCCCTCTCATAATGTACTGTCACCTCCTTTCCTACATGTCAGATCAATAACTGAGGGTGGATTATCACCAATGGAAATATATAGAGCTGATAAGGGAGGAAAGGAATGATACTTTGAAAGAAGTTGCAAGAATTAATCAAACTATATTGGCTGGAGCCAAGAACATAAAAACGGACCTGTATTTTAAGAAAGCTTGATAAAAGGGATTAGAACATAAGACTGGGTGAAGAAGAGTTAACTTACTCAGGGAGCGTGCTCTCAGGATAGAGTCACACCTTTACAGGAACCCACAGAGGATGGTGTTAATTGCTAGAGAGTCACCTAAAAGTTCAAAGAAAATAATATCCCTAGTGAATGAAATTGCAACACTTGAGTTTCCATCCAGATTGTAGCAAAAAGCAGAAAGCTCAGATCTGCAGGACAACATGTGCCTATAATTAACAATACCATATTTTGTACTTAAAAATTAGTTAAGACGGTAAATCTTATGTTAAGTGTTCTTAACACAATAAAATAAAATAAACAACGTAAAAAGTGTATATCTCAGGAGAGTGGAGATTGCTGGAATGAACATACTATATGAGACCAGAAAATTATGTTGCATGAGAAAAATGAAAAGTACTATTCACCAAGACCATCAGGAATGTGCTAGTGAGGAGACATTAGGTTACTGAGAAGTTAAGCCAGAGTTGACAGGAAAGGTTGTCAAAGATCATGGCTTATTAATAACAATGGGGGAGAGGGGGCCCCAAAACAATAGAAACTGGTTTCAACAAACAACTTCTAGAACCCAGAAGATTTCAGTTATAGCAACAAGAACTTCAGAGTGATAGCCAAGGAGGCTTGGCCTATAGAAGGTTGTAGAGATGGTTTCCCTGGGGGGAAATGGATGGATAGCCAATAAGAGTCTGCTTGAAAAATACACAAAATTTTTAAAAAAGAAAGAATGGATAATTAGGAAGCTAAGAATGACTATCCCAATACAAACTTTAAATCCCTTGAGTCTAATTCTCAGACTTAAGCCAGTTTTCAGATCCATAACCTTGTAACTGAAGTGGTAGCCAGGTCAAAAGAACAAAAGACTCAGAAACATCACAAGAAGTTTATGCTATAATAATTTAATTTCCCTAGTGTAATCCCAAGAAGGTGAATGTCACTTACTCAGGTAACTGTTTAATGGAGAAGGGAGAATTAATTCTTTGACAATTTAAATGCTGTGACTTATGATCAGCAAAAGGTTTTTGACCCCAGAAACCTGAAGCAATTTTGTGGTCCCAAGTTTGAATGGGAGGATAAAGGAGATAAATAATAAGTGGAGACCTAGCAAATTTCAGATTATGATGAGTCTACTAGATCCATGAATCAACTTGGTGGTCATTTTCTAAACACCCACTGTATAATTGAAATTGATATACTTGGCAGTCAACAAAAGTCTCACATTGCTCTTTGGTCTGCCCACTATTATAGTTGTTTTCCACAGGCCAAGAGGAAGCTTCTGAAACTCCTCCCAATTTCCAGACCAATACAGTAAATCATGAATAAGATCATATTTCACTGGGAGGTGGTGTGATAGGATTAGTGTGTAAAAGATGGAAGGGTGGTAGTTCCTAATATATCTCCCTTTTATTCCCTTATATTCTCCTATAGACACCAATGGACAAAAATGCATCTTAGAGACTAACTGGTAGTCCCAATCACAATTTCCATGCTGGTTATGGTCTTACTGCCACAGCAGTTGCAGGTTAATCAGGTATTGCTTTGGAAACTGATTACTTTATGTCCCAATATAGAATGAAAACCAATATTCACAAAACAATCAACATGATCTATCACATTAACAGGAGAATAAAACCACATATTTTCAACAGATGCAACAAAAGCTTTTGACAAAGTACAACATTCATCCATGATAAAACTTCTCAACAAAATAGGGATAGAGGGAAAATACCACAACATAACAAAGGCCATATATGAACAACCCATAACGAACATGCTTGATGGTGAAAAACTGAGAGCTTTTCCTCTAAGATCAGAAACAAGACAAGGATACTCCATCTCACCATTTTTAATAAACATAGTACTAACAGTCATGGCCACAGCAATCTGACATGAAAAAGAAATAACATCCAAGTACTAAGGAATAAATAAAACATTAACAATTTGCATGTGACATAATACTATGTACAGACATAGAAAACCTAAAAGACTCAACCAAAAAACTACTAGAACTGATCAATAAATTCAGGAAGGTCACAGGATACAAAATCAATATAAAGAAATCCGTTGCATTTCTACACACTAATAATGAAGTTGCAGAAAGAAAAGTTAAGAAAACAATCCTATTTGCATTGCACCAAAAATAAAATACCTAGGAATAAACTTACTAACCCAGGAGGTTAAAACCTGTACTCCAAAAAATATCACACATGAATGAAAGAGATTATAGACAATACAAATGGGAAGATAAGCCATGCTCATGGACAGAGAACAAATATTCTTTTTTTTAAAATATTTTATTTATTTATTTCACAGAGAGAGAGATATCACAAATAGGCAGAGCAGCAGGAAGAGAGAGAGGGGGAAGCCGGCTCCCCGCTGAGCAAAGAGCCAGACATTGGGCTCAATCCCAGGAACCTGAGATCATGACCTGAGCTGAAGGTAGAGGCTTAACCCACTGAGCCACCCAGGTGCCCCCAGAGAACAAATATTCTTAAAACACCCATACTACCCAAGGAAATCTACAGATTTAATGTAACCCTTATCAAAATATGAACATTATTCACAGAACTACAACAAACAATCATATAATGTATATGGAACCAGAGAAGATCTCAAATAGCAAAAAAAATCTTGAAAAAGAAAAACAAAACTGGAGATATCATAATTCTAGATTTCAGGACATACTACAAAGCTATAGTAATCAAAAAAGTATGGTACTGGCACAAAAATAGACCACAGATCAGTGGAACAGAACAAGGAGTCCACAAATAAACCCATGCTTTTATAGTCTATTAATGTGCAAAAGGTAATAAGAATATGCAATGGGGAAGACAGCCTCTTCAACAAATAGTATTGGGAAAATTGGACAGCAACATGCAAAAGAATGGAACTGTACCATTTTCTTGTATCATACACAACAATAAACTCAAATTGACTGAAGACCTAAATGTGAGATTTAAGACCATAAAATTCCTAGAAGAAAACATAGGCAGTATTTTTTTTTAAATAAACTGTGGAAACTGGCAAGGAAAACAAAAGGAAAATTAAACTACTGGGACTACACCAAAATGAAAATCTTTTGTACAGCGAAGCAACCCATCAACAAAACAAAATGGCAACACACTGAATGGGAGAAGATATTTTCAAATTATAAATCTGCTAATGGATTCATATCCAAAATATATTAAGAACTTATATAGCTCAACACCAAAATAATAATCTGACTTAAAAAGGACTTGAAAAGACATTTTTCCAGAGAAAACATTCAGATGGCCTACAGACACATGAAAAGATGCTCAACAGCAGACTTTCTTTTTCTTTTTTTTTTTTTAAGATTTTATTTATTTATTTGACAGACAGAGATCCCAAGTAGGCAGAGAGGCAAATAGCACAGGAAACAACCCAAACTCTGGAAGAACAGATTCCTCCACAGCTAACTATAGAGAAGAAATCACATCTAAGTGAGTAGGAAGGGCAGAGATGGAGCTAAATGGACAAATGAAACTGTTCGTGGTAGGAAGGGACTCAGCAGGCACAGAGATAGGAAAGGACCTGACCCCAACACCAGGCATGGAAAAAACAAATCCCCATAATATTTGGCTTTAGAAAGCAGAGAAGTTGAATTATGTGTTTTTACAATCAGCAGGGCTCAACACCTGGAATTTAAAAAATCAGTGGCTGGCCTCTGGAAGAGCTGGAGGGTACAGTCCCTGCCCTTAGAGAGAGAGCAAAACAAAGAGCCCCTGGCAGATACAGCATAGAAGCAGCAGCTTGAAAAACACCTGGCTATATAATATATGATCACATGAGATATATGAGAGGAAGAGCTGTTTACTAATTTCAGAAGATCCTATGGAGGAGTAGGGATCCTTGTGAGACTTGTCCAGGAACAAAGGAGCTAGAGAATGCCATTTCCCTCCCCTATACCCCCAGCCTAGACACAAGGACACCTGCAGATACCAGCACAGAACCAATACCTAGCTTGCTAACAGTGTGCCCCATCCCCATGTTCTCCTTGGGGACATGCCCCCTCCATCCATGTTTCCAGTCTAGGTCCCTCCCCATAGACCTGCTCAAACCTTCCTAAGACTTTAGGCACACCCCCACATTCTTCTACAAACCTGTATCATCAGAAAGAACCTTGGCTAGAGCCCATCCAAAAGACAAGCCTGGCACTGTGCAAGCAGCCCTGACAGGGGCCAGCACCACTTCAGCCCCAGTGAAAGGAAGATAAACTCACACAACTGTCCCACTCTGGCCCAACCAATGGGCTGGGGGGAAGACAATGCTCTGACTGCAGGCCCCACACACCAATGAAAGCTTCTCAAGGGACAGCACAAGGAAAGCACACTGTAGTTTAGTGTTGCCGCATCCCTAGAAAATGTCTGTCTGACTCAACTGATGCCCAAAGTGAGCACAGACTGACCCCTAAGAACACAAGGGCCAAACCCTGCCTACAAGAAGCAAAGGAAGTCATTGTAGATGACTAGACTGAAGGCAGAAGTGGCTCAGAAGCAAAGCAAAGGCATAACACACATAAGATACAACCCTGCAGTGCCAAGTTCTAGTGAACAAGAAAGACTGCACTGCTTAAGGCCACTACTTATGGCCAAGAGCAGGAGAGATATCTGACTTTACTAACACAGAGAAAAAAGACATAGATTTTGGCAAAATAAGGATATAAAAGAATATACCCCAAATGAAAGAATAGGATAAAATCACAGCAAGAGGGCTAAATGAAAAAGAGATAAGCAATATGCCTTATAGAGAATTTAAAGTAATGATCCTAAAGATACTCACTGAACTTGAGAATACAGTGGAAGACCTCAGGGAAACCCTTAACTAAGGTACAGAAAACATAAAAAAAGAACCATTCAGAGATGAAGAACTCAAATGAAATAAAAAATACATTACATGGAATAAAGAGACTAGAGAAAGCAGAAAAAGGGATCAGTGAGTTAGAAGACAGAGGAAGAGAAAGCAACCAAGCTGAACAGAAGAGAGGAAAAAAATTAAATAAAAGAGAATAGACTTAGGGAACCCAGTAACACCATCAAGTAGAATTTTGTATTGTAGGGATCTCAGGTGGAGAAGAGAAAGTAAAGGGAGCAAATAATTATCTGAAGAAATAATAGATGAGAACTTCTCAATCTGGAGAAGGAAATAGAAATCTAGATAGAGGAGACCAAGGGATCCCCCAACAAAATCAGCCCAAGGAGGCCCACACCAAGACACATAGTAATTAAAAAGGTTACAAATAGTGATAAAGTGAATCATGAGAGACTATGGACTCTGAAAAACAATCTGAGGGGTTTGAAGTGGCGGGGGGGTGAGAGGTCGGGGTACCAGGTGGTGGGTATTATAGAAGGCACGGATTGCATGGAGCACTGGGTGTGGTGAAAAAATAATGATACTGTTATGCTGAAA